>NC_137138.1:14100671-14508171 GCF_949319135.1 Squalius cephalus | reverse complement strand
GCATGATATACTTCATACTCCATTAGTATCAGGCTTTACTTTTACATAAATGGAGCCTTGGTGAGCATTAGAGACTTTAAAAAATAATTTAAGTGTACATGATATAATTCATACTCCATTAGTATCAGGCTTTACTTTTACGGCCTAGCTAGAATAAAAGCCAAGATTGCAGGAATTGCCCTCAGGTTTT
The DNA here is from genome assembly GCF_949319135.1 of Squalius cephalus. Classification (NCBI taxonomy): domain Eukaryota; kingdom Metazoa; phylum Chordata; class Actinopteri; order Cypriniformes; family Leuciscidae; genus Squalius; species Squalius cephalus. The sequence goes on along the minus strand of NC_137138.1, from coordinate 14,507,981 downwards.
GTAATACAGACCATCCCTCATTTTCCCACCCAGAGCGATATGAAAATCTCCATCCCATCCCCACAGCTGGTTCCCACTGTAACTGCGCTACAGTCCAGGTGTATCTTCAGCAAGACAGCCTCACGCTGCTTTCATTAGCGCTGACTCGCTCTTTCTGGAATGATGACATTTCAGAGCATCCGACCGATACTTTCCCTAAAATGCTGGGCTGGTGTGCCTCACCACATGACAGGCCCATTGTAGCCAGACCTTCTCTGGGGAAATCACTTGGAGTACTGGGGCTTGACGTTTGCAAATGTGTAAATACGTAGATCTTCTCCCACGAGTAATTGCGTGTAGCTTGTTAACCTGTTCCATAATTCCGTATGGAATTTACAAACACTAGAGCTTTGAACTAAAGCCTTCCTTATTTGTAGCAACTTGGATGTGTAGTCTCAACAAGAGCACTCGACCAACTTAGAACCTAGTGACGCTCTTGATGACATGATAGCGCAGCAGAATATGAAGTTTCCCTGTCGATTGTCTATGTTGGTTTTGTTATACTCAATCTCGTGCAACATCCAACCCTGCTGATTGCTCCCAGCCTTGTTAGAGACCTTCATGTGTAACCTCATTCCCAAATGAAACCAGCTGCCCTATGAATAATTTAACAAAAGGATGTTGTCCTGTCCTGGGGGATGCTGAGCCTGGGTAAAGTGGTCACATGACTCTTTTGAGAAGAGCGGTTGGGTTTGTTTGAACGCCATCCCGATCACCTGCCTGGCATCGAACATCTGCAGGGCTTTTGAGGGACAGATGATGATATTACAAGGATCCGCCTGCTGATTTTGAAGTCTCAAGATGAGGGTCAATTCGTTCCAAATATCTTTGTGTATTGAATAACACTAAAGCTAGACCAGCGGCAAGGGCTCTCCTCTCTGGTTTTACTTATTCAATTACCAAGTGTTCCTCCTTCCCAAACAGATGCTCCCAATCAAAGCACTGCTCTCGACGATTTTCCCAGAAACGGCTCAGCCTAAAAACTGGTGTTTGAGACACTAATGACTCTTAATTTTGCAAATGGCAGATACTTAAATAGCCATTACATGTTGGAAGCTTGGACTCTTTTTGCGCCCTCTTGTACAAATCCTAAAGCCATTCTCCCTGCCACTTCATGTGCAGGTGCATCCAATATTTTCACAGATATAATGTTGAAACAGATTGTATTAGCTGGCTCAACTCAAAGGAAAATGCCATTAATAATCTTAAAAGCGACATACAGGATTTTATTTAATGTGAAATTTCTAGCTTGTTCAATAAAGTACCGTTCTTTGTTCCCCAATAAGACAAAATGCATCAAAATGCTCTGTTTTCATCCCTCCAGATCATCGTGATGAAAAGATCTCTGGGAGTTGGCTATGCCGCTGTGGACAACCCTATCTTCTACAAACCAAACACATCCATGCTTTTGGGAGATGCCAAGAAGACTTGTGATGCTCTGTCTGCCAAGGTCCGTGAGGGCTAGAGGGAAAAGAGAAGATCTGACCTTGCTTTGCACCAGATGAGTCACCAAGATGAGGAGATCGAACAAACCCAATAAACCCTTAGATATAAATTAGCACTAATAGAATCAAGCTCTTAATTACACTCTTTGCCCATTTTCATTATTAAACTGTAGATGTGTAGTTTATTCTGTATTTACAGAACTTCTGTTTATTTTTCTTTTCATTAAATGTCTCTTTTTTTTTTTTTGCTTTTTTTTTTTGTCCCATTTAAATCGTTTAAAGGGGGGGAAAGCATTGCAGCATCACGTTAATTAGCATTAATAAATAAAGCCAACCAGTTCTCATCTGGTTTTGTATGTATTATAGTTCAATTTTTATATAGCATAGCAATCAGTTTTTAGAAACAGGGTGGTAGTGTTAGCATACATGTTACATACATGCATATGTGTTGGCATACACTAATTTGTTTTGAAAGCCATAGACTACTCCAAACTCTATGCTTTTTTCTTAACTGTAACTGTAAGTTATCTTGTGAACTTACCATGTGCATTAAGTGACCAGCTGGTGGTATATGGTGGCGTTCCAACCAAGCAATCAACCTTTTTAGATGCAGTTTCAGAGGACCATTTCCCAACATTTCCCCGCACAAATCTTTGAAGGATCGCTGCTGAGATGAAGTAAAGTCCTAGCTAATACCACTAAAAATGTATGCACAGAATCCCAAACACCTATGGCTCATCCATAACATGATTTGTATTCCCCAACCACTCTTAATTCAAGTGAATGTCACTGTAGTGGTGATGTTATTATGAGTAGTTACTGTATATTTGCCCTGTTGTCCTCGCAAATTTGTTCCCAGCAGTAATCCTCTGCAGTATTTGACAGGGATTTGAACAGATGTACTGTAATTTACCTACTGGGATTTAATGGAACAGATCCTATGAGATACAGGAACCAGACCATTACAACGACCCTACCTCTCCACAGTTTCAACTCGACCAAAACAATCCCTCACCTTCCCGATCTCACACTCCTCCGCTAATGTTCACCTCTAGCTGGGCTGCATTGGGCACGTAGTTTGTTCCTCGATGTAGATTTTGTGGATGTAGGAAGGTACATCATTCTTTGCAAATAAGCTGCAGCTTAGATGCTGAATATCATCTGGTTCAGGAATGTTTGAATATGTGAAAATTAAGGGAATCAATTGCTGCAAGGGAAAGGAAGTATTTATCGAACATCATTTGGGTTAATTCAGAGTTTAGCATTCCCTCCCACCTCTTCAGGATATGTTTGTGTAGACAGGTTCTTGTGTAGAAAGGATGCTTTGATAATTCTACTTTGACGCAATACATGGGAGGGAAGACAGTCTTCAGATGTTTCATTGTGCCATGGTGAGGAAATAATGTCATACTGTGAAATGTTTTTTTCTCTCTTCACTGTATCACAGAACATCCCTCTTAATAAACATCCTGATAAGAGAACCGATGGCACGAACGATCATTCATTTCCCATTATCGCATGCCTTCAATGTTGCGGGCACCACAATGCCTAGATTGGGCTGTTGAAGAAGCCACTTGCATCTTCTGATGAGTGAATATCTGCGCACAAGTGACAGTGATTACCCATTGTCAGTCTCATGGTTACCTGAGGTTTTTCCTCCCGTTTATGTCTAGAATTAAGGGTTGAGATGGTTGCTCTGATATCAGTTCCATGTGGGTTCTTTCACCTTTGCAACAAGTGGCACTCAGACATGATAGTATCTCCATGCACCTTCTCCCAATCTCTCTTAAGAGGTGAGGGATTTTTGGGAAAGTGCTTTAAAGAGTTATAAAAGCTTCAAACAAGCTTTTATTTATTTTGAGTCAAGGATAAAAAGCTTCAAACAAGCTTTTATTTATTTATTTTGAGTCAAGGTATGGGGCATAGGGGGCAAAACACATTCCAGCCATTACTAGTTCATTCATTTTTTATTTTGATTCTCCATGTCTGGTCCATCTATCAGTTTCAGCATTTTATGTGCTTTATCTGTCTTAATTCCAGCCCTTTTTTAATGTCCTGGAGGCCCTTGTAGATGTTTGTGGCCACGCTAATAGGTTTTGCAGAGGAGTTCTGGCCTGATGTTTCTCCTCGCTCGTTCTCTGCAACTTTCTGAAAGCAGTTTAAATGGGCCTTCATGACTGTTTCATTACCCTACAAGTTATCTCCAGTGCTGAAAGTGCTGAACAACACCAGAAGAAATATGACTGGAGCTAGCTAGGCACACTGTGTTCCTTAACCGCAAATGTGAAAATTACTGTGTGGTTTGTCTCAGTGATGTCAAAGGATGTGGCTTTTTTTTTTTTCTCCCCTGCTGGACTCTGTTACTCAATCTACATTCCTGGAGATCATCAGTGATGCTCCTTTCCATGAACCTACATCTCTATTCCAGATAGAATCGGATCCAGTTCCTTCAGATTACTGTGCACGCTAGACTTTGTGCTCCATTTACTTCCATTTGGTATGCACTGGATTCCCATGCATAAAGTTTTTGTAGAGCCCCCCAAAAAATTGACAAATCATTGCAGAATTAAAAACAAAATATCAATACTAATCAAAAATTCAATATTGGTCTATTGGATTTTAATTTGGCTGTGAAGTTAAAAGCACATCTCTTCTCAACAAGCCACATAATTTAGGGTATTGTTCATGCATGGGGTGATACTTGTTCCAAACTTTAGCCTAAAATATGAGCAGTAACTAGTGACACTTGTCTTGGCAAGCACTACTAAAAAGTTTCATGCCTGCACACAATCTTATAGTTTGTATGGTGGCATCTTATCTTAATCCCCAAAGGAAGCTGCGACTGCAGATAAAAGGGATGTCTAACAGTTGATCATCTCTCTATATGTCCTGAATTGTGTCCACCTGTTCCACCTGTTCAGCTCTTTTAACAGTTTAAGTACACAGCACCAGATGCAGCGAATGCAAATCCCTTTCATCATTCGGCCGGCTGAACATTACTCTGATTTAAAACACAGGGGATAACTGTGCACAAACAGAATCTCCAAAGTCCTCTTCTAAGCTGCTGCGCAGATGCTCTTAAAAGCATTCGTCCAAGCCATATCACTCTTAAAATAAAGATAAATGTTGACAAGGCACAATCCTCATCGGACCATATCCTGGCTATTAGGCCTGACATTTAAGAAACACAAACAGTTCAAGTGTCCTTTTAAGATACTTTTATTGTCTAAATTCCCTGAATGTGAAGCTTTGGTTAAAATGGAGCGGTTAATGTCAAAGATGTAGAGCATTTTTTTTTTATTCTTTTGAGGCTTTGCAGAGGAGTTCTGGCCTGCTGTACAGAGGGAGCTTTTAGTAAACAGCGCACATGGATTTGGCAGCGCTGTTATCAGCAATAGGGTGTATGTGAGTTTGTATATTAGAGGTGGAGAGGATATTACATGTTACTATGAGTGCATGTTGTCTGATAGCAGATCGTCATTTAGTTGTAGAACGTTTTATTGATGTAAACGCTTTGTACTTATCCCATACTGTATGTATATAAGCTAAAGATAACAAATGCAAAGGTGCTATAAGGACAGTCTCTTTGAACTAACCCACTTAAGTGGTGCTGTTGAATTTCATGCCACTGGCTGTGTTGAAAATCTGGGAGTCTGTGTATTTTGAGTTTTACGATTTTGAAATTTTTTTAAACAAATGTACTGTAAAATATGAAATATTGAAGATTCTGCACTATTTCTAGGTCACTAATCAAATAAGCAAAATTGTAATGTTGTTGAATTCCTTTAAACAAAAGGTCAGATTTTCTTGCTTCCGTTGAAGCTCAAGATGCTCTTTAATTGGATCATCTAAAATAATTCTGGACCACATGACCATCAGGTTTTAAATAAACTTGTGGAGTTCATGCACAGGGCAAGCTTGCAGCTTTGGCAATCCAAATATAAATTCATGTATATTTTTTTTTATGAAAAAAAAAAAAAAAGTAATATTGTGAAATACAAATTAAAATATTAAGTCACTATTTTAAAATGTAATTTATGGCAAAGCTGAATTTTCAGCATCATTTCTCCAGTCTTCAGTGTCACATGATCCTTCAGAAATTATTCTAATATGTTGATTTGGTGGTCAAGAAACATCAACATTTTTGCGAAAACCGTGATTTATTTATTTATTTATTTTTTTGATAAATAGGAAGTTCAAAAGAACAGCATTTTTTGTATAAAATATAAAAGTCTTTGCTTGTAGCTTTCGATCAATTTATGCTTCCTTGCTGAATAAAAGTATACATTTCTTTAAAAAAAAAAAAAACCTGACCTCAAACTTTAGAATGGTAGTGTATTATATATAGCTGTGTTTATGTTGCTACATATAGCCGGATGTTCACAGCTGAAGTGTTTTGTTGTTTGTAAAGTTTGGATCAGGACTATAATGTCGAGGCTACAAATCTCCTGGACTTGAAAGTGTTTGTGCAGTATTAGCCAGGGACAAAATATTTACACCAATATGGTTAGAGTTGTTCTAAACTTGGAGCCACATTTATAGTGCAGAGAGCATCCCTGACTGACCTTCACACAAACCTCAGACACATCTATGCCACATTACCATAAAAGCGTGCATTTTTTTGTTCTGAAGAATAGCAGGATAATGTCACTAAATTTTCGATCTCACTTTTGTGAGAACTGGCAAGTGGTTATTTTAAGTCTTTACCAGTAGGCAGTGCTGTTTCTGAGCTGTAACTTTTTCTCCTCAGATGACTTTTTCATTGACAGTGTCTTTAACCTCTTTACATGCTTTTGCTCTAGTAGTAACAAAATCAGATAGCTCTTTTTTTTGTTGTTGTTGTTGAAATTATGCCTTTATAACAAGTTAATTTTTAGTTTTTCTTGTCCTGAAACTGTAGTGATGCATCTTGAATAGCAGGAGTCATGGTTATAGTAGATCCTTATAGATGTTTCTGGATGGCAAAATTGTAACTGCAAATAAAGGTACTAAGATTGTAGATCATAAAGAAATTCTTTAGCACCTCCTTAAATAAGTCACATTTCCAGAGAAATAATCTTCCTAAGAGACTTCCTACAGTGTCTTGAATCAAACATCAGTCACGAATGTTGCTTAAACTGTACATGAGCAGCCTTGTAGATCCATATTTGACTTCAAAATCTAATTGGACTCAGGTGAAGGACTTTGAATATTCTACCTTATATGGCAGATACACTGTCAATGATGCAATCCAACAATCTCTGTGTTGACAGAACGAACCCACACATCCATGTCTTTCGACAATAGTTAAACCCCTCTGTTTTTTGTTGAAGACAAGAAGCTAATGTACATCATGAGGGAAACAAATAGGGTAATTCATGAAGACAGCTTTACATCCTAGCATTTGAAGGCTTTTTTGAAGTGTGGCTGAGATGTGAAGAAACATAAAGCTGCTTCGTTTTTCTCAGTACATTGTTTGTTTCCTTACATTCAGGCCTGTATTTTTGGATCTGTACAGTAGTGAGGAGTTGATCGACGCTGGCCAGGGTGTTTTACACGGGCCGTAGCTAACCACACAGCTGTTTGAACCAGCTCCAGACTCCGTAAAACAACTCATACGAAAAGTGTATTAAGGATTAATGGATCTTTTCGGGAATTGGCAAGCTTGATTTGTTGCCTCAAAGACTTAATGAACAGAAATAACAATAGTGAATTGTAGGAATGTCATGGCATTGGTATTGTGATAGCATCTTGCTCCAGATGTGGTCAAGATAAACTGAGAGTTTCTTCACAGCTTGTAGAGAATGGCTTTATTTAGAATCGAGTGTAACAGTGACTTAAACATATTGTTAAAATTCCATCATGCCCTTGTCCTGTTTAGTTTGGGTTTAGATGTTAATTTTATAACCTTTTATATGATTTGTTTAATAGTAGAGTCTCCAGATAATTCCAGAGAAACTCAAAAAGTAACATCCCTAATTTTTGTTGTTATATAAAATTTTGACATTCTTGAATGTTTGCTCGTTTTACATTGTGAAAGATGAGTTATGATAGACATTCTTTGACAATGTGCTCATTGTGAAAATCAGTCGAAATGCTGGTCTTGTGGTTTAAAGAGTTGTGAAGTGTTTAGCTCTTTCCAGTCAATGCCATCACTCAACACTGTCCCTCAGCAACATCTCCACTGTCCTTATCTCATTCCGTGACATGGCAGCCACTTTGGATTGTCAGGAGAGGTGCCTCTTATCTGCCGAGTTCAGAAGATTTCCGTGAGAATCCCTTAAGAAATGCTTGAAAAGAAGCCTTGGAATGGAGTCGAAATCCCAGAGGATTTATCTGCCAGAGGTATCCTGTATCTGGGAGGCCTGGGGAGCACCCTTTGTGTCTGTTCTTCAGGTATGTCTGTGTGAGACGGTGGATTTGAAGAATAAAGTGGAACAGATGACGTGATCTCCATTCTGTCTTGTTGTTGGTGAGAGCTTTGAACACAAACAAGAAATACATACTCTGTCTTGTTTTTTCTTCTGGAACATCAGGGAAATCTAGCTTAAACTTGTACTGTAGCTGTCTTTTGGAACAGCTGGTTCCAAGTTGGTTTTAAAGAGCTCCAGTCTGGTTATTGGTTGGTCCAAGGTCCAAAGCCATTGACTGATCCAAACTGATTTTAAGTGGTTTACACTGGTTATTAATTGGTCTAAACTGACCATTAGCTGACTTTTAAGCGGTCAAAGGTGATCATTAGCTGGTCTAAGCTGGTTAATAGTTGGTCCAAGATAGTTATTAGATGGTCCGAATGTGTAAAAGTGGTGCAAGTGAGTTATTTGCTGATAAAACGGCCACCATGTTGGAAAGATCAGCTTGACCAGCTAATGACCAAATTGAACAATTTTAGACACGTTACTGACCAAATTGAACAAATGAATAACCATTTTTAAATGGCTAATGACCAAACTGAACCAGTTAATAATTAGTACCAGATGATGACCAGCCCTAACCAGCTAAGGACCTGAATGAACATGTTAATGACCAGTTCGGTCCAGCTTAAACCAGGTAATGACCAAACTGAAAAAGTTAAACATTATGAAACAGCTTACTGAACAAGGTAATGACCAGTTTGATCTAGCTAATAACCAAATTTTTGGAAAATTTGGACCAGTTAATGACCAACAAACTTAGGTAACACTTTATTTTGATGGTCCACATTAGACATTCTACTAACCATAAGTAACTTTGCCCCAAAGTAACTGGAACCCTAACACCTAACCCTAACCTAACAGTCTACTCTCTCATTAACCATTCCAGTCCTCTCTTGTCATTCCAGTCATCTCTTGCCATACACGAGAGACTGACCATGAATTTTCTTGGCAATTATTTTACCGGGGTAGGTTGCCAGGTCTTTGCCCATTACAATACTGCATTTAAACTAAATAAATAATTGTATCGTGGGTGAGCACCCAGAGGAAACCCACACAGAAACAGGGAGAACATGCAGACTCCACACAGTAAGGACTCTTGGCCCAGCCGGGACTCAAACTAGAGACCTCTCACTGAACCACTGTGCCACCTTAACAGTGTACTAATTTTCTAATGAGAGTGTTGCTCTAATACTCTAATTAGTTGACATGTAGTTGCGAAGTTACTTATAGTTGGTAGAATGTCTAAACTTACTGTTGGTCAAGTTTGACCAGCTTATGATCAAATTGAACAAGTTAATAACTATTGTGGAAAAGCTAATGAGAAGCTTGAACCAGTTAATGGCCAAAATCTGACTAGGTAGTAATCATGTTGAACCAGCAGCAACCAGCTTAACCTTGATTTTTCCAACAGGCAGGCAGATGGGGGTCACTGAGCCTGGCTATCATACAGGCTGGAGTAAAGGTGATGGGAGAACAAATGGCCGAGTGAGCAGACTCTCTTTGGAATCAGGTATCAAGAGGATAACCTCCGCCGTGTCAAAGGGAGCCACCGCTGGCTGACACAAAAGAACGACTGACACCAGAAAAGAGGGATGGGGTTTCAGAGCCTGGGCATGAAAAGGAAAACATCATTCTCCGTCTGTTTTGTTCACAGGCAGTGAAAGCCCCCTTATGCGGGTCATGGTGCAACACCACTAGAGGAATTTTCACTGATGGTATTCTCTGAAACAGCCACTATAGTGAGTGATTGGATCCATTTGTGTCGCTTTTAATTGAAAGGGCCGTTTTTTGTTGAGTCAAGAGTCAAGGATGAATCGGTAAGGGTGGTCGCCAAAAAACAAAAACAAAACAACACTTCTCAACGCTTTTATCACAGCTGAGCCGCCTTTGTGTTCGCGGGTGTCTGAAGCAGCCCAGAGGCAAGCTTGGAATCACGGCGGGCTTGTGTTGCCCTCATCGCGCATGTCTTTTGTGTGCGGGGAGGTTATCTGTCTGCCTCTTTCAGAGGTGGGGGACAGACAATAGGCTTTCGTGCCATGAGAAGAGGAGTGTAGGATTCTGGGTCCCTCCCTGAGCATGCAAGGCTTGGTTCATGAACACAGCACAAAGGAATGAGATCTCCACCTCATCCAAGACTGGATTAACATAGACACACATATACACAACACATATGCACGCCAATGGGAATCATAATAGGTCTAATTTGTTTGTTTACGATGCTCTGTTGCAAATGGCTGATTGTAACCACAACACAAGAGCTAATCAGACAGTTTCTGCTGAAAGTCATGCCATACCAGCATATAAGTCAGACGCAGGGCTAAAATATGATTCGAAAATAGAATTATGAAATTTTGAGTGCTAATCTAAGAGGAGAATATGTGTACATGGATGTAATGCATCCATCTTCGTTTAGAAAAACTAAATCAGAGAGCCAACTTCTCAACCTTCTGTTAGTAGGAAACATTTAAATGACTACAATTATGTGTTTGCCAATCAAAACCTTCGCTAACTATGTGCTGAGAAACGATGACTCACTGAACATTTGTCAGAGAGAGATTTACATTTTGGCCCGAGGCTTCTACGGTTTGCTTCGGATGGTCCAAGCAAAAGCTCCCTTGAATTTTTAAGATTGAATTGCATTTAGAACATTTGTCTTGGCTGCCCACCTTTGAAAATAAATAGAAAAACACAACTCCAAAACCCCCGGCCTGTGCTTTATCACTCATGAGCCTGGGCTGTCCATCAGACAGTGTGTTTTACATTCACTTGAAAAGCATGTCAGATGTTTGCGTGTCATGGCTAGACGTCTCGTTAAGTTATCGACCGGTTTCAAGGCTGGAGGGGGATTCTCTCAATTTGCCCAGTGTCCGCTGGAACAACAGTGAAAATCTAATTTGGATATTTGAGAGAACGCTATACCCTTCCCATACTGCAACTCCAAACGCCAAGAACATGGAGCCAGACCCTCAAAACAATTAATTACGGGTCATAACCCGAGAGGGTCGGCATTCCTGACGGCTGGAGACAGTGTTAGATATTCCTCAGCTGTGCTGTGGGAGGAGACTGCGGGGACCAAGGATCCATTCCAACATCACAAATTGCTAAAAACATCATGCATTTTATACAAAAAGCGATCTGTCTATGATCTTACCTAAATCAGACCGACTGACAGATTATACAGTTTGGAATTCGTATTCATAGGCACTGAGTCAAATCAAACATCAGTGGCCAAAAACACTGAAGATTTATGTTTGCCACTTGTCCCAAAAATTTATTTCGACGTCAGTTCTCTCAAAGTGCAGATGTTTTCGTTTCTAATCCGCCCATTTCTTTTCTTTTTTTACAGTATAGCAGATTACTAAACAAACTCTAATTTCACATAGGAAATACAGCGGTTAAAGGGTTTGTGACCTAATGTTGTCAGTCGTAAGTAGCTAAACACCGAATGACTGATTAATGTGATCTGTTTAATATATAAGTAACCCCAAATGAGGCTATTACTTAAACAACCTGATTCACTCGCTAATTGTGTCAGTGTCTTGGAAGCCTGTACTGATCTAAAATTTCTGTTTGATTAATCGCTGAATCAAATGTGTGTAACATGAGCAGAAATACCAGCACCAATCACAATCACACAAACATCGTTTGAATCAATCAAACACAAATGTTGCATAATTAGTTTCACGTTTCCAATCAAAGCTAATCGTTCGAGCTGTTTTTCTCACACGCAACAGCTGAGGCGTCATTGCAGTATGAATTATGGAGATGCTCCAGAGACTAACCCAAACCACTTTTTATGACATGTTTAATGTATTGTATCATTAAAATGTATCATTTTTGTGCGGGCGGCCCCTCTGTACTGATACAATGATTGATATGAATATCACTCACAAGCGCAATTTCTGTCATGCAACACAATAGACATATCAAACGAAAGGCAAACTGTGCTGCAAGTTAGTATTTCAACATGTGGTGCTCTTAAGGTCTCCTTTCATAGGTGAAGCTAATGACCTGGACTACCTTTGAAATTGATCCTATTTCTCATCAAGTGGTGCAACATTAAGGATTTTATCTGGGCAAATGGGTAATTTATCAAGAGTGTCATTAAGATACTCTAAAGTGAAATGCGAATGAGGCATTTGCTCTAAGGGGAAAATAATACAATGATAAAAGGTAAAAAGTGAGGATGAAAATGGATATGCTGCATCAGTCATATGCTGGCACTTTTGCGTATTTTAGTCTCTGATTTTTATTATACAACTGCATTATTAAAAGGATCATGACCTTAGGTAACAGACAAGACAGATTACTTCGCTTCATTCCAAATCACCACCAGTTTAACTATCTTGCTCATTTTATGTCTCCGTTCATTGTGTTGACCATATATGGGCAGCTCATACCTTGAACTGACCCCAGCCCTGATCCTGTTTTGAAATGCAATCCAAGTCTATGAGGCGATGATTAGCAGTGCAGGTAACATAAATGGATCTAAAGGCTAAGATTGAATAACGACTAAAACTGAACTCCAGGTTGCTGTAATCAGATTGGTATGAAATGTCCATGAATCGGTGCCTCAAAACCCTAATATTCATATTATGCTTATACTTTTGCACATACTTTTATACAAGTTTGTTTGTGTTAGTATAGGGAAGCTATACAGTGTTATTGTTGCTGTTATATTATTTAAAGAATGTTAATATATGCCTTGTGTGTTCTTTTAAAATAGGATAAATCCAGTGACCCCGTTCGATAAGATCAATAAGATTAAAAAAAAGTCGATAAGATTAGTAATAATATTCACGTTAATCAGATATTGGTTGTGTCCGAAATCAACCCCTATACCCTCATATCAATATCAAATGTATTTCTAGAACACAGTTCCAGTAGTGGGATTGAATGTGAGATTGAATAAGTGCACTCAATAATGTCCACAATGGTTTCAGACACCCAAATGGCTGTTCCCTCAAATAGTGCCCTCTATAAAATTTCTTTTGGCTTTTGTTATGAATATGCTAGCCTTACTGTTATCTATAAGCTAGTGTGCTCCAAAACAATGACAAAATTCGCATTTAGAAGACCAAACCCAATGTTGAAAATGAAAATCAGGTTGATGTCAAAATCCAATGTCAGATTGACGTCAGTCTCCAACACTGAACAGACATTGTACTGTGGTTGAAAATGAAAATTGGGTTGACGTCAGAAACCAACATCAGTCGTGTTCTGATGTCAATCCGACTTTCATTTCCAACCAAAATCCAACGTCTCTCCGACGTTGGATAATGACGTCAATCTGACATCGGGTTCTGACGTCAACCCGACTTTCATTTCCAACCAAAATCATCCCCTGACTGACGTTACTACTTTCTACTGTTGACAGAAACGTAGTGGAGTAAAAAGTACGATATTTGTCTTTCAAATGTAGGGTTAGACTTAAGTACAGTACTCAAGTAAATGTACTTTGTTACTGTCCATCTCTGTAAATATTATCTGAAAAGAAAAAATGAATATAACTGGGTGACATTACATACTGGGCTACACATTTTCTTGAATGCATTTCATTATGTAACCCAAATCATAATTATATGCATGTTGTTGAGTCTGAGTCATAAAACTTTCTGCTTTATATGAGGCCCTCTATCTTTCTTTTTTCAGGAAATGCACTTAAAGGTCACAACAAGAAAAAGTGAAACCTGCCATTTCCAAAAATGGTTAAGCAATACATATTCCTGTGACACATCAAAGCCAAATACCAAAACAAACACAATTTGAGTTCAAACTCCAACAAGCAGCCCATAGATAGACGAAAGAACCATCAAATAAACTTAACATTCCGATAATTGTTTATATGTCAGAGGTCTCGAGGGTGAGTCATAGGATGATGGCGAATGTACTGCCGCAGTAGAACACTACTGTGTTTACACGTCTGGCTTCTTTGGGCCAAAGCTTGTGGCTGTCTGCTACTGCTCAAGGTCTTCGCAGATAAAAGATACATTTGACATGCATTAGTGGTACATTGAGACATCACACCAGTGTTATGGGGATTAACCAGCTTAGAGTCATTGTTGACACAGCCTGCTGGACTATTATATGACAGGTGAGTGCTGGTCACTAGTAACACAATTCTTAATGTTTAGACAGTTTTGGGTCATCTGATTAGATCTATCATACATCATAGGTGTAGATTTGGGTCGGGACTCCCCATCTTTTTTTTTTTTTTTGGTGGTTTCTGAACATACAGTATGAGCTTGTATTTGCTCATTGCTTAATCATTGGTAGTAGACCAGTGCAAGGTTTCTGAAATAAGCATACTATACATGAAATCAATAACTTAGTCACTCAAATATCTGCTTTGCATTACACAACATAACCAAACATTGAATATTGAAGATTGAAGATTTTCATACAGCTATGTGCTTTGTATACAAACACAGTACTACATCCCAACATGTGCATGTAACAATCAAACATTAACATTAAATGATTGTTGAGATAGTTTTTTGTTCCCTATTGTGACATATATCCGAGTGAAATTGTTTCTCGAAAAAGAAAAAATGCAGGGTGGGACTTGATTTAGTCAAAAACGAGAAGTTATCTATATTATCCATTTTGATTTCATGGTGACTTATTGAGTTAGTTCACATTATTTCAAATTCCAGAGTGGTGAAAATCTGCAAAAGTGCAAAGTAAAGCAAAACTCTTCCTTTCATACACCGTCCACATGCTAACATAAACATCCTGACATCTCTAAATAATACAGAAAATTATCATAGTGCTACTCCTGTTTAACAGTTTGTGCTGCTCTTAAAGCATTGGAAACAATCAAGATGATCATGGTTAGCATGACAGTATCATTAGGTTCAAAAAGCGTATTTCTCCATTGATGGCACTTTAAAATGACTCTGTATTATGATTATGAAATATATTATTGCAAGCAACCATAATTCATTACTGTAAATGTGGTACCCATGTCAGTATGATGTGTTTTCGACGATTAGTCATTTGCAGCTCAGCTAACAGAACAGAACTGATTGCCCATGAAGTGAAGATGGCAGATTTCTTGGGTTGGGCATCATGTGCCAGACGAGCTTTAATGCCAACCCTGAATTGGTGTTTTAAGTTTATAAAGTGCTTACAGTTTTGTGGCTGATCCTAAATATCCTAATATCCTCACGTCTGGAAAAGTGAATTCTCACTTGAGCAATGAAGGGAGGAAAAGCTAGGATGAGTCATGGGGAAAGGCACTAATGAGAGAGGGCTTGATGGATTCACCTTCGGGATTATGCTTTCTCTTCACCAGGTTGCTTGAGACATTTCACATTTCCCAAGTTTGAGAGTCTGTGGAAAAAATGCACTGCATGTTAACATTCTCAAATTCATCCTGTGCTTGCTGGTTCTCAGAGCTCTGAGTCTATTATAAATATTTAAGGGAAACTGTTGACATGAAGATAACACTGACAAATTGAGTTAACATTTCAGCAATAGATTACTACTCGTGAGGGGGAAGAAAGAGTTTAAAACGCATAACAAGTCCACGTTAGCCGCTAGATCATGCTTCGTTTACGTTTTTATCTATGCTGTTTGTTATATGGGTAGATTAATCATAAAATATGATATCAAAGGTTTTGGAAGATATAAAATGAGAAGCAATGAGGCTGTTAAAAGGTTCTGAGGACATCAGAGTGTTTAAGGCAGCATGAAGAGCTTACAGCACAATCACACTGGATCATCCCATCAGTGATGTTTACAGCGCTCTAGCATGAGAGAGTGAATGGGGAGTCTCCAATAAGCCATGCACTGATGTATAGACCTCAGGTCAACAGTTAGCTTGCTGGTGTCCTGCACCTATTTATTTTATTTTTTTCCCAAGGGGGCACCATTGGTGGCTGAAATGCATTGTGCACAAGTGAAGCGTTACAGAGAAAAACGGCATCATAAACAACTGAGGATCACCAGACGTTTAAGTCATTTCAGAAAACAACAAGCTCAGAAACATGCCTCGTTGCAAGAAGATGCATTTCAAATGAAAACAATGTGTTTGATATTCACCAACTAGATGAAATCACAGTCTGGAGCAGAATAATTTAAGAAAAAAAAAAAGTTTCAATAAAATCTGTTAACTTAGACTGCTCAAAATCTGCAGACTGGCTATGACTTTCAGCACTAGGCTACCGTCAACTGCTACAGCAAAAGTCTTAGAGTATTCTATTGCACTTAGTGATAATATAGATCATTTAAGGTAATATAGCACATCTTGTCATGCAAAATCATGCAAAAAAATACCCACAGACCTTAACTCTAACATTTTACCACTAAATGTTAGAGTTTTCAGGGCAAGTGCCCATTTTGAATGGTATGGAAATGGTCTGTTTTGTAATAAACATAGCTTTTCTTCATGTTCCAAAATAAAAACACATTTAAACTGCCAGAAATTGCATGACTCCAGGAACTTAGTTCTTCCAAACTGTGTCACTTATACAACATTTCACAGAGCCAGTGATATGGCGTATTAATGGGTGTTTATCCCTGTGATGGATGGCACTGGTGTATTCCACAGGAAAGGCTGGAGTGAGATCATTGTGAGCGGTTATGTCGATACAGAGAGTGAATGCAGACCAGCTCAACCGCACTGCTGATGTTGAACATCAACTCACTGAGGTGCTGAAGTCTTGATTTTGGTATCTCAAATGATGACGTTTTAACTGATCGTGCTACCATGCTGAAGTAACCATCGCAACTGTTGACTAGTCATGCCTAGTATGCAGTATTTTTTTTTTGTATGCAATGTATTGAATACAATATTAAACTCACAATTATTATTCTTTTTCTTTTATCACAATACCAGCATTAATTGGAAAGGTGTGAATTGTAAATAACATTTACATTTTGATTTAACTGATTGTTGCTGTTTTTGCCACGTCCTCAACTTTTACAATGATTTTTTTAAATTTATTAAGAAATATTCCAGACATATTTATTCTCTAATCAGTGTGTTTCAAAACATGTTATTTTGGAAATATTGTTTTTGTCAGAATTTCTTGGAAATCAATTTATAGTTCCACCCAAAATTCAGTATCACTTTTCATCCTGTCTTTTGCAATATCCCTTTATAAAAGCCAGCTCCTTAATTACATCATCCTCCAGGAAGTGACATCACTTTGGTGGGAAAACAACAACACACCACCTTTTTTTTGGCGTTATTAGCTGGTTTGTTTCACTGTAAAGCTTTTCATGTGTTCGATAAAATTGTAGAAATCAGTATGATAATATCCAAATTTCAAAAACGTTTGAGAACAATTTCGAACTTTAAGGTTAACGCCCTTTAAGCTAACTCTCTATCTAGCTGTTTATGTCCTTTTTCCTAACTTCTTAAAATAAGTTATAATTAATAAAGTTTAAGTGCCCAAGCTTGACTAGAGTCTGGTAAACCTTTTTATAGAAATATATTTTTTTAAAGACACTAATTCTGGGCTCTCTATCGACATCTCTGGTTTAAAGATTAAATTTATGTCAAACACTTAAGAATGAATGACGGAAGCTTCAAATTTCCCACCATATCAAATCTGACAGCTCTGCATTTAAATCACTATTGTAGGTAGGGTTGCAAAGGGGCGGAACATTTCCGGTAAATTTCCGGAAAGTTTCCGGTAAATTTCCATGGGAAGTTAAGCTGGGGAATTTTGGAAATATTCATTACCACGGCAACCGCTTGCGCGTCCACTCTGAAAGGAACTGTACACATAAGAGATGGATAGATACATTATTTAAGGTTATTTCTATTCGTTAGAATATTGATATATGAACTTGTTGTCAAGTAAGCCCCGTTGCGAGCATGTGCCCTCTCTAAACTTTCAGTGTGCTGCATGCTCTAGTTGACTTCTGCGCCTTCCTCCCCGAAAATATCACGTTAATTTTGAAAACGTAATTCCTTTTGTGGATCCTCTTGGTCATTCTTCATGTTTCTTTGACAAATATCAGTGTCTCAGTCTCACGCACGCTGCACGTGAGTTAACCACGCCTACTTATTTACATGTCGCGGTATACACAGAATAAAACAATCTGTTACGGTTGACATTTTCTTCTGCGGTAACGATATATACCGTCATACCGCCCAGTCCTACTTATGTGGTAAATAAAGTTATGCTAGCTTATTTAGCATCTAACTTATCAGCTTGCTTTCTACTAGATGAATACATTTGTATGTGATATTTGCAATTTAAACATTTAATAAAAATATTTCCCCATAATATCATCAAAACTTACTTCACTTTGTTTAGTCCACAGGCTCAAATGTGTGCCTTCAATAATCTTGTGCTTTGGGCTTCTGTACATGTGATGGAGACATGCACAGTGCCAGTAGGGGGTGTGGTCTCAATAGCCATGCAGTAAGCAGTGTGCTATGTGCGTGTGATTGAGGAATGGCATGGATATTCAAGTGTATTTGAATGGCATCTTTTTGTTTTAGTCAAGATTATGCTAAAATATACTTTCCTCAACTATATTTAAGTTCCCTATGAAGAGCCAACCCTCAACTTTGAAAATTCCCAGTTTATTCCCGTTTATTCCCATAAATTCCTGTTAATTCCCTTAAATTCCCATGAAGTTTCCATCTTTGAAAATTCCCAGAATTTTGCAACCCTAATTGTAGGCTTACCGTAGTGACTGCGGGTAAAATGAGAATATGGTTTTAATCCACAGTCGCAGTCTTTCGGCTTGATAATGGTGTTTTGTTCATTTCTAACAAAAATAAATGTGAAATCCTCCAGACTGTAAAGTTTGTCCATCCTAACTTTTGATATCCACCTTATTCTGCTCAGTCTAAACAATGCGCGCTGCCATGACGACGACTCCGGTTGCCTACTTCCGTTCGTAGCGCTTGACCTGTACTAGCAGCGAGAGAATGAGTTCAAGGTTCTCATGTGCTGTTGTTATTTGTTTTAACAATTCAAAGAAGATTTCAAACTTTTTAGAAACTGAGTGTTTCGAGCATAAGATAAGAAGGAGATAATGCCCATGTCCGATTCCGTATCAGATGCATTCAATAAAGTAAACGTTTAGAGTGGTTAGCGTTAAAACTGAACTTCTCTCGCTACTAGTACAGGTCAAGCGCTACGAACCGGAAGTATGGAACCGGAGTCGTCGTTATGGCAGCGCCCATTGTTTAGAGCAGAATAAGGTGGATAGGCTTAAGACATTGCTTGTCATTATTGCATATGACCAGCAATGTTCCAATATGATGTCTACAGTTAAATCAAAGAGATTTAATGCATTTAATTTCAGATACATTTCAACCTAATTTCCTTTTCTGTAATTGTATTGAAAGTTTACCCCAGATCTATTTCAAAAGGATTACTGTGGTTGAAAAAGTGGCAGAATTGAAAAATATACCAAACTGCTTAACCAAAAAATGTTCAGTAACAACTCATCATGTGGTGCGCTTGAGACTAGGCCCATTTTTGATTGCAAACGTTTGTTTTGGTGGCACTTTGTAGTCTAAATGTTGGTTTATTCAGTGGTGTGTGAGTTAGTGTGGTGAGAGGGCACTGCCAGTTCTGCCTCACCTAAACAAGTGGCAATTTGAACTGTGAATGAATTTATGTGCAATTAAATTTAAAGGGCCGAAACAAAAAATGGAACCGACTGAGACCCCAGAGAAGTGAAAACACAGGAAAATGTGTACAAGAGGCACAAGGCTGAGAAGTGACATCACAGGAAGATTAATAGTGCATTTTATTGACGCCCCCTTTTTCCCGTAAAAACTCTAAAGAGTTGGGAAACACTGTCACAATATCTGAAACGTTCAGATGATGACAGCGATGAGATTCTCATGAAGCAGCCGTTATCTTAGCTGTTAGTTTCACAAACAAATGGGTTTTTTTCTTCCCCTCTTGCACATAAGGAACATTTTTATTGCTCAGAGTTTATTTTTTCAGGAATCCTTACACGAAATATGAATAGAAGCAAATGTTTGACATGCAAAATACACTTTATAAGTTTTAAACTTTATTTACTTTATAATTATAAGTTTTAGTATGTTTTGTAACTCAGTTCTTGCCATGAAAGTAGGCTTAGCTCCTGACATAACGCACTATTGTACTCAGCAGATAAAGTGACACCAATAACCTTTCCTAAATCTTTTTCACTTTTTTCCTGGGTGCTTAGCAAACTTTTGTAAAACTATCTGTACTTTCCCACAATTAATTATGATGGATGATGGGTAGAAAAGAATATCAAACGTTGCTGGCAAATGATCAGGTGTCCCAGTCATGTCATTGCTGTTTTTCTTTTTGGATTAAGTGCATGAAAAATGGATGCTGCCATATGCCAGTTCCAGAACTTGTTGTGCGGGATCTTTTGGCATTATCCCGGCCCTCTAAACTTGACATTGCAGACTGTATGGGTGTGGGCCCATCCATAAAAAAGCTGAAGAATTCAAGCTACGGGCCTGTCTGCGAGGCTAGAGCTTTCATTTGCATTTATGGTCTTATTTTACAGTTATCTAAGGATGAATTCAAAAGATTTGCGGCACTGTTTGTTTTTATTGTTCAGCATGATAGATTAAGATCTAGCAGTTTCTGGGTGAAATTAGCATTGTTTGTTGCAGCTGTTATTCATTTAACTGCAGCGCATGTAAGTGAGTCAAACAATTGCTCAATGTCTTGTCAGAAATGGCAGCGAATAGGATTCCAGTAATGCCGAAAAAAAGGAGAATCCCTTTTTGGCCTTTTTTTAACTAAATCTCAGTGGACAGGAATCTCGTAGACGGTGCTCCTTTGCCGAACTTTTACAGTGAGACCGAGAAAGCAGCTGTCAATTTCAGCCTGTGCTCTGTGCCATATGTGTGTCTAAGCGTGTGTTCGTGTTCTGCTGCCTGGTCAAGGTATAATAAGTAAGTCAGAAAGACACAGCTGCTGACCAGATGATAGGGGCCACCTGCTTTCTTCATCATTTACACGTTCCACAAATGTACAAACAACAGCAAATTAAAGTCAGATTAGAGTCTAGAAGCCTTGAATCTGTCTGTCTGTTTTCTGCACAGATTTGAATATCTTGGGACTATGCGGTTGGACAATTTGGACTCTATGAGGGATCTATCTATTTATCTATATATCTATCTATCTATCTATCTATCTATCTATCTATCTATCTATCTATCTATCTATCTATCTATCTATCTATCTATCTATCTATCTATCGTTCGTTCGTTCGTTCGTTCGTTTGTTCAGTCTGTATTCATCCATCCATCCCATGAACTTGTGTTCGAAGCTTCCGCAAATCAGAAATTAAAGTTAAATGACCACAGTTAATTGTATCAAATTGTGTTATATCAAATATGCACATAGCATAAGATAACAACATAACATAACATAACATAACATAACATAACATAACATAACATAACATTATACTAATCTTCCCCTTTTCAGATGGCCACCACACGCCCATGTTACATATTTGGTCAATAAAAGAAAAATTACAGAAGAAATCGTTTTTTAAACTCACATTCCTCTGGTCCCATTTCATTTTGATTTGATTTCAATTTTTTGAATCTATTTTATTCTATAGACTGCACTGAGGGAGCAGGTTACGACCTAGTGGGAGGCAGTGGCCAATTTTAGAGGACCAAGGCGATCAGAGGGATAAATTAAGGCTAAGGATTTGGCTAATTTCTCCCCGCCTTATTGGAGACAGAAATCAAAACAAATTTGGGATAAAATCTGAGCTCCTGCTTCATTTTCCTTTGGTCCAGGTAATTACTGAATGTGCCATGGTGCTCTCATTACTAGGCAACCAATTCCAAGTCCCCCCTGCCTTGAACATTCCAGCCAAATTACACCTCCCACGTGAGCAGGCAATCAGCCGCCCAGGGCCAACCTCTCATGTTTGTAATAATATTCTAATAACCAGTTACTGGCCGTTTGGAGAGCGCCCTACTCCTACAAGTCACCATAATTAGGAATCCTAATGAGAGGAAAGCAGGACCACCACGCCATACCCCCCTTCGCTTGGCGGGAAAAGGCCACAACTCATTGCCCACAGTATCTGCTCGTCTGAACTTCTCAATGTGTTTGTAAGTGCTCATAGAGCGGTCGCGTCTCCTCTTCTCGGCTGATTTCTGTCAGTTGTGCCCCTGAGGTTACTGGAATGGAAGCAGCATTGTGAGAATTCCATTGTATGTGGTTGACGTTGGCTCATTTAGCTTTTCTTGCTACTTTTATATCCCACTCCGCATTCAAATACCTGTATAAAATTACAAGATTAAGTGGGAGAAAGGAATGTAAAAGGTGTACTAAAACTAAGTTTGCGGTTTAACACCATGATATTGGCACTAAATGCTTAATCTGTGTTTTTGTTTTATTATTATTAGTTTTTCTAGGTGCAACCTTGATATGTTGTCTTGCCAGACAGATCCCTACTGCTTTCTATTTCTAGGAATGTTTAGATCATTATAAAAGCTCACTGTGTGAAAAGTACCTTATTGTCAACATATCACTCGCTTGGATTGTTTTTGCTACTCGTTCTTTGAGAAGAATTTGATTGTTTTTTTCCATCTTTGTGTTTTTGGCCCTTTCTGTGGAGATGTTGATTTAGCGCTGAATTTTCTTCTCTGTTGGTTATGCTACTAATTTGTGGTGAAATGGGTAAATTCAGCCTTGTGGGAGGCCATTTTTCTCATTCCTCCTCAAAAACTCCAGCAAAAAGCAAAGCTCTGACTCTGGCATAAAATCTGTTCATGTTAGATTTTACAAAAGTTATTCTGTAAGGTTATTAAAGGTTCCAGTGCTCTGGTTTTGTGTATGTATCCATTACCTTTTGTGCCACTGAAAGTAAATCATGCTCAAAATTTAATGGAATTAATCACAAATGTACTTTATTATCAACACTGAATATTTTGAAAGAAGTCTCATGCTCACCAAGGCTTTATTTATTTTATCAAAACAGTAACAATAGTAATATTGTGACATTATTACAATTTAATAACTGGTTTCTATTTGAATATATTTTCAAATGTGATATCAAAGCTGAATTTTCTTCAGTGTCACATGATCCTTCAGTAATCATTCTAGTATGATGATGATTTGGTGCTCAAGAAATATTATTTCTTATCAATGTTTTTTATTTATTTATTTATTTTTTGTGAAAAATGCGATACATTTATTTTTTCAGGATTCTTTGATTAATAGAAAGTTCAAAAGAATGACAGTTATTTGAAATAGAAATCTTTAGTAATATAAATATTTACTGTTACTTTTGATACATTTGTATGCATCCTTGCTGAATTTCAATACATTTTTAAATTAATAAAAAATTATCCCCAAATGCTACTGTGGTTAGTCAGTAGTTCCATTGTGAGACTGTTAATAATATGTGATTTCCTTTTTGTTTATGTGCCCAAATTGAGGTTTTTTGAGAAATGGTTTGGGTTTTTATAGCATGGTAAACTTTAATAGTAGATGATGTAACTTCACCATTCTATGGACTCCTTTTCTGACAAGATACTTTTTATTATTTTTTTAACAAGTATTACATAAATCACAAATATTATTATATTATTGTAAATGTTTCATCAGAATTTCATTATTTTTATTTTTTTTTGGATCTACATGAAATAGACTTTTATTTTCTCTGTCTGCTGCTTAAAATGTCACAGCTCATTATACACTCACCTAAAGGATTATTAGGAACACCTGTTCAATTTCTCATTAATGCAATTATCTAATCAACCAATCACATGGCAGTTGCTTCAATGCATTTAGGGGTGTGGTCCTGGTCAAGACAATCTCCTGAACTCCAAACTGAATGTCAGAATGGGAAAGAAATGTGATTTAAGTAATTTTGAGCGTGGCATGGTTGTTGGTGCCAGACGGGCCGGTCTGAGTATTTCACAATCTGCTCAGTTACTGGGATTTTCACGCACAACCATTTCTAGGGTTTACAAAGAATGGTGTGAAAAGGGAAAAACATCCAGTATGCGGCAGTCCTGTGGGCGAAAATGCCTTGTTGATGCTAGAGGTCAGAGGAGAATGGGCCGACTGATTCAAGCTGATAGAAGAGCAACTTTGACTGAAATAACCACTCGTTACAACCGAGGTATGCAGCAAAGCATTTGTGAAGCCACAACACGCACAACCTTGAGGCGGATGGGCTACAACAGCAGAAGACCCCACCGGGTACCACTCATCTCCACTACAAATAGGAAAAAGAGGCTACAATTTGCACAAGCTCACCAAAATTGGACAGTTGAAGACTGAAAAAATGTTGCCTGGTCTGATGAGTCTCGATTTCTGTTGAGACATTCAGATGGTAGAGTCAGAATTTGGCGTAAACAGAATGAGAACATGGATCCATCATGCCTTGTTACCACTGTGCAGGCTGGTGGTGGTGTAATGGTGTGGGGGATGTTTTCTTGGCACACTTTAGGCCCCTTAGTGCCAATTGGGCATCGTTTAAATGCCACGGCCTACCTGAGCATTGTTTCTGACCATGTCCATCCCTTTATGACCACCATGTACCCATCCTCTGATGGCTACTTCCAGCAGGATAATGCACCATGTCACAAAGCTTGAATCATTTCAAATTGGTTTCTTGAACATGACAATGAGTTCACTGTACTAAAATGGCCCCCACAGTCACCAGATCTCAACCCAATAGAGCATCTTTGGGATGTGGTGGAACGGGAGCTTCGTGCCCTGGATGTGCATCCCACAAATCTCCATCAACTGCAAGATGCTATCCTATCAATATGACCAACATTTCTAAAGAATGCTTTCAGCACCTTGTTGAATCAATGCCACGTAGAATTAAGGCAGTTCTGAAGGCGAAAGGGGGTCAAACACAGTATTAGTATGGTGTTCCTAATAATCCTTTAGGTGAGTGTAGTTGCCAGTGAAGAGTTTGGGACTACACCACATTACTAGCAGGTGCATAAAATCAAGAATACACCCATGTAATCTCTTTAGTCTCCTTATAGTCTCCTTAGTTTACCCTACAACATTTTGGCTGTGTAGTATATTTCTGATTCATTACAATACACTACAATATTTTGACTTGTTTTGGTTGCAAACTAAGATAACAGCTGAGGAGGTCAGTTAGCTGAAAACGCCTGTCATTGGCAATACATTTCAATGAAAAAAACAACAACACATCATTCTCCTTGGCCCTTTTCACCTCAGATTTTCCACTCCTGCATTTGTAATTGTTTATTCTATTTTGAGGGAAAAGGCTATGCTCCCTAACATGTGTCTTGAATTGATAGTTTTGCCCCATTTCCTTTTTGAGAACGAGGTCCCCCAGAGTCGCCCTGTGGCAGTGTAGGTGGCCGAGGTTAAGCATAGAACTAGCAAGGAGGGGGTTTACTAAGTTTCTCTGTTTGCTAAATCTCTATATGAGGCCCAGGACAAGGAGAAGATCAGGTGGCTGGGAGGGTGAGGTCAATCACAAGCTATTTCAAGAAACAAAACAAAAAAAGGAGATGCATGCATGATGTAGGATCTGTTTTCTCCTTGAGTTCTGTTGCTTGTTAGGGCCACAGTACCAGGGCCACAGTACCAGGCGAACATACTGATCTACACATGTACGTATTAGGTGGCCTATGATGGCTGTGTACTTTATTGAAGACGTATTGTGTGGCTATTATTGCATAATATTGTTTAATGATTTTAATGTGCCTGTGATCTTGCACTGATTCACACTATTTGGATACCTCAAACAGCCTGTCCCTTAAGGCGAGTAGTAAATTCTCCCCTGCCATTTTAACAATGTGTGTGTTATTTCAGCAATCTGTTACTAAGAGAAAGCATAAGAAAACATTAAACCAGACCTCTTTTTTTTTTTTTTTTTTCCTTATTTTGAGATTTGATGAAGCAGCATTTTGCTTGTCTGTGTTTCCGTGTTCCAGACAGTCAGTGCACTATTGGTGTGGATTTTAAGTGACTCATTCTGCAGGTTATATTGTAGGTGGCGACCGTCTTCATGAATGACAAATGACCATCTTCACGAATCATCGAATATCATCATTAAAAATGGTGATTCATTCAGGAACAAAGCAAGTGATTGACTACATCCTATACTGTATATTTCAGTAGGTGAAAAACGAAATGTGAAAAGAGTACTATGTCCGAATTCACGGTATTTATAAAACAACAGGCAAAAAGTACCCAATACTTCCAGCGAGATTCTGAAGCTGATGCTGGTACGTCACATGACAATGACAACTTGGCAAATCTAGTACGTCCGGAATACATTTATATTACTGTACACACATTTATTCTACATAGAACATAATTGGTTATGAAGTAATTGCTTATTGAAAAACACGATATAGCCACTGTTGTTATGAGCGAGTCATTGAATTATTCACCCAACCAAATCATTCAAAACTCTGATTCATTCAGGAACAAAGCAATCAATTCATGAGTCACTGAATCATTTCATAATGATTACACATCAGTCACACTGATTTATTCAAGAACGAAACATGTGACTGTCTTTATGACTGAGCCATTGAATCATTAATTAAATGAATGTGTGAAAATGCACAGTTCTGCTGTGACTTTGTTTGGAACTCTCTTTCTCCTGATGCTGCTTAAGTACCACAGTTTCTCATTAGAAGTTGCTGATTTTATTAATAATCAAAATGCACATGTTTTGTACTAATGCACATCTGTCAGTGCAGTAATTGTGCTGTTTATGCTCTAGTCTTTGTTATGCCTAAAGCACCTGGCATTAAAGGGAAAATGCGTGTAAGTCACTCATCATGTGAGGCCAGCTATACTGCAGTATTAACCTGTCCCACATCCCGATGTGTCTGCACTGGAGTCCCACGCGCTCATGCGACTGAGGTAGCATACAAAACTGTACCCAACCTCACTGTGTATACAAATTAGAGGGTGTTTGTTTGCTTGTATAGACATAAAACCTGTACTTTGGTCACAGTTGGTGAAGTATAGTGGTTTTCAGTTAGAGGAGCCCATGATGGGGCTCAGTAAGTCAATCTACATTAGAGGTACATTATAGGGAACCTGTTCCGAGCAGAGATGACCATCTTCCACCAGCTTTTCTCCCTGTATAATGCGAAGCAGCTGCGACTCTCCTTGCGTGATACACCGAGCCACCAATTAATGGGGGGGAGGACATGTTGACCTACAAAACAGAGGAGCACAACAAACCCTGTAACTACAAACAGGTTTGCCTTTCCAAGACATTTTACAAGCTTGTGAAACATCAAATAAATTCTGTTTGATATCATTTATGCTTATCTATTTTATGTACAGCATAGTGTTTCCTACATTATTTTGTTTTCCCATATCCATTATTTACTATACATATATATAATAGTGTAGTGATAAAGTATAATAGTGATAAAGAAATCATATATTGTGATACATGATACATTATATTAACAACTTGCTGTTCAGTGAGTTGGATGTTGATTCAGTAACCACTGTCTTTTGTTACTAATTGGTGGTTGGAATACTCCATGCTGTTTTTTAGTGCAGCCCACAAGGACATCTCAATAGAAAGACATTTCTTTCTATTCATTCAAGGGACACAGTCTTTTTTAATTTCATCAAATGCAATGCAGACTGCGATGTCACATTTGCAACTCATAAAATATGATTTCAGCAGAGCAAGAGCAGGAAACACTTGGTACGCTTTGGTCAACTTTCCATTGCTTCTAATTTTGCTTTAGAAATAAACTGCCATTAACACTGATCCTTTTTATTAGTTTATCAGTTGCCAGATTCTTATTTTGCAGTTGACATGCAGATAGTAATGCATCTTATGGACGTTTTCTGTTTCTGTTTAATGTAAATAAAATAACATTTTCATAGAAGGTCACAAGAATAAGCATAGGTTTACTTGGCGTATTCCCGCTTGTAAATGACACTTTCATTTATAAGTGGGAGTTGAAACACGTGCTATTAACAAACCCTCCTCTGAAAACACACTTAACCTGACCCGGGACATCATGGCTGAGTTCCACACCTCCCCAGCCAGTTCACAGTTCAGCTCAGCTCAATGTTGACTTCCCCTTTCACTCTGTCAGTTTCTAGTTAAACTCTTCCAGCCATGTGGATTCTTGTGGCATTGTGGGTTTACCTAGGGAATGGATACAGACCAGAAGCACCACTGTGCTGGCATTTATGATCTGGCATTAAAGGAACATCCTGGCTCTATCTTCTGCGTGTCCTGGTCTGGGAGACTCATCATCAAGAAATAAGCCTTTAGGCCGCTGATAAAACATCTAATGAAGGCAGTGGTTTGGTGGTCTGTCATTCATGCGCTAAGCGCACACACAGGATTTGGTTGTCAGATGGCTGTCACTCTTGCCAGGCTTTTCCACAACATCTGCAGAATATTTTAAATGAAGTTCTATAGTTTTTTTAGTGCATGTGGTGAAAAATATTTCTTTTCACATTTTATTATTGAAACATTTTGATGACTCATAATCTGTTTTATGGGTGAATAAAATGTCATAATGATTTTTGTATAGTTTATTTTCTTATTTTATAAGTTATAATAAGTTATATACAGTTTAAAATTATAAAAATTTATATAAAATGCAATACCTTACTGTATACTGTGTGTATGTACTGTATGTATATATATATGTATATTCTCTATTTAATTAAAATATTATTTAGTACATTTTAGGTTATCTATAGGAGCCAGTTCATGTGAAATTTTCAAATTATTTTTCATCATGTTATAATATGGTGCATCGTTCACCCCAAAAACAGATTTACCCCTATGCTTGAGCCATCAATATGTTTCAAAAACGTACATAACTTACTTTAACGTATAATTAATAATAGTTAATAATAGCTAATCCATGCATTATGTAATACTCTTCTCTCAGCACATGAATATTCCAGTAATTGTGTGGAATTAGATTGTTGTTATTGGCTGTTTTCATTTCTTTCTTTCTCATTATGATTTCATCTCTTCATAGAATGCCAGGGAATTTATGGAACAAGAGATCAGGAGTTGCTGAAGTTCAGATAACCCACCGCCTGAGGACCTGTGGCGGGACTGAGAGTAGTGCTTTTGGGTCAGCGGTAAATGGGGGGCTGACAGCCGACTCAGTATGCCATAACCAGTAACGTGCGGTGAAATCTTGTCATGGGTAGGCTGTGACCTATCAATGTGTGGCATATATGTTCATATATTCATTCAGCAACCCAAGTTCAATATCAGGCATCATCACATCGCTGCCTGCATACAGCAAAGTCAGTCATATGTGAGGCTAATGCACAATCAAATCTAATAATCAAATTAATGGACACATCTATCTTATGACTTATACAACAAACAAATGTTTTGTGCGGGACACAGTAAGAGAGGGAGGCGGCGCGGTGTCAGCGAACCGACAACCAGTCTAGTCACTCCTTCAAAATGCGCAAACGCGCACAGACAGCCACACACACACACACACTATTGGTCTGGTGACGGCGCACCAGGATTTGAATAGGCTAGTCAGAAAACATTGTGTCAGCAGTACAGCTTTAAAGTACAAAAACAGCTTATTCGCTCCTACAAACTGCGCTACGCGCACACACCGACACGCAGTTGTCATGGTGAAACATACAATCATTTGGTAACTTATCTCTGAAAAGCCCTGAATGTGCTCTGTACAGGACATGTAATGTCTCAGAGAAATCGCTAAAATATAATGTCCTCTACAGAGGACAAAACACTATAGTAGGTAGTCAGGAGTTTTACATATAAATTGTCTCTGGTTTTACTAATCACAACTAGGTAAGCAAGATGATACGCACCTTTGTACGAACAACAGTGTTTTCACAACTCGGCGGTTTGTAGGCTTCCAACTTGAACCCAGCCATTTGTGAACTGAACGTGGGCTTCCATAGATTTATAATTACGAAACTGAGCCTCGGAATAAGCACTCACACCACAGACTAAATAAACAAAAATATCTGGAAATGTCAGAGGAGGTAAATCGTCGGGGTCTCGAGTATATTCTCTTGCAGGCACCTCATACGGATCCATATTTCCGATCAATGACATCTTTTCCATGTACCGTTTTCTTGCGTCAGGTAGAAGTTTGTCTCTGTATAGTACATTTCGTTCTTTTAATCGACTTTTCAACATTGTTTCGTGTAGTAAGTGATTGTTTTAAATCTCGCCCGATGTGGCCTCACAAAATGGCGGCGCACTCTTGTTTACGTCCCAGAATGCACTGCGCAGTGACGTCGGTTGCCAAGCCCGAGCGAGTGGGTCACGTGACATGAAGCAAGCTCGGTCTTTGCCTCAATGTTGATCATTCAAGACAGCATGAGAACTGACTGCGCATGCGCAAACCTACGTAAACTACGTTCTATGGACCGAAGAGGCACTGCTAACCTCTGCCTCAATGGCCATGGCTTTGAATTTCCTGCATGAAACAATGGTTTTAGGAGCAAACAATGGCAAAATTAGTATATTATGTGTGTATTCCTGAACATTTTTGTTACAAAAATTTATATTTGGAATAAAATAAATGCAATTAATAATGTGGTGAATTAATAAAGTTCTTGGAATTAATAAATGTAATGTCAACATTTCCTTTGGTGAGGCACTGCCTACCCTGCCTACCCTGACTGCACGTCCCTGGCCATAACCAACCAGCCATCCGCCCCCCACACACACAGGTTACAGCCGGGGCAGATGGGAAAACCGGTGGATGCTAACCCCATTTGCCACATGCCAGTCTTTATACAGCCTATTTGCTAGACGATACATATGATTTCTTAGTCTGGGGCAAGATGTCATTACCGCTGAGGCCTTCATCATCCCTCAAGTCTATATATTAGAGATATCAATGTTTTCCGGTGGAGAAAATTATACTGAACTTTATTCTACTGCTGTTAAGAATGGTTAGGACTCATTTAGGTTTGTGTTGGTCATGTGAAAATTGGCATCTTTTCAAAACCAGTTAGTCTGTAGGCTCCCTAACTATTATTATCAACCTAGAATATTGGGAAAATGTGCCTTAACTTCAAAAACATACAAATCACTGCAGTTTCCATCTGAAATGACACCAACAACATTTATTCCTTTCCACACAAATTATGATTACAGGCACAGATTATCAATTAATAAAAAAGTATTTTCACACAGTTCCTTGCACAATACTATTTTATGTTTCCAAGAGCCTGTGCTGAATATATTTCCAGGAAACTTAAACTGGTTTGATTGAATGTTTTTGTTTGGTTGTGTTTACCTAAGATTAATTCTTTGGGGGGGGGGGGGGGGGGGGGGGATTTAGATGCTAAATCTATGCATTACCACCCGCCAAATATTTATACCATGATCACATGAAAAATATGCAGACCCAAACTTCAACACCCCCAATGTTCAAACCAAATCTACGCCCTTGACAACTAAAGATTTCCATATTTCCATCTGTAGAGGTGGTGTCAGTATACTAATTGAAGCACTGGCATTAAAAACATCAAAACTAAAAAGAAAGGAAAAACCAAGATCAACCTCACTTCGACAACAACAACATCATCAACCGTGTCCCTAGTTTGTGTCAGTTAGTTTATTTGAAGCGTGAAGGTAATTATGCCCCTTAAATGGACAAACATAAGCAAATGATGTCCTTTTAATTTCAACCTGCAGGGCCATAGTTGCAAACAACACCATGAAAAACATCCTGGAGATGTAATTCTTCCGTGACTGAAACTCACAAGGAAACTACAGAGTAGACGCTCTTGCTAATTAAATGACATGGCACCCAGCTTCTGTTCCTTTCGGATTGAAGGCTCGAGTCTGGTCAGATGTTCCCCCTTTCCCGTTCCCCCTGGGTTCCTCTCTTGTTTGATGTCAGACCCTCCACAGTTATTTAGCTATTTTAAAGCAGGGTTGAGGACACTGGCTTTTAAGCCTTGCTGGCCAAGGTAAACTTAATTTGTATTGTGTACATATGGTTAAAAGTGCCTTTCTTGTAAAAAACCAAGCGTGATGCCGTGGGCCAATAGGAGCGTGTGTAAATGAGAACAGCGCACTAAGACATTGTGTGATGAAGCGCCGCAGCCCTGCTGAGCCCCAGCTGGAGAGCTCTTATCAAGGCCCAAATGAGTGGAGGTGAGAAAAGACAGACCAGCAGAGCTCACAGGTCCACATTTCACAAGGAGATGAGGGAGGGGGGGCGCCTGCTATAGAAGACGCTTTTAAAGTTTGTGATAGAACAAGAGTGCTGGGGAATGTTACATTTTAAAGTAACGGGTTACAATACTGAGTAACCCCTTATAAAAAGAAACTAATGGTTACTTTCTAATTTAAAAAGTCACACATTAAGTTGCTTTTGCATCGCTTTTTCTCAGCATCAACTGACTGAAGGTAGCGAATATGACCAACTTGAACACGTTGCGAAATCAACATGGAGAAAACTTTCACCTTTACACAAAATTCCTGATCAGGCAGATTCCTATTTAAATGACTGGATTTTGTCCGCAAAAAAATGCTGAACAACAATAAATGTAACCGCACCTTGAATTATTTAACGCACCGTAAGTGTTTTATACAGGAATCACAATTATAGAAAGTTAATTTAACAATTTAGACCATAAAAGCACATTTTGTGATATTATACTGTACATTTTTATTTGTTAAATGAAAAACCTGTGTGTAATTTATTTTATTTGATGTGGCAATTGTAGTGCGCTACCCCCAAGACTGGTTGACAAAGAGCAAAAAGATAAAATCCCCTTCCTGGTGCATTAAGTCAACAAACACAGATCTTGTCAGTCTAGTGAGTTCAGTGCCAATTTTATGATCATACTTTAAAGTGGGCAATCTGATTTAAAGTTTTGATAAATATATCACATATCAGGGCAGGAAAGAGACTTACTTTATTATAATCAAGGCCTAAAGGTAATAATGCAAAACACTACATTTGTGATTGAGATACAAGTTGTGCATGATTAGTTCTGTATGCTCCACGTTTGATGTCACCTGTGTCAAAATATGGCAGAACATTTGTTACGGTATATGTTTAATGAAACACACATGATGGATGTGATTGGCCTAAACTGTACAGTATGGATGGCTGGAGGGTCTAAAATATTTAGGCTTAAAAGTACAGGACGACACATTGCACTGATCAATCTAAAAAATAAAAAAAAACTACAATTCTGAGACATATGGGATTTGTTACCTTGGCCAGACAGTATGTTAGTTTTTAAAGTGCTTGTTGCAATGGCTTGTGTCCTGCATGAGAGGCACCATAAAAAAATGGAAGAAGGATATTGGAAAGAAACCAGAGGAGAAGAGATAAGGAAATTGAACTCAATGAGAGAGACCTGAGCCGGCTTAGCGGTCTTTTCCTCTGTCTCATGTCACTTGTTTTCTTTCAAAACAAACCCATGTTGTAGGCTATAGGAGACCTTTATGAAACATCCCTTTCATCAAACTGTCCTTTCTCCCACCCCACTGACGGACAGGAAAAACAAAACGTTTTTACAATTAGTTTTGATGGGTTGATTTTCAAAATGTTGAAACAATAAGAGTAAGCTGTGTCATTCGGCCCACCCTTTTATGCCTCAAGAAAGAGTTATAGCTTGCAGTTGCTCGTAAGAGATCAATACGTGCCACTTGAAATATGGCTCCCACAGAATGACCACACAAAACGAATGCTACTGCTAGTGAACAACCGAGGGAGTGACACTGCGGTTAAGAACTTTTTATACAAGGGAAACAAGGCCTTTGTGGAAATTTAGTTCTAATTTAGTTGATTTTTCTACAGTAGGAGGACATAAACCTATAGGCCTATGACAAATAAAAAATTAACCTTAGTGTATGTAATGTAGTGTTATGTAGCGTATGCAATCTTTCTCAATTATGTGGTACACTTGTAGTGTGCTCTACCAAAAGTGTGCCTCTTACTTTTATTTAGTATAGTATACTACGGTTAAAATAATAATACTGAACAATACATTGATAGCTTGAAAATTTCTCAATTTCTCTTTTTTACTTTAACTACTTTACTGTATAAGTAGTTTGTAGCTCAGTGAGCTACAGTTTTAAGCTTATTCTTATGAAAAAAGTTACACTACATGCTACTACTTTTACTTCTTTTCTCGCCACGTTTTTTTTTTTTTTTTTTTTTTAAACGTTTTTTTGACCATTTTCACAAAAATGTCATGGCTCCCAGAATATTTTGTTGTATGAATATCTGAACATGAAATATATCAAAAGAAAGAACAGACCCTCTGCTTTAAAAAAATAGCTTTATCCATTATTATATTTTTATCAACACTTGAATGTGTGTGTTTCATAAAAAAAGCAACATTTTGAGCAAAAAGCTGAGAAAATCGCTTTTTTGTCAAAGACTACATCCAGATCGGATTCAGAAAGATGATCAAAACTCGTCCTGGATCGACATTTCATTCAGTAAGATTAGGTACTTTTGATTTGCATGCTGTTTAATGCTGATCACGTTATTTTACAAATGCATATTACATATGATATCGCTTGTTTCTGTGTCTTTTTCACCTGTGTTTTGATCAGGAGATTCAGTACTCTTTCAGAAGATGTGTAATAGCAACATTAAACCTATTTAAAGTGGCAATTTCTTTTAATATAATGTCCATATAAAATGTTATGCATATATAATATTATATAATATAATAATAGATAATGTGGTATCTTTTAAAAGTGCAGTGTGTAATTTTTAGCGGCATCTAGTGGTGAGATTTGCGAATTGCAAACAGCCAGTCACTCACGGCCTAGTCTCGCGTAGCCAGACCTTCAGACTGACGGCAGAAGGTCTGGACTCTATCGCAGCTTTTCTTGGCCAAGAGGACGTTTGACTGACATATAACACAACCAATCACAGTTCGTTTTGTTCCGCGTCATGTTTAGGGGCGTGCCAATATAATGTCGATGTCCCTACAATAACAGACCAGCATGCATCTAATAAATTATTCATTCAAGAACGTTGTGAAAGTTTACTGCAACAATGGAGCCGCAAACTTCACATACTTTTGAAAATCCAGCGTTTAGTTGATCCTGGTAAGCGCTCATTTGTCTCAGTTGTAAACACAATGGCTTTCTTGTTTCCAGACGGACCGCTAAAGAACGCGACACACACGTCTCGCGGACATCCTGTTGAATTCAACCAATCAGGTCGCGACTTTGAAACTCCTGAAGTGTTTCCAGAAAAGTGTGCCATATGTATCAGACGTTCAGCCAACGGTCCGTGGGCGTTACGTCCGAGGCTGAGACTACTCACGGCCTATCCCTCCATTTGCAAACTCGAAGGAGAAGCTATGGTGGCCGACGTAGGATCGGAAGATGTCATCGTCTGAGTCTGAGTCAGCAGAGAGTAGCAAGTCAAGCAATGAGGTTTCTTTATATTATATTTTATATTAAATTATATTTACTTAATTATTCAGTAAAACCACATGTTGCTGCGATTGTTATTTTTACTTGTTCATCATTGTGTTAGTCTTTTATTCACTGACTTTACCATAGCTTGTTTCCATGCTAGTTAGTATAAGATAAGAGCTATGGATAAGAGCATCAAAGCAGCTAGGTAAGGGGAAATAGCTAACGTTACGATGTCAAAGGGCGTCGTTCAGACAGCATGTTTTTCTCCACGTTTGCAGAGTCAGGGACAACCTGAGTATTCTGCTGTGTCTTTTTCTGCTGCTTCTCATTCAAGTTTGTGACGAAACGCGCTCTGTAGCGCTGTTTGCTCGCTGTTGGCTACGGTAGAAACATGACGTCACAATATGTCGACCTTCATAGAAGGGGGGTGCCCGCGGTTATGTAGATATAAATGACTCATTCTAAGGTAATAAAAACATAACGGTTCATTAAGTAAGGTCTTTATACACCACTGAAAACATATAGTAATGGATCTTATATTGCATTTCTGTCAATAGATCCTCAGAAATATTACACATTACACCAATATCTTTATATTCAATAAATAAAATATATAATAATATAAATAAAATTAAATGCAATAAAAATGTTTTGGACACTCCTTCTAGCTATCTAGACTTGTGATGACTGAAATTGGGGACAAAGGGCCAGAGGATGTTTATTGCTTGCATATGTGGGAAGCATGTGTTTTACATTTTCTAAAAAGGCTTTTAAAATGTGTACTTTCTGGGTAATTTTACCACTGAAGTGTCTCAGGACAAGAGGTTAAAGAAGTCTGACACAAATTTTGTGTATTTTGGATGTGCAGCTGGTTGTGCGATTGCTTTATAAAATGTCACACCGAAGTCAGCAGAAAAAATACCATAATATTATATTAAAAGCGTCACTGCATGTCATATGGGGTATGTAATGTGCAAACATTCAACAGAGCACAGACTTTATATATACATGTGTTACAGAATGTGAAATTTGTGTATAGGCATATGAAATCGCAAAGGCAGCACCTGCTGTTTTGTTTTTCTTCTTTGAAATTTATATTTATCTATAAGACAGAATGATCTGCGCTATTTAAATCTTATTTTGAACGGGATATGAATGCTTTTCTGAGCGCATGTTTGATCTTCCCACACATCAGGCATAGATGAAAAATTCACATAGTGTTCCAGCTGCATTAATGGACCTCATCATTTCTCAGCCCTTAAAAGATGTTGCCAAATACTAACAAAACCACTTTTTTCATTTTTCTTCACAGTTTTCATAATTTCAATAGGTTCAGCCTCAACTGTTGGACATTCAACATATGGTGCAGATTTTTAGGCGTTTGGCAGTCACGACACCTAAAATGAAAATGAAATATTAACCCTGTAATTGCCATGCTTTAGCCGAGCAGCAATTCGAAGGAAACCAAGCGATGCGCCCAGTTTGGAGGACCTGCTTTATTTTTCACTGAACACATCAGAGCGTTTGCCAGACACAATCATTAAAATGATTTTTCATTTTGTAGGATTGGGATATTGCGCTGTCACGCTATACGGGACTGTGCGAGTCCAACTGATATTGTTGAACTATCATACATTAACCCGCTAAATTGACTGTGACATTTCAAAACCATGATTATTAGCATTTGGTGTGTAGTCTGAGGGAGGTCAGGTCTTATTCATACAGCTCTGGAAAGACTCCAGGAATAAGTTCAAATTACATGAATCTCTGTTCAATATCCGCCTCAGTAGGCAGACTGATAGAACATCAGGATTTCTGAATAAAAGTCACGGTGACAGAAGTTTTATTGTAACAGGGTGACTGTGGTTCTGCTTGTCCCGTGAAACACGAGCTTAAACACACTTTATCACTGAAATTCTCCATAAAAATGATCAGCGATGTCTCACATTTTGCGGTCTAAAGACAACAAGCTTGTCCCAAAATACCAAAGATGAGTGACTGATCCAACAAAAGTAAAGAATTCATATTCTTTTCCATTCCTTTTTCATCACTTGTGGTATTCCTAACAACTCCAACTATCCTCTATCCCCTAAAACATTTTCATTTTGCACACCACAAACCTTCTTTCGACATCCACTCTAGCTGATTCCTTTGAAATTCTACCTCTAGCTCCACGAATAGTCGATCATAAGGGAGGACAGGTGTTGAAATGCTTCAAAAGGCGTCAGTCTCTGATTTTATACAAACAACAACAAAAAAGTCTTCCACATAAGAACTAAGGTAAGACATGTGTCCTTTTGAGAGGAACCAGACTTGTTTTTCTGTCCAATAAGCAGGTGATAAAGGGGAAGTTTCATGTCAAGGCCAGATGTCCAGTGAGATGCTAGTGTTAGGTAATGACGCTATGCGGCCTTGAAGACGAGAGCTCCCAGACCTCTCACCGCTGAGAGTCCTCCAAAGCTTGCAGGCAGAATCCCTGAGGTTTCTCATCACAGACACACACACACACCATGTGTGACAACACGCCAGCCCACCCAGATATTACCCACAGGAAAACAAAATAATGCATGTGGATGGAATGCTGTGGACGGAGCGCTGAAAAAATTTGGAAATGGCAAATAGTTACGCAAGGTCTCAAGTTCCTTTCTCCTTTGCAGCAAAACCCAATCAAATCAAGCAAATTGCAAAGGAAAATGTGTTATATTTTCACTTTCCTTGAACAAACTAAAAAAGAAAAGCGTTTGTGTCAAAACACCACAGATCTGTTTGTGTTCCTTCTGTCTGTTCGGTTAAACACTTCTTGACATGTTTGATCCAACTGCATGTTTTTGGATGCCTTCAGATGGTGAAGGAGAGGAACGGGCAGGTGGGCTCAGGGTTTCTACGAACTATCACGCCTCACACATTTTATGCATTATTCCTCACCACGAATGGAAAGGGTTCATGATCCTGACATAATTTCATCCAGCGGGTGAAGAACTTGACGTCATTATCAAAATCATACAGACAGCCAAACTTCTCCCATACAGCTTTTTTAATTCAGTTCGTCTGCATCTGTGAGGCTGTTTATTCTGAAGGTCTTGATTTGGTTACTTTGCCAAGACTGATGCAAATGCTTCATTTGGTAAAGTTTTCTATATCTAGGCGTAAAGGGGTTTAATTGCTATCAAATCAAAATATATTTATAAAGCACAATAAAAACAACAGTAGTTGACCACTGTGCTGTACAAAACAGTTCAATTTTAAACTCTATTCTATAACAGACCGGCAGCCAAAGATATGCAAAGAGCATAATACAGGGGAGATATGATCAAATTTCCGGGTGCCAGTCAGAAGTCTGGCAGCTGCATTTTGAACCATCTGAAGATGATTTAGATTTGATAAATCAATTGCTAATCAGTGAGGCAAAGACATTTCTGTGTTCATTTTGTTCACGATTCATCAGTGTTATGTTGGCGTGAGAGCCGGCCATGGTGCAACGTGCGTCGGCGATACATAATTTGTTAATAAAGAGGAAATGTTTTTTTTTTGTTGTTGTTGTTATTTTGCGCACACAAGGCATCTGTTAAAAATATCTTCAGTTGTGTTCTGCACAAAAGTCTTATGGGTTTGGAGCGACATGAGAGTAAGTAATTAATGACAGAATTTACATTTTTGTGTGAACTATCCATTTAATGTTTTCTAATGTGGTTATAATTGGACTGTTTTATAAACATTTTCAATATTTTAAAGATTTATTGTTTTGAAAAATGATGTATATACAGAAAAGATGGATTCATTTGATCAAAAGTCACAGTAAAGACTTTTAAATTGTTTCAAAAAATTGTTTCAAATAAATGCTGCTCTTTTGAAAGTTCTTTTCAAAGAATACTGTAAACTGTATCATAGTTTCCA
Organism: Squalius cephalus; assembly: GCF_949319135.1. Lineage (NCBI taxonomy): Eukaryota > Metazoa > Chordata > Actinopteri > Cypriniformes > Leuciscidae > Squalius > Squalius cephalus. The sequence continues at coordinate 14,468,872 of NC_137138.1, read as the reverse complement.
CAAAAATATGAAGCAGTACAATTGATAATAATCATAAATGTTTCATCAAATCATCATATTAGAATGATTTCTGAAGGATCATGTGACACTGAAGACTGGAGTAATGATGCTGAAAATGTACTATCTATTTAAATGTATATTTATTTATAAATGTATAGAGAAGTTATTTTTATTTATATTTATGTTACTGTTTTTAGGGTATGTTTGATCAAAGGCAGGCTTAAGATGAAATATGTATTTTATGTGTCAATAAATGTTTTGGTTCTCTTTTGTGAATTGTCTTATTTTGACAGTAATTATGAATATTAAATATAAATATAATCATGAATTCACGGTTGAAATTAGGCCTGAAAAAGACGTCTTTTCAACTTCACTTTACAACCTAATTTAGACACGAGTGGGACATCCTTTTATAGACGTCTTTCAACGACCTGAAAAAGATGGCTTTTCACCTTTCAACCAAATTTTAGCCGTCTGGTAATGTCGTCTTTTCGACGAGTTTTTGCTGAATGGGGAATGTCTAGTCTTAAGTCTACTGTACATACTGTAGCTGTCAATTCAAATCAGCCCAACTTTCCATAAAGACTAAACCAGAGCTGTCCGTGGTTCTGAAGCGACTGTTGATCATACAGTGGCAAAGTTTGATGACTCCAGATTCACAGGTCAGTGAATAGTTCTGCTCAATTCTCTATAGGCCACAACACTTTAGAAGAGATGAAATTGAAACCCAAGATTATTTTATGCATTTTTTGCTTCAGAACAATGTGATTATATTGAAAGAAGATGAAATAGTCAATATGTACTTACAACCACTAAGCCTCAGCCGCTATAAAACCTCATGTTTTTCAAGCCTAAAGCAGACCCTCAAAACAGATCGCAGTTGTCTTTAATCAAGTTCATTTGCTGTTTTAGAAAACAATGTTACTGGATAAATGCTTTAATGTGGTTGACGGACCGAATAAACACCAACTTTATTAGCAGCATGTTTGCCAAACCCAAGTTACATGAACATTACACATGCTTTAGTTTGGGCAAGAAAGGCCCGTCTGTGAAAGATCTTGAGCTATCTTGCCATCTCAATTGGATACTTTCATGTTTTCAAATCACATTTGACAAGTAATGTTGGTCTTATCCCGGTGCAGATGAAAAAAGCAAGAAAAATACTCCGCCGCTTAGGTTGTATTAACTTACATTCAAATGCAGAATATGGCTTCGTATTAATTTGTAAATTCAGTTCTCTGTTCTCCTGAAGGGTCGGAGTTGTCTGGAGTTGGCAGGCACTCGGTCTCTCTGTTTCTCTCACTCACTCGAGCTGAATTGATAAACACATGCTTCATCTCAGCCAAAGCCAAGGCAAATGTTTGACACACCTGCTGAACAGAAATTGGAAACCTCGAGAGATCATAACAGATCCAAATCTCAGTCTGAACTGGCCTTGTGTTTAACACGTGCTGTAAGTGCAGTCTGAAAAGCCACTATATTTAGCACTTTCGCTCTTTTGTGTTAGCTGACATGAGGTTAGCGTGTTTCGGAGACCTGTTGATCACTAATGATAGAAGAGCACCTCTGTTACTGGAACTCCTTGGGCTTGGCTCAATATCACCACATCTAGATCCAAAAATATGCAGTGGTGCCGCTACCCTCGGGGCTGTTAAAATCAGCCCTGTCTATTGCTGCTCTCCAAGCAACCTTTCTGGAATGAAATATTCACAGCTGCTCCTGTGGTTTGGTCAACAAGCCACAGATTCCTTTGGGGAAAGAGTGAAGTTGTGAAGCTGTGAAGGTCACAATATATATTTCAGCTAAAACCAACAAATGGGAATTCCTTCAGCGTTGCACACTGAATATGTATGATGCATCTGAATCAGCTTCTCCCTGCGAGAGCCAAATGACTCTGTGGCTCTTTCATGAGTCAACAGGGGATTACAGCCTTATACAACAGGTATTTGTATTTATCTTCCTTGTTTACTTCTTTAATGTCTAAATGTAATTTGCTTATTGGCTTAGGAAAATCTATATGTAGGCCTACTTCTGAGCATAAAATGTGGCCCATTTTTGTATATACTTTAATTATCATGCCCTATTTAGGCTACATAATGAGAATGGTAAGTGTCGTTTAATAAGTATTTGGAAAAAAGAAACACGGATCCAGTGCCCAATAAGGAGTTTAAATAAAAAATACATAAAAATGTTTTTTAAAGTCCACAAATGCGTTCGAATAATTGATTCACAAAACTTGAGTCCTTCAACTCAAGCGGACTGCTTACGATTCACTAAAATCGATCACCACTTTTGAATAAAGGAAACAATATCAAGTCTATAAAACTCGTCAATACTCCGCGAATCACAACAATTGAGAACACTCATTTAAACAGCATACACAAACCCGAACTTGACTGCACATCACATTTTTGACATTATTGATAGACTACTGCTTTCATTCGTAATGCAACGGACCGGTCTACGGGACATAAATTAAGCCTTTAAATAATGGGTTATTGGGCTGTAAACACGCTACAATAAAAGAGCCTGCACAGCAACAGCAAATAGAAAAGAACACAAAAAACATGCCTAGTGCCTACTTACACAACACTTACGGTGGACTTGCGCTCAGGAATAGAGCAACTGCGGACGAATCTTTTTTGTTTTGTTTGTTTTTTTAGCGGCTGCGGACGAATTCTTTCTACGCTCACACTGACGTCACACGCTGCGCGTATGTTTTAAAAACATAATCTAACATAAATAGTCCTAACAATTTTTAAATAGCCCACTTAAAGTGTATTACAAATAAATTACTGAATGCTTAAAATTAATTTAAATGTAAATGAACAAAAAATTGCGTTACATTTACAATCCTGTGAACCCCAGCACCCCCACTTCCCGTGCCCCTGACCAACTCATTTTGGAATCAAAATAGGCTTACATGCGCTGCTGTTTCTGATTCACTTAAAAAAGAAAGGAATATCTGACTAAATGGCGTTGTCTCTCTCGCTATATACTGATTCATTTGCGGTGCCGTTGAATAACTATTTTTAGTTCGGTGCTTCGTACAAAAGTGTTAACGAACCGAACGTCGTACCCCTAAAAATTAAACCGGTTTTCGGTTACAAGCTTTACGGTGTAATTGCACATGAAAAGTTGTTTACGAACCACCTAGAACTTCTAAACAAACACATCATTTCTCTGAATTGAAATAATGGGAACTGCCTGGGAAAGTCCATGAGTCAACGTCACTGTTCCCAAGTGAACTCAAAAACGCAAGAGGGGATATGATAAAAGGTGAGACTTGAACCCAAAGTTTTAACTTAGTAATTGTTGGAACTGCTCCTAAGGTTTGAGAGGGAGAGAAAGCGTGAGACCTACAGAAGAGATAATCAGAATCAGCCCATAATCTACTGCCAATATTTACACACACACCACATGCCATTCGTATTGACTCTTTTGAAGTGAGCAGGCTAATAAAGCACAGTTTGATGATTGAAAGTTGTGCTTAAAGTTGAAAATGAGGCAAAGGGCATTGAGGGTGGATATATATTTATATGTGGTTTTCGTTAACTGCTGAAATATATAAACAAGTATGAATGTTTTCAATTCAGACTGTTTGGGCACAAGTGAACTAAGCTTAAAAAAAAACTTCCCTTCCATGACTGATACTAGAACAATAAGTGTGGCAGTGGCAGAAGACAGTATGTGTTTTGAGTTCTTGAATGCTTTTGGAGATGAGCTCATAGTTATCACTGGAATCTTTTTCTTTCTTTTTGGGAAACAATAGAGTGTTTTTTCAATTGTGGGACTGAGAAAATAAAAAAAATGTATTAACCGAAAAACCTAAGTGCAGCAAATTCATTTTGTTTTACAGATACATTTCACATCTGAAAAGTGAATAAAAGAAGAAAATGAGCTTTTCTCAGCATCATGGACGCAACTTCTGCTAGGTAAAGAGAAATATATTTATTTATTCATGTGTAACCGATAGAATAGCTTTTTAAAAGAGGAGCATAAATGATAAAAAATGTCCATTCCATGTTTTTTTGTCTTTGTTTTTCTTTAAATATTACATAAAATAAATAATTTATTCCAAAGCAGTCAGGTAAAGAATGGAGATATCAAATACAGTGGCTTTTGCATGTTAATAATATTAAGAGTTCTTTACGCTATGGTGCTAGCTTGACTAAATTCGGATGGTAGGAAGCGGGGTCTCCGTCTCGGCCTCTCAGTCTTGCACCTTGAGCAAGTGCTTCCAGTAAGTGTTTGCATAACTTTCAGTCCACTGAGTCACAGAGTTTGAGAGTCTGTTAGAGTGTTTCGTATGAGTTAGTACAGCATAAATAACTGCATCCAAAGGTCACACACACAAATACACACAAGCAATACACTCTGTGAAAGGTCTCTTCAGTTCATTCTGGGAGGTTGCAATGTTCGATTCCTCTCCGTCGGTTTTGGTCCAACCTTTCCTTCGCTAGAAAAGGGTTTGGCATAAAAAATGTCCCACATTTTCCCTGGTGCCAATAACTTAAAAAAATATGTGATAACAGTCTGACTCAGTGAAAAGGTGTTCTCTTAGTTCCTTTACATAGTGCCCTTTTCTCCAAACGGTTCCCTTTTATAGGCCTACTGTCGAAAAATTCCAAGTCTTTCCTCAGTGCAGTTAAATGTTCCCTTTGGTGGGGTTGTAGCTACACGATAGGAATGGGGAGAAAGTGTGTGGCTGTGTTTTTTCTCCGGGTCTTTTTGGCTCTCATCGTCCTCCCGTTGGCGCTCAAGCCCACGAACATGGGCTTCTTCTTGTTCCTCCACTCTGCCGAGGCGTAGGTGTTGTACCTGTTCTCCTCGATCCGCTCTATCAGCTTGCAGTCAATGACGAAATCCCTCTGAAAAAAGAAGATTTGTGAGTGAGTTCTTGATATGATCTTTGGTCATGTGGTAAAAGTCTATTTTTCAATTTGTTTAGTTATTTAAAATGTAATAATTGGAATGCAAACCATATCAATATTATTGTCCTACTTATCAGGAATAAAAAAAATATAATATTGTATATCATGTATTATGTAAGGGATAATGTACATCCAGCCGGTTGTTATCTGCTTTACATCACCCTGTCCTTTTTTTATCCTTTTTCCGAGCGTAAACAGAAAAAATGGTGGCGTACTATATTGATTGATACTTCCGCAGTGAGGACAATAGTCCTGAGGCGTAGGTGATTATATTTTAGGACTTTCCCCTTTCTCTCAGTTGATTTCACTTTTGGGAAAACTATTGGCACTATTTTTCCCTGTTTCAGGTAACATTTGCCATTCTCGAGAGCGGATGAATGAAAGGCGATGGGGCTGGAGAGAACTCGGAACAAAGAGGGAGCTGGGGATTGTATGGCTGGATTGTGAATGGAGGAGAACGCATGCATGGAGCAGTATTGGAGGAGAGACTACAGTGTAAGGAAGAGGGCCTTCTCAGCTTACTTTTTCAAAGATAACAGAACTCTTTTGCTCAAGCCGACTTTTGCCGGGGGATTATTTACAGGCAATGGAGTGGAACTGTCCTTTAAAACAACCCCGGGCTTTTTAAGTGCCCCGAGACATGAGAAATAGAGCAGGCTCTCTGACATCAAAGCCTCTGAGAGAGACCCGAGGGCTGAGGGATCTTTCTGGAAGCTTGTAAAGAGCTGAATTTCTATAAATAGTTTAGAAATTCTGAATGTTGTTTAAAAATTCCCGATAAGAAGGACGACTTCGGTTTGGACGGGATCGTGAGACGTTATCATTATTTGTTGTAGAGTCCAGTCATTAACTATAATTAAAAGAGAAATGAAGAGAAAATGATGCTCACCGCCCCGTAGACCACCCCTTTCTTGTTAATTGCAAGGTAGTAATTGCTTTGAATCCCCTTGATGGCAACGATGCCCACATCCACAGACTTGATTTCGAGTGTACCTACAAAACAAACATAAACATATCATTTACATAACGTCCAAATAAAAGCATTGCAGTTTTTAGAGTTTTGGAATTATGTGAATATTTATGGTGCACCGCTGGTATCGCATGAAACATGTAATTGCATAATAACATAGAAAGAAGGCACATTTGTGCTTTGATAGAACAGGTAACAAATATCAACATGCACTGTAAATAAATAGATAAAGGCATTACAGAAAAGACCTTCTTGAACTTTACCCACAATCCACCTCATAACCCCAATGCTAGAATCAAAAATTCTCAATCTTCCCTGGCAAAAAGGAGTACTTATCTTCAAAAGCTGAAAAGTCATATTTTGCTGTCTTTGTTGTTATTGTTTTCAGAGCTGAAAGGCATACTGGCAAAGCTTTGCAGCCATTAGAGATCCAAGTTGTGGTAATCATTATGGTTTTGCTTTTTAAAAGGCAATTATGTAAACCCATAAAGCCATCACGCTTTAGATGGGATTAGTCCCAGACCAAAGCATGTCCTAGTAGCAAACAGGGCTATATGATCCTATGTTGTTTGTGTATGGGGTTAAAAGAGCTTTTGCCTGCAGCTTCTGGCCTTTGACGAACACGAGCTGTTCAGTTTACCTCGCTGCTTAAGTGAACTCAGTGCTTTTATCTGCAACTATTCAACAAGACATCAAAACCATAAAACCAAGCCTCAAAAGCAAGTAAATAAATAAGCAATAAAAATTATTTAATTTATTATAGCAATGTAAAAAAAAAAAAAAAAATTATAACACTTTATAATAATTATACAGTAATAAAGTACTGTATATTTATAGTTAATGCATAGTTCATATTTTGTTGTCTCTATAGGCTATATGCAAATAGTGAGTTCTTCATTCATTGTCACTGTAATTAACACAAGTATTATTGTTACTTATCTCATATGTCATATTTGATAATGTTTTTTAATGCTTTGTTAACAACCTATTAACCATAAATAGTTCTCACTTTAGATTAGGTCATGGGAAATCTGTCATTAAGGGCTTTAAACCAACCTTTATTGGACATTAATTGCTTTAGTATTAAGTGTATTATTCCTTAAAATGTTTACAATTAACTAGTTACTTATTAGCATGCATATTTCTAGGATACTGGCTGTTTATTAGTACTTATAATGCACATATTAATGCCTTATTCTGCATGACCTAATACAACTCAATACCTAAACTTAACAACTACCTTACTAACTATTAATAAGCAGTAATTAGGAGTTTATTGAGGCAAAAGTCAGCGTTAATAGCTAGTTAATATTGAGAATTGGACCCTAATCTAAAGTGTGACCATATATATATGGTGACTTAACCTTATCCCCAAAACTAAACAGTGTTGTCAGTGTGCAATGTATGCAAATGTAAATAAATGTACGTGTGGTAGAAAAGATACTGTACATAGAAATACTCATGAGAACCCTTTATTAAAATACATCAGTTGGGGTTAGGGGATAGAATATATAGTTTGTACAGTATAAAAATTAGGGCTGCACGATATATCGTTTTAGCATCGATATATTGATATCGGCCCGCATATATATATCTATAGCTCTATAGTTTTCAACTTTTCAACTAAAATTTATATTTTATTTCAGCTTTATTTCAGTTAACCAAACAATTGTTAGTAGTTTAAATTTAAAATAAACTGGCCTAAACCTACAAAAAAAACGTGATCGGTTGCTTTATACGTCAGTCAGATGATCTATTGCAGCAAAAAGCATCAATATATTACATATTTCAGAACTATGTAAAACCCCCTGAGTTTTGTGACGCAGAGGGATTGAACCCACACCTGTGGATCAGGGACACAAGCGCTGCTACAACAGGAGGATTAAGTGGATTTGAAGGCAGTTCTTCTACATGGGCTCAGGTTGCAGTCACCAAGAGAAGATGTAAGGAGACCTCATCTCCTATCCTCTCTACTCCCTCGCCTCAGGTTAATGAACAAGAGCCACAGAAAAAAAAGGAGGGGGCTCAGAGATGGGATCACAGACTTGGTAGGATTAAGGGGGAATAATCCATGATCAAAGAGCAATAGAGTGGACAAAAGCAATGGAACGGCTGCCCAAAATGACACGCGCATAAACATTTTTACGAGAAATCCCAAGCATATAACAAACATCTATTATGCAGACACATGCAGACACAGTGTGAGTGATGTCATGTGTGCAAACAACATGTCATGTCTACAGTAAATTTGGTGACTGCTCTTTAAAGCTTTCAATGTCAAAATAAAGCCTGAATCTTCTGGCAGAAAGCACCTGTTTGCTTTCGGCTATTTGATGTGGTTTGTCAAACCAAAACACGCTAATTTTTTTTTTTTTTTTTGTACGACTACCTCACGCGTTCCAAGAGTGTTTCCCCTGTCTGCATTGAAGCTGAAATGCAGGTCTGCAACAAAGGACTGGATTTACAAAACCAAAACATCTCTGAGGCATCTAAGCAACAGGTCTCGCTGCATGCTTTCTTCTTCCACACCATAAACATTTAAGATCTGCCTCTCTTTCATTTCAGATTTCTGTCAAGTACCAGTTATTTAATGTGAGATTTGACCTATAAGTACAGAGAAACGTTTTAAGGCCAGTGTCTGAAGCGCAGTAAGCTCGCAAGCACATATTATCTAATCAACATTTTTAAGACATTACCAAGAACAACAGCTGTGCGTGCAACAAGTCTGTTACAGTTTTATTTGGCTCATTAAAGTGCGTCTGCGCAGTCATGTAAGAGTTAAAACTTAGCAAACCTCTACAGCAGTCTGTGGTTCTCAAACTTAATCAGATGGTGGACCACTTTAACATTACCGGCAGACCACCTAACACCCAAGTCTGAGGGAAACTTCAAACTACTTCAAAACAATTACCTACAGATTTAAATGGCATACAGATTGTCCTTCGTGTTTAAAATAGCCTATAACTGATAACTATCAGTTACATTATCAAAGTAGCAGAAGCCCATAACAAATTTAAAATAATATAGTTTTTTTTACTAATGTAATTCATTTTGAATTAATTTTGGTGTTTTTTGTCAATTATAAATATTTTATAGATTTATTATTTTATTATCAGCTAGTCAACTTGCCGGCCATTATTATTTTTTATAAAAAAATCTATTTTTTTAATTTTTATTCCAGCCAACCACTTGGAATCCCTCACACAGGACAGTTTGAAAACCGCTGCTCTACAGACAGCAATTCCTTGACTCATAAGAGCGTGATTACTATTAAACAGTTTTCCTGGCACACCCAATGTTTTGTTACATCTATATCATGGTGCTCCGGTATTCTGACAAACACGATTTCACCGCCTGCATTATTCAAAGCACTAGCCAAGACATTCTCTTAAAAAAATGTGAGAGAATTTTCTTTCGTGGTGCAACCTAATCCTCCAAGTATTCTTGTTTTACTCCCCATTAGGGCTCAGATTACAAAGACTTATAAGCCTTGGCGTTTTAACAAGCCCGGCCCCACCTTACCCATACCCGGCCATGTGTCTGTGACATTACACTGCCCGTGGCCCAACGGTGGTCCAGAGAGTCCCACCCGTAGCCTAGCGTGATCTTCCCTCAGTAGACTTGGCTTCTGCCCCAGGCTCTGTAGGTGGCCGCCCCCCTTCCAGCTTAACGGCGTTCAGTGTTTTCTTGGCAGAGTGACAGAACTCAGGTTATCGCATCTTGTGGTAATTACAAAAACCCCGCAGCCTTATATTTGTAGCCTCGTGCAACCTGCATCACTACCAAAGCTTGCAAGAGAGTGAAAGAGACCCCCATCCACTTCAAACATGTTTGAAAACAACAATTTTTATCAGGCAGACGGACCTTTCCCTAGCAGTTTCCAGATTGGATCGTTTCCAGACGTCAAAATAAAAATCGTACTTGCACTTGGGAACCCTCAACTGCTTGTAAGCTCTCCACACCGGTGCAAAGTCTGTATAAGTCAAGTCATATATTACACCAGGGTGCTTAATTGTCCTGGGAACCCTGGACTGCCACGCCTCTGATGCGCACGTCTTTTCAATTAAACCCCCCTCCACAGACCGTAAAGGAAAAAGGGTCCCCATTAAAAGGCTGACCCGTCATTGGCTTCTGATGACAGTGACTTGCACCTTTGATCTGGGCTCTGCGGGCCCCTGGCTCCTGGGCTCGGGGAGATCAGTGGACGGGTCTGGGGGGCCGGTCTCATTATCCTACTCTCCTGGTTCTGCTGAAATAGAGTGACTTTGGATGAACTCTGGCTGGGAGGACTGTGAATGTGTTTGTATGCAGAGTTGCAGACCTTTTGAAGATTTTACAACCTGATCTTACGGGAAAACGTAACTATGCTACAAGGTGGCGATTTCGTATTCATTTGTATTGTGTGAATCGTACAAAAACAGACAATTCATTATTTCATTTTTTTGAAGGAAGCATGAAGGTCAACTCCTCAAACCACCCCTAAACAATCCTGACACTGGGGCATAAGCAGATCGTACGAAAACGTATGAATGAGATCACATGAATTCAAACGAATTAGCCACCAATTCACAAATAATTACGAATTGCCATAAGATATGTTGGATTTTGTCACCTTTTTTCATTAGCAGAGTGTGCTGGATTGTATGGAGAAATGCAACATTTTTTCATGCTAATAGCCACGCATCAGATCAGATGACGATAAACTGATGTTCTCGGTCATGTCTGTGCATCCTCTGTCATGTTAAAAATGAAATCGATGAACCTTGCATATCTGGATTTTCGTTTGTTTTTAAATTGTGCACAAGATCGTTTACAGAAAGCATATGTGGACTCTGCAGACAGACTCATAACAACATGACTTTTTGAGAGCTTAAAATCTTTTTGTTATGATTGATGATTTTTTTCCTTCATTTTTTCAGCACTTCATAAACAAGCTTTAGTTGCTGATTTTCCTACTGAAACCTGCAAACCTATTGGCAATCCATTCTCCCTCTCATCCAACAGTTATCTTCCGAGAACTCATAGCACATAACACCACGGCACATCTGCCTCTAAATATCTTTCTTTAGGGCTCTAGATCTATATCTTGTGCTGAAAAATAATGACCTGCCAAGCCAAGCACAGACTACAAGACTGAAGGCAAAAGGAAGGTGAGAGTGGGAAACAGAAGTCAAGTATTGTATTTTGGTTTAGAAGTGTAATTGAAAATCTGTGACAGTGCGTAGAATAAAATGTGAATCTTTAAATGTGCACAGGCAACCTTCAGTCTTGTAGTGTGTGCTTGGCCTAAAGAAAAACATAAAGGAACACATGACTTGCCACTGACCTGTGACTTGATGTGTGATCCAAATACGGATGATGTGTATTTGACTATATTGATAACATTGTTTCCCAGGGGCATACGGTTTGAATGCGCATGTCTTGGTCTGAGCTTAATACACAAGAAATAGTTACGTGAAGTTATTTCATGTTACGTAATGGGTCAGTAGTGAAAATAGTAGTCCTGCTATAAATCTGCTAAAATGTGACTCATTGAAACAGCACATAAAGAATAGAAAGTCAGAAAATGAGTACAATTCTTCTTTCTCTCTTCCAGTTGCATATAGGCTCCATATACTCAGTGCCCCATAATGGGTTGTTTTAAGAATTATTTAGGAGAGGACTGGGATTATATGAACTGAGATAAATGATATGTATTCGAATTAATTAATTTATTATATTAATTTTAATATTTGGGTGAACAATCCGTTTAAAACTCTTTTCACATATTCCAGGCCATCAGAGTATATTAAGTATATGTCTTTCTCCAGGCATTTGTTAACCACCATGTAAACTGCTCAACCAATTTTTGATGACAGACAAATCTGTTCAATGTTTGCACTGCCAAGGCAATGAAACCACTGAAACACTTTGCGCGCTCACAAGCACATGAAACCATGCATGCACCATCCCCAAACACACACATAAGATAACCAAACACTCAAGACGACCTTCTGTGGCTGCAAACAGATTCCAACCTCCTCCTAGCAGACACCCTTAATCTTAATGGGGACCAAAGCAAGACCACTCAAACTTCCTGCTCACTTTTTTGACTGGCCAGATGCATCTCTGCTCACACTGTCCCTGGTCTCACTTCAGTGCTTTGATGCCCCAACCACCGCCATCTGTTCAAGCACACATCGCTTAGGAATTCCCCTTGGAGCTTGTGAGAAGATCTGTTTGAGGAAAACTTCACCCTGCTTTCAGCTATACATTTGTCCAGTATTGTAGCATGTCAAACACTTAACAGATTAATAGGACACTGAAAGACATTGCAAAGTCCTGTTCCCTCAGCCTTTCCTAGCTAAAGGCTCGATAAATATAAAGAGAACAATGGGTATTTGTACAGTAGATATCTCAGTTATCAAGACTCCCTGTACCTGGCTTAAAACATGTTACATCTCAGTGTTACACCATAAATTGCTCAATGATCAGTAGTATTCTACTGTGATTGTTTCCTGAAAGTAAAAAAATGTTGTCCTAGCGGTCGACAAGTGTGCTTTTGGTCACTGTCTGTTGGCAATCAGATAGGCCATAGCAGAAAAGAGACAGTGGTGTTTCTCCCCAGCACACCCCTTGGCACAAATGGCACTCTGTTTTAGGTAATGGGGTCAGAGGTTAGGCATACATCTGGTCTTCCACTCCTCCAGGTTGAACTTTCAGCATGGGAAAAATGGATGCATTAACTAGATGAAGATGTTGAGCTGCTGCTACAGAATGTACACATGTGCTGTAGGTTTAATGGACTTGTCATTTTGAAAACATTTACTTTTAATCTAAGTTTACACGGTAAAACTATACAATACAAATTGTGGCAAATAAATGTTCAATATCATGGTTAAAAAACAAAACAGAAAAAACAATGATATTGTAATAAAAAAATATTATAATTTAAAATAACTGTTTTCTATTTTAATATAGTTTAAAATGTACAGTAATCTATTCCTGTGATGGCAAAGCTGAATTTCCAACATCATCAACAGTCTTTAGTGTCACATGATCCTTCAGTATTCATTCTACTGTAATATGCTGATTCGTTGCTCAAGAAACATTTCTTATTATTATCATCAATGTTGAAAACAGTTGTGTTGCTTAATATTTTCTTTTTTCTAAAGAAATAAAAAATAATCTTACTGACCCCAAAATTTTGAACATTAGTATACAGTAGATGGAAGAAACATAACGGAACAGTAGACAATTTATAAGGAAACATGTCAAAGTTATCAGCAAGTTGGATTTTTTCTGAGGGCCATAGATCTTGTAGAGATGTCTTGTAAAAACCGCTCTGTTATTTATGAATCAGAAAGGAGAAAGTATATGAGGACATCAAGGTCAAAGAGAATGAAACACTGGCACTAACCTTTTGCACATCAGCTCAATCCTCATAAGTCACTTTTATTACTTTGTGTGGTTGGGATTTCCCACGGGAGCTATAAACGGGCACCGTAACCACAGAGAGCACATACACACTTCTGAAGAGTGCCATCCATGTGGTCAGGGCTGGCAACATGTAATTTAAATTTACACATTGCATATGTTCATTTTCACCAGTGAGTCATTTTACAGCTACATTTGAGCTATGAAGCAGGAGCTGACTGAATATACTGATGTTATGATAAACATACAGTACAACATACATGATCACTAACTAGTAAGGCTGCACAATTAATCATTGTGTCAAAATGTTTTGTTTGCAACATGCTTTTTGGAGTGGTTGAGCACTATGACCAAATCACTGTTATTTACATTGGGTCTCATTCATGAAACATTCGTAAATATACAAGTAAATATGTGAGTGATTTGCGCGTAAAGAGACCTTCCCGAAAACTCTTCTCCTGATTCACAAATACTTCGTAAACGTCAGATGTGATAGTGAAATGTGTGTGTTTGTGTTAATGAATTCCAATGAGTTGTAAATGGGACGCGCGTGCATGCTCATTCTCAATTACCATAAATCCCGCCCATTAAATCCGACTGACAACTATATATGGGCATCATATTATGACACCAAATGAAGGATTTCAACATGTCTTCTCAAAAGCGAATGAAAAAGAGAAATTTCTCTGATGCAGAAATTGAAGTTTTATTATCAGAAGTTCATTCAAAACGCCACATTTTATTTTCAAGCGTACATAGTGGCGTATCAGGTCCTAAAAAAAGGAAGCTTGGCAGCATATTACAGATGAAGTTAATGGAGTTTCATCTGTTAATCGAACAGTCCCAGAAGTGAAAAGAAAATGGTTCGACATGAAGCTTGACTGCAACACTTGTGACTTGTGGACTTGTGTTGCGTTTGCAGATGCTATTACTGGCTCTCATAATAAAAGTAAAAAGAAAAACCGTATGTAATTACTATATATAATATTTTTTCAAAATGCTGTGTAAATATGTACCCGATTAAGGTGAATTAAAATGCAGCCTTATTAATGAGCAAAACGTTCGGATGTTAAACGCACTATTTACGCTTGGCTGGGAGCAGGTGTAGATTTCTTTCGTACCAACTAACATTTGGAAAATCCGAACATTTTAATGAATCTGAAAATTTACGCCAGAACCACTTTACATACGATTTACACAAAAATTCGTTCTGCTCGTGTTTCATGAATGGGACCCATTGTGTGCATTAACCAAGCCTTTTAAATTTGTATATAGGCCTAACAGTATAACAGCGAGTGTAACTGGACCTACTCGCACCCACTCAGGGGTGCGTTTCCCCGAAAGCATCGTTGGCCAACTATGGTCGCAAGTTCATCGCAATGTCCATTGAACTCTATTGGTAACGACGGAACTTGCGACCATAGTTGGCCAACGATGCTTTCGGGAAACCCACCCCAGAGCGGGATTTGAATCAGCATGCTAACAAGGGCGCTAAAAACGCAGCACTAGCGTCAGTCGCAAGTGCGCCTCTTGAGGCCAGGGGAGTGATGTTTTACCTGCACAGCTCTTTACATTACATGAGGATACTTCAATTCTGATCATGGTGGCAGAATGATGCTGAACAAATATCACCTAATGCTCATAAAGAAGGTTCAGTATTAAAGTGGGTAATTTAGTTTTTTTGTTGTTGTTGGGATTATGCAAATAATAAGAGAATGCATCCAGGGGCCTCATTTATAAAATGCTGTGTAGAAACCCTCCTACATTTGGTCTAAGATCATTTCTCAAATGTGCGTATATATGATACAGAGAAAACGAACTTATGCACAAAACAAGTAATAAAAACTCAGTGAGTGTTTTAGCGCAATTTTCTCACCTCATGGGATCACAACACTAAGAGATAGTAAATCTTTTCCTGGATTTTTTTTGTGCGTTCCCGAGATTAGGCCTTCCTTAACATAATGCCGAAAACCCGAAGTCTCTAGGTGGTCTGGTTGAGGAGTAGATAGAAGTGCAAGATTGGTGCGCACAGATGCACAGAACAGAAATCATGAGTTAACAATCGCAATTTGTCCGGTGGAAAATTGCGCTAAAAACGAACGTAGCCAAGACAAAAAATGTGCACTCCTCTCTTCCAGATGTGAAATCTATTTCTGCATTATAGGCAACAAATACGGCTACAACATGCATAAGCAATGCTTTTATCGCTTGTTTCTGCTCCTTTTTCTGTCTTTGATCCGGAGTTTCTCTACTCTATTACGCATAATAGCGCCCCCCCTCACCGTATAATAGTGAAAACACGGAAAACTCTGTCAATGACAGGGAAAGAGTTAACTAGCATCAACTAGCATGCAGTTATCTTGTTAATGTTCCTGATGAAGCATTTAACATCACACCAGCCTCAGTTAGAGGTCCTCTGAAGTCATAACAGCAATGCAGTGCAACACTACCCAGCAGGCCAGTGTCCCTGCACTCTAGTTTCTGAGAAACACTTGGCAGAATACGCTTATTCGTCTTTCTCTCTCATTAAAATGACAAAACAGCTTTTATATGAGGTAAACCGACAGAAGCTGATTGAATGTAGGCGGAAAGACAGGTTATGAGCGTTAACTATCATTTAGCAAACAAGCTATTTCATCCAGTAAGAGGTTTGTTGTTGAGCTGCTTTGTATGCATGTGGCTGAACCTTAACACCTGAATTAAAACTAGCAATTTATATAAATGTTCTATCATGAAGAAAAACAAGAGTACCACTCTGAGCAAAGCTAATGGAGTTTGGCCTGGAAACACCTCATTAGACCAGCAATAATCTGTATTCTTAATTGAGCCCTATTAGATTAAACTGCCCCCAAATGAAGTGAGACGTATAATGACCGCTGGCCTGACCCTTGTTTGATCTGCTGCCCAAGAGCTGACACGATGATTGGAAAGACCCCTGCACTTTAGACCTTAAGATTCAACCAGTAGTTGAACTCCGATCGAACACATCCCCTCAATCAAAGCTGTCAAGGCCTAATGATCCTCATTAACAATTTCCTCCGGCCATGCCAATGCCGCTGAACTACAACGCCAGAGGTTTTGCACTTGTGTTGATTCTGACGTTTTCTTCAGTACGAGGACCGTATGATAAACACAAAACAATTGCGCAGAGGAAAGAGAGGGCAAACAAGATCAAAACAGGAAAAGAAAGATTCAACTCGGGTCGGTCCTTGTGAGAGCTTTTGCATCACAGTGAGCTTGTTGTTAGGCTCGCTCAATACACCGAGGACAGCTCCGAGTTCCAGCACGGGGTGCCATTTCCAAAAATGTCTTGGGGGAGACACAATGTGACAAAAGTGATACTGAGCTGATGGATTCTGAAAGAAAATCAAACAATATGGGTGGGATAGGATTTCAAGCTGCACATAGACAGGTCTTTTGTGGACTTGAAAACTAAAGAAGGCTGGACTTGAGAACCTCAAACATGGACAAAGAGACTCTCTGACTGGGAGTTTGAATCTGGGAAATGTAACAATCTATCATACTTAGGCTCTCTGCAAATATTTTTCCACATCAAATATGCAAAACAAATATTGGCCCTCTCATAAAATACGGGCTTTTGATTTACTGCGCGTATTTACGGTGGTGTAAATGTAAATTTCACATCAAGATGTGACATTTTATATGTGCATTGCTGGTAAATAGACTCTATTAATGTCTCATTAAAACTGCAGAATTTGGTAAACAAAATGGGTAACATCTTATACTTCTTATATTCTGTAACTCTGGCTGAAGTTATGATCATGCAGAAAAAATACTGACCTTCAGTTCATTCGACTATTACTTTCAGCAGAATGCAAAGTGTGCTTTTCATAAACATTGAATGTTGAAGTATAAAATCTATATTTTTTAAAACGAGTTTGACAGGCACAGATATATTGTGCACAGACTTTTCCCTCTTCGTAAAGTTCAGCTCTATTCAAACACAAAGATTATTGTCGACATGACGTCAGACTATATACAATAACATGCCGTGCTGTTCATGGGAATATTCTTTTTGTTAACTTGAGAGCAATATTACACCGCAAAGGGACTGGTTCCTTTTAAAATGCCAGTGGCTCCAACTGGAGTAAAATCATTTGAGGATGTTTTGATGTTTCAAGTGCATGATGATACATAACATAGCAAGCCACTCATTTCTGCCCTTTTTACGGGCATTTGCGGCAACAACAATGCTCTCTGATTACAGAATAAATCAAGCAAACAAGCCTGTTGTAAACGCCGCGCACTAACATTGCACTGCGCCGCTGTTTTAAAGCGAGGGACACGGGGAGCACTGCTGCTACCTTGTGGGCACCAGAGGCCCTTCGAATTCAATTATAGCGTCCGCAAAAAAACGCAGGGAAAGCAGAGGGATGGAAGAGGTCCAATCTGTTTTGGAGAAATGATCCATTCACCAACAAGTGGTTCCCCTTTGCTATGCCTCCCGCAGACATTCCAGGCCATATCCACACTTCAGATATATCAGCACTGAAATGAGATGTGAATCCCGACCAGTGCATCTGGCCGGAACATTATTACCAGTATGTTTCATGCCTAAGGGTCACTGTGGGAGCTAACGAGGACAGTGCAATTTTCACATGTGGTAAGCAAGCGGCAAGAATTTTTGTACAGAGATCACTGGCAAAGGTATTAGTACAAAATCACACATATATATATATAATGATGTAATATATATATAATGATGATATATGATATATAATGATGTAATGTATTAATGTATTATGTTTAATTTAAATAAATAGCTGGCAATCATATCATATAATTATAATTATGTTAAAAAAGATAATCATGTGTGCTCAACATCTACAACACTGGACATCTAACACTGTCCAGCTTTCTGGACAAACTCTTTGATGGTAGTTGAAAGCTTTCCAAAACTCTTCAAGCTTGGGCTTGGATTTATTAAGAGACTTTCTGTGCAACACATTTAAGAGGCATTTCAGCTAATTGAAATACCCACAGCCATGTCTTGCGGAGTTCCAGCACACCCTTGTCTAAAAAAGCCAAGCAGCACGCACATGGGACCCATATGTCAAAGCTTTTTTTATTAGTGGCAATGTGTGCGCAACCTACTAACGAAAAAGTGCAGTGGGAGTTTTCGCAGTGTGGTGGCCAGGTGCTTCGAGCTCCTTGCCGGGTGTCTGGACATGCCACAAACAGTGAAATGAAGTTGAAATTATTCTGATTATTTAAAGATGATTTATGATTGAATTATATGAACACAGAAAAAAGTATAAAACAGCCTGACATAAGCTTTAAATTAATAAAAAGCCATTTACGCATTTAGCGTGATGTTCAGGAGTAACTTCCAAAATTTTGCATATTTTACAGAAAAAAGACTACTCTGTTATTTTCAAATTGGTTCCAGGAAAATGGCTATGAATAAATCTGGGCACTGAAACCTAAGGACCAACATTAGGGCTGACTACCTCTTAGCAACGCATGTGAAGCCCAGCTCCACGCACAGCAGCTCGCGCCCACCAACATCAAGTAAGGTTTATATTATGTGCTGGATGTTTGACTCCGAAATCAAAGGAGGCAGGAAATAAACAGTGACATTTCTTCTATGGGACCCACATGTGAAGAGAAAGAGGAGAAAAATGGTCATAACTTACTGTACGGATCATCCTTGCTTTTGGTGCCATTGACTTTTCCGTTCTTATCGATCCTGAGAAAGAACTTCTGGTAGGAGAAGAGTTTCCTCTTGCGCACATCCCCCGTGAGGTGGTTGTAGCTGCGCACATGCCGCCCCACCACGGCAGACGACGAGGAGTTGGCGCCCCTCGGGGCGCGTACGGCCCTGTGGGAGTCATGGCAGGCCACAGGCAAAGCCGAACACAGGAGCAGGAGCAGCAGCGGCAGGGAAAGGCAGGACAGACGGAACCAGGCTGAGGCACCCTTAGTCACTTTCCATTTGCACATTGTCTTGGAGCTCGGAAGACTGGGAAGAGCCTCACAGAAAGGTACATGCTGAAGAACTGGACGGGAGAAAGGGTGATACCAGGAGGTGCAGCCCCGTGAAACGTCCGTGGCGGTTGCGTCTGCTTGTGCTGCTCAGGCTGGATCCGGTTCCCCTCGTGTCCAGAAGGAATGTGTCAACATCCATAACTCAAAACACCTCCGTGGGGAACTGCTTCACCTCCTCCTGCTCTCCCACGTACAATCCACTGAAGAACCCCTGTCGGACGGGGAAAAACAAGGACAGCAAGAGACAACGAAAATGTTCTGGAGAAGAACGGCAAAACGGCCGAATGCAACAGGCCAGCGAATCTGTTCTTGATGAAACGAGAGGAATCCACAGTAGGAAAAAAAGTGTAATCCCTGCTGTGTCCAGCTCTCTCAATGTCCCTCTGATTTAGAGTGTGTTTCCTTTCTGCTCACCACTGAAGTGCTGAGAGGATCCTGAGGTGGAGCAGACTGAGCTCTGACACTCCTCTCACCTTATTTATTTGGTTCAGGGCCCCAGATGTAATCTCTTTAGCTAATAGGGAGACTGTGAAAGCAGTCGGCTTTGAAGATCCACGTGTGCGCGTGCATGTTTTGCTTGCATGTGTGCGTCAGAATGAGAGGCGACGAGGGGCATTTTTCCTCGCCCCTCTCCTATCTGTCTCACTCTGTTTCTCCCAATTGCCTCACCCACTCTCAGTGTCTCCCTCTCTCTTACTGCCCCTCCCACCCCGTTCCCTCCCATCTGGGCTGGGAGCCCCATGCAACGGCCCGTACAGGTCTCCTCCGGCAAACTGCTGCAGCCCCCCCCCCCCCCGTGGCATGTGAGCCATATCAGAGACACCTGGAGCTGATTGCTGCTTTTACCTCATTTACCGCCATCCTCATCAGTCTTCTATCCTACGTTAGAGAAAAAAAAGCAAGACTCGGATGTACCTGCACTGTTTGTACCTTGAATACACTTTTGGAAACTTTTATAGCGATATAAAAGTCTTAGCCATTGAACTACATTTAAAAAGGGCATTTCCTACAATAAAATGAGACATCAATGCTGTTGTGGGACAGAACTCACCCTGAAAACAATCTTTATTTCAAATCTGGTTTGTGTGTGGTTTAATTTCCTTTTCATATTGCTCAACAGAATCCGTATCTCCGCTTATTCTCCTCTTGTTCGACATCCCTTGCTGTTTTTCTGTGGAAAAACCAAGCCAGATTCAACTTCTGCCAAGAAAATATCATTTATATCATATTTGGGCACATCTTCAGTCTTAAATTCCAACCTGTAGCGCAGCTGAGAGCCAAGTCAGTTAGTACTTTAACTAAACAAGGTGTGAGAAGATCTTTAAGGGATTATGTGTGTTTCTAGACATTTCTGTGAGGGGGAATTTAATTGAAATTCTCATGTTGCATAATCATTTCACATTCATGCCAGGCTTACATTGTGCCAAAAGATCTGTTGGAGTCGCAAAGAAGCAAGGAAGACAACCACTAACCGGGGGGAGACGTTTACTCATTACGGGTGGGGGGAAGGGCTGCAAAAAAAGAGGGAAAAGAAACATGTGTTAGCACAACTAAACTGTGCCTAGTGCATTTGAAAGCATTCATAAAACAGTATGATTTTCTGTCAATATTATGTCAAGAAGTCTTCAGATACAAAGTTTCCATTGTGCTCACAGAAGCAGATATACCTTTGCCAATTTCATTCATCATTTACTTAGTAGAGCATATTGTTTTGCAAAACACATTGCCCGGCAAATCATTGTCATCATTTTCTATAGCACAAAGTTCAAAGTATTATTTCTTGCATTCGTATCTGCATATTGTCATTGAAATGGCAAAGATGTGGGGTGCTGTTCTTGTTCTTGAGTCTGTAGTTAAAACAAAACTGTACTGGCACTGGGTCCCTCTAGTGAGACACACTTTAACAGCAGGAGAAAACCCAAAACCCTAGACTAATCCTCTCAAAAGCTCATGTTTGAGGATAAATGGCTGTTTTCAATCAAAGGTGTCTTTCCTTTCCCCGTAACCCCCAAGAGCTCCATCTACCTATTACTTGTCTAACCCGGTGGCCGGGGTCCTCAGAAATGTTGGTCCAGCACTTAATCTCACATCTCCCTGCAAACACCTTGGTCTTATCACACACTTCCTCTGTCAGACATTTCCTGCCAACACTAAGGACAAGGAACCAATCAAAAGAATGGGAACTCAAAGAACTCTGATTATTGCGACACACTTAATTGATTTTTAAAGAGGAACTGAATGTTCTTTTGGTTTCTAGTGAATATTGGACCACCCTAGACGATGGAAGATAAAAGTGCACGGACGACATTGTGACTTTTGACCAATTCTAATATTTGCCGATTAACCTGTTTAATGGTTTGAATGCTTTTAATTTTCCACAATTATCATTAATTGCTATTTTCTATTACACCGAAATAAAGTTTTCATGTCTTTTCTGACACTTTTCTAATGCCTTTATTTTAAATTTAACAGTTAAGTATCTTCTGGGATACATTGCCTATTTAGAGTATACAGTACATTTATAAATAATAAATTAAATAATGTTCAATAATCATGTTTAGCAGTGCTTCTTACAAGATTTAACCTATTTGGAAAAAATATAGAGAAACAATTACATTTAATTAAACTTACATTTAACAGAAATAAAGGAGAGAGAACATATGCGCATGTAACACTGGAAAAATCCTAGATAATTCACGACAATTTAGAACAACAATTGCAAGTACAGTTTAAAAGCATAAAAACTGTACGATTACTTTTGCATGTTGTCTGCTTTAGTGCATTTTCACAGTTATTCCATGAATATTTCACTTATTTTAATTGGCCAACTAAAATAAAATACAATTTTGATAAAAAAAAATAAAATCTGCTGACCAAAAAAAGCTTTAAAAATAATCATTATCATATTAAAGTACTCTGGGGTACAGACTGCCATTTACGCAGATAACCTATCTATGGAGGGATTTGTGAAAGGAGCGAATATGAGACAGCCAGAGGATTTTTCCCAGCCAGCCTCTGCCACTGAATGTCCTGCAGTGTTTCTCATTGTTTGCTGCCTCATAAGAGATAGCCAAGAGAGCCTGAGAAAACTAAAAAACAGCACTATTTAACGGAATTCAATCTGTCCCAATAGATTTGAATCGCTAACTTACATGTCTGAGTGTAGATTCTATCTGGCTAATAAGGGGCCTGAATCCTTCTCTGTTACTTCAAAGGGGGTGAAATTCTACCTTTCTTGCAGCGAGGACCTTTGCCTGGGCTCTCTCTCTCAGGTGTGTCACTGTGCAAGCTAAAAGAGAGGGTTTCAGGCAGCGAACTTCCAAAGGACTGTTTGTTCCTAAGTTCTATGTTGAAAGCTAAATATGGGTAAATATACTGACCAGTTTCAAAGCCTACATTTATCTTGCTCTCATTTAATCCAAGATTTTCTTAATGATTAATTTACAAGCCAACCACAATATTTAAGAGGAAACTCCAATACCGTTCCTGCATTTCTATGCAGGAATGGCACTGGGCCCCTAAGCTTAGTACCAATAAGCTAATACAGTATACTGCTTCTAAACAGGGTGCACTACAAAAATTCACTATTTGTGCAACACAGTTCATGCAATTCACATCTATCACAAGTGACGCTACAATGTGAACTGTTTGACACCTCTGACAACCTTCAATTTGAGGGTAATTTGCACCAATTTCCTAACCGTTTCCCAGTTTCAAAACAAAAAGCAG
This sequence comes from Squalius cephalus, assembly GCF_949319135.1. NCBI lineage: Eukaryota > Metazoa > Chordata > Actinopteri > Cypriniformes > Leuciscidae > Squalius > Squalius cephalus. The sequence goes on along the minus strand of NC_137138.1, from coordinate 14,445,814 downwards.
CAAGACATATTTTGTGTGCTATGCCACAGAATCCATATCAGAAATGTGCAGCAGATTTGATTAAACCAGTGACTCTGTAAGATGTATTATTCTTAACAGTATGCATTTGGTTTTTACATAATACATTCATTTGTATATATATATATATATAATTTGGTTTTTGCATTTGGTTTTACATAATACATTTATTTGTATATATATTGATTAGTATAATTTCCAACCAGAAAATACCCAGGTCAGTGACCGTTAAAGTTGCTGCAAAGGCTATAACAGGGTGGACCAAGACAAACCCTTAATTGTCATTGTGCTTATATGTGTGTGACATTGACCTCTGGTCATTTGAACCTTTGACCTGTCACAATCTCCAAGCTCATTCAATAACACTAAGTGATCAGCACCTCCAAGACAAAGACGCAGCTGCCTGGTGTTGAAATATGCATTAGGTAAGTATTCACTAATGGTAAATAATACATTGGTTAGATTAGTTCTAGTTTCAGGGAAAGCGAAGCGGAATGAATAAATGATAACACAATCTAACTGGATCTGTCAATGCGGAACAATGCAATGTTTAAGAAAATGTCGCGCTGAGGAAAAAAGGCAATGTACAACATTTGAAATTAGTACAGAAAAGAAACACAGGTCAACAGTTGTGTTCTAGCTCAATCAGATCATACAAAACTTATTATTTCCAAAAAGTGTAAACAAATAATTACTGAATTAGGTAATAAAGATTGAAATGATAATCTCTCTTGAACAAACAACAAAAAAAGTCATACTCTCATAAAGCCCCCCAGGGTTTTTATCATTCAGAAATGAATCGTTTAGTTGGCCTCAGGTGTCAGCAGGGCGTTTTATCAGGTGTTTTAACTCTCAGTGAAAGATATGAAGTGTAAGGAGAGGAAGTGAGGAAATGAGGCCCAGGTGGCTTTAAGTGGGAGGAGACTGGAGACGAAAACATTCCCAGGCTCTTTAGGACAAAGCAATCTCCCTCCAGTCAAACCTAACCGAGACTGATAAACTCAGTAGAGTGTGTAAGTGAATTTAGATTCTTGTTTTGCTTCTAGCACGTATAGCCAATGAAAAAAAGTTAAAACCGATATTTATGAAATTCTGTTAGGAGTTGTATGGAGGACGGTGAGCAAACTACAGTCATCCAGAGGTCACAAAAAGTAGAGCCAATTAATGACACGGCTGGCTAATCGACAGGATGACACCAGAAGTACCTTTGCCCTCCCTAAGCAGGAGGTGGAGGTTGAATGTCACACTTGAACTGGAGTCAGTGTGTGCAGGATCACTCTATCAATGACTGCCTCAGGTTACTGAGCGCTGCTACAGACAGAAACATATGTTCTACCCCTTGTACTAAACCAAACACAAAAAACTTAAGTTTAACTTGTGCATCAGGTGTTGAAAATGACAATGAATAATAAGAATAATAGATAATATTAATTCATATGAATAAATATGAAAATACGTATTAAGTAAAACATCTTATTTGTATTATATTATTATTATTCTTTTTTATTCATAATATATTTTTAAATTTAAATGTAATATTATATTTATTATTACATATTGTAGTTATTATTACTATTGTTTTAAATTAAATTATTAAATTAAAATAAATGAATAGGGACCAGAGCAGATGCAAGAGACACTGTTGGTCAATTTGCTTTCACATAATGTTGTCAGTCATCTAAGAAAATAAAGCAATTGAGGCGTAAACGTATTAAAGTTCACAGTTCTTTTTCCTGTTCAGCTTGTTATTCTAAATATCTATAAATGTCCAAAATATAAACAATGTACAGATGAGTTTAGTGAGGGTGAGGGTTCCCTCTTTTTCCTAAAACAAATAATTCCCAGAAGCTTTGATTAAATTCAAAGCTTCAAACATCATAATAAATTTACCACATGCATAAACGTACATTTTAATCTTGACATTTTCAAGCAGTAACAGTTGCCATAACACTGCATGACCTAAAACATTATGATCACATGAGTCTCTCACAAAAGCACCTGCTGAAACCACATACGAAATATCAGACATTCCACTGTTTTCATACCAGACGAGTCCAACAAACATATCCTGTCCAGTGCACATATTGCTGTATATCTATATCTATATCTATCTATCTATTGCTGTCTATCTATCTATCTATCTATCTATCTATCTATCTATCTATCTATCTATCTATCTATCTATCTATCTATCTATCTATCTATCTACGTATATTCTGTTTTTCCCCCTTAATATATCAAAGTGTGCCTTCCATCTGTTGCACCAATTTGAACTCTCAACCCCCTCTTTGATCAGCAATTAAATTGCAATGATGTGAAGAGAACAGACCACATGTCTCCCAGTAGTTTCTGTGTCCATTGAGGCAAAAAGAAAGAGAAAGATGCTCTGGAACATTGTAATCATGCAGAGAGCACAACAGAGGGAAAACGTGTGTCCAGTTTACCCTGCGGTCGAAGTGAAACGCAATACTCTGTATATTCTGTTACAATGGCATTCTTTTTTCAATTACTCTTAAATGCTGAGGAGTCCAGGTGACCGTGGTTCGGAGTGTGTGTACCTGTGTCATTATTGTTAACTAAAACATAAATATTAGATAACTTAAAAACAAAAATTAGAAATGTTGCCTTGCCAACTAACTGAAATAAAATAGGTTTAAGGTGAAGTACTAAAATGACTACGAATAGAAATTAATTAAATCTAAATAAAAAACAGAACTAAAAAAAAAAAAAATTAATGTGAAGGACACTGGTCATTTTTTGCCAGGAAAATGGAAAGGATGTGACGCTTACTTTATAATCAAACATAACAGTGTACTTTCAATGACCTTTTTTGTTGACATGATGCCGGTGAATTGCAGAGCTTGTGCAAACATATCTATATGTGATCAGATGCTTACTTAACTGCTGTTTTCTCACGTTTTTGTGGTGTGTCTATTTTGGTATTGAGAGGAAAGCGTGCAGCACATATTTACTTATTAATAAACGTCACCCTCAGCAGCGTGGATGGCGTCAGGATGTTTGTTATCAGTATATCGCAAAAAAAGGTCTAAATAAAAAGGTAAAAATAACTAGCTTTGAGTATTGAATCATGTACAGTCTCTTGTACGTTACATGTGCACGAGTGCGAGCAAAAGCAATAAGTTGCTGGCTGCAGTTCACTTAACGGCCACCGGTATGGCTAATAACAAGGATTTCTGAATTCTACATTTAGCCCCATAAAGTGTTACCCAAAATTCTGTCATTTTGAATTTTCTGGAAAACATTCAACCTGTTGCATGACATTTGTGTAAAAATATAGTGCTGTATGCTATAATTGTATCCTTAAAACTAAGCAGCTGAAATCAAGGAAGTTGAAATGTACCATCAAAACAACTGCAGCATTGAAATGTGGCTTCACATTTTTCCAATCTGCTTGGACCTTAATGATTATCGCTTGCAGCTATATTTTGATATTGATTTAGACCATACCACACATATCATCCACTAAATATATCTTCTCGTGATGAGCGAGATAAGAAGAGGACAAGCTCTCCATATGGCGCAAATATCCTTTGATGGTCATACGTATGCCACATGTCACTCTTCTATGGAATGAACCAACCGACACAAGCCATGCAGGGCTGAAGCTGAGAGGGGAACGCGGGCCGGTTCTATGAAACCATAATGAGCGTGAAGGAGACATTAATACTAAAGCAAGTTCCTCATCTGTAATGTGGGAAGGGGGTTGATCCTGCCAAGCCACCAAAAAACATAAAGTTGATAAACTCCTAATTAATTTGTCATTATAACTTCCTCATGACTCTATGCAATGAGTCAAGTACATCTGATATCAGATGTTTATGACGCTACACATCTATTGATTTCGATGAGTGATTGTGACAGCTCAAATCAAAAACGTGAGTCAAGAGGCATCCTGCTGATTTCTCAAACACAAAAAAACCTTCCTAACCAACGGGGAAATGCTTGCAAGCACACTCACTATTCTGCTAATAAACTGTAATTAACCTGTTTGCTCATGTCTTGGTTTGGTCAGTCTTAGTCATATGTTCTCATCCAGGTAGTACAGTCTGAAATAAGCCTTTACTGGTCACCAGAATCAAAGCAAGTCTTGACTCTTAAAGAATGTGAACAAAGATGAAAGCAGCTGTAAAGTTTTACGATTCTCACCGAGTGAAGCACGATTCCAACACCATGTGACTCTTACAGCTAATCTCTTACACATAGATTTCAGATAAATACCTACAGTGTATAACAAGCTATATCCAAAATGAAAATTCTGCCATCAATTACTCAAGCCTCAAGGTGTTCCAAACTTGTACGACTTTGTTCTTTCAAGAAACACAAAAGAGGAAATTCTGTCTGTTTATTGTAATTGCAAAGTCTTCAAAATGTCTAATTTTTAGAAAGAAAATCCTTCAAGTTTGCAATGACATGACAGTGACAGAAGTGTCATTTTTGAGTGAACTCTCCCTTTAATGAGTTCCCCCAAAACGTCACATACTGACGCGTCTTGACCAAACGGCAATATACGACGAAAAGGGTACCCCTAAAACGTCCATATGAGACGAAGACATAAGCGCACCAGCAGCGCCTCTTAGCGGTACCCTAACGCATACCTAAACCTACCCATAACCCGAATAGTCACATACGGACGTTTTAGGGGTACCCTTTTCGTCGTATATTGCCGTTTGGTCAAGACGCGTCAGTATGTGACGTTTGGGGGTGAGACTGTGTTGGTTACAACAATCCTGTCCCAGATTCAGCAGAAGTGAAGGAAATCATCTCGGGTATGTCTCCTGGCTTTGGTCACACCATTAATTTCAAAGTATTGTTCTGGATTCCTCTCATGCCTGCTGTGTTTCTTTTACAGTGCATTCAGGAGATTTGCTTTTGTCTGGAATAATAAAAACATATAGAAAAAATTCTCCATAAGAATTTTTCACAATAGTTAGATCACGAAGTTCGCCTTTACACGCAAAAATATTTGTAATAATAAAATATGTGGAAAAAAATTCTGCCGTTATTCATCACTACATAAAAAAAACATTAGTAGAAAATAGTGATGAACTGGGAATAAATAGATCAAAAACTGTACCAGATAATCACAACCCTTATAACAGAAAATCCCCCAAACATACCTATTATTATTGCTATATACCTATGGTTTTCTTTTTCTATTTTAATATGTCTAAATTATTGCTGCACAATTGGAATATATCAGTTCAAAAGTTTGTTTTATTTAATAATAAAAAAATAATTCTATCTATTTTCTATTCATCAAAGAGCACTATTAGCTTAATATTTTAGGATTTTTTGATCAATAGAAAGTTCAAAAATAATGGCTTCAATGTAAATTCATGTCCCAGTTACACTTAAGTTTGTCACATTTTCCTGGTTAAATAAACATTACTTTACATTACATCAAAAAAAGAAAAAAGAAACCAAATACAATTCTATAATATATTTTATTTGTGAACTGATGTTCAGTTGTTCTTTTTAATAGTCAACTAATTTTCAGATCATCAGTCATGCTTGGTACACGCTGGTCATAAACACAAAGATGTACCTTTAATTTCACCGGGCTGTTTGCTCACTAAAAAAAAAACACGTTTTCAGGCAACTCTTAAGTTTGATTTTGAAGTGACATAAAGCGGTGATATTAGTGGCTGAGCTGTTTACGTACTTTTTAATTAGTCTTCCCATGAATGCAATCATTTTGTTCATTCAGACTGATTTGCGAACCAAGCACGAAAACAAGAAGTGGGATTTATTGCGTGAACCAATCATAGCCAATAATAACCAATCATAGTGCGATGGAGTGCTCTCACTTTATCCAACAAGCCAGAAAGACTTTCCCCCCCCATTCATGTTCAATCACCCCCCTTGGAGTACAAGATCTAAAGCCATGACAAGAACTGACAGTAAACCAGAGAAGGTCTGATGTTATGACAAACTACATTACAGCACACTTGTAACAATCAGTAATCATAACCATAGCCAGAGCTGGTTTCAGACCTATAAATGGCGAGAGTGCCAGCTGCTTTCACCTACACAGAATCCGTGAAGCACAGACCTTTATTTTTGGAAGAAAACAGCATTCTGGCTGTTGATAGAGGGACTGCTGGACTGTTTCAGACAGACAGGACTGTTACTCATCCAGACAGGCCTCTACTCCTCTAGCTCTGTGAACATTACTCTAAAGAGGCTCCCTGAATCTCATCCCGCCCCAGTGTTGACATTCTCTGCCTGGTACTGTTAAAGAAGATCCTACAGCATGACCTGTGACCTGTGGCCATCAATTCCATAAATCCCCACAGATTCTCTGGTGGGCGACTACACTGGTGTCGTTATCATTTATTCATCTTTTTTAACGTTTGTTAATAAAAATACAATTGTTTATTGTTTGCTCATGTTAGTACGCTGTGCATTAACTAATCTCAAGAGACACAACTTTTGATTTTAATAATGTAGGCCTAATAGTACATGTTAAAAATTACCATTAAGATACTCCAGAATTATTGTTCATTGTTAGTTCATGTTATCCAATGTAGTTTACTAATGTTAACTAATGAATGATTGTTAATCTATTAAAAATATTAAAAATAATACATCTTTTTCATTAATTGACAAAAAGAAGATATAAAATAGAATATAAATATTTTATGAAAACTTGAAGTAGTAAAATTACTCAAACTAAAACCGAAATAGAACAACAAAAAAGAAGAAAAATGACAAAAGCACATAACAAAATGACTAAAATAAATAAAATAAAAAAGCCAATTCAAAATATGTATAAATATTATAATAGCATAATATATAATAACCCCACATGTATAGTCATTTATATAATTTCTCACAAAAAATGACTTTGTTCTCAGTTTAAAGTGTTTATGACATATTTGTAGTTTTTTTTTTATTTGCTCCATTTGTCCCTATATCAGTTCCATTTATATAGATAGATAGATAGATAGATAGATAAATAGATAGATAAGCTATGGTCTGTTAGGATAGTACAATATTTGGCTGAGATACAACTAAAAAATCTGGAATCTGAGGGTGCAAAAAAATCGAAACATTGAGAAAATCGCCTTTAAAGTTGTCCATTTATGTTCGCAATTTTGCTGCATTCACTCACAAAAATATATGCTTTATATATTTACGGTAGGAAATTTACAAAATATTCTCATGGAACATGATCTTTACTTCATATCCTAATGATTTTTGGCATAAAAGAAAAATCAATAATTTTGAGCCATACAATGTATTGTTGGCTATTGCCACAAATATACCCGTGCGACATGTGGCTGGTTTTGTTATCCAGGGTCACATATACACAAATTTCACCCAAAAAATAAGAAATCTGCCATCAAGTTGATCCAAAAATGTCTTCCTTCCACCAAGATTTTCAGTGAACAACTTAAATTTCAATCTGTTCATTTGGAATAACATGAGGATGTGTAAATAATTAAAGAATCCTAATTTTTGGGTGAACTTAATATGCAACAGTTTGACATGTGGAATCTAACAGTTGCTTCAAATTAAACTAAATGTCACATCACTCATGTGAAGTTGATTTCTCACGCAATAAATATGTTGTCCCCGTAAAAGTGAGGTTCTTCTGCATGCTGTGAGAAACACAAACAAGAAACCAGCAAACTCAAACCCACTCAGTAAAGAACAAACCAAGATTACTGTCATTTTGAAACAAGTATTTGGTTGGACACCTGATTGTGTGTAACTCCATGATCAGGTGTCCAACCAGATACTCATTTCAAAATGACAATAATCATTTTGTAACGGGGAAAAAAACTGACCAGCAGATACAGAATACAGTTTAATGTGATGATGCAATATGATTTACAACCCCCTGGACAGAGCTGAAAGTACAAAAATGACCAATAGTCCAAAAGCATGAAAAGAGTGATGAACTGTCTGATTATCTTAAGAACTGACAGGCCGTTCACTAAAGGAAATCGGAACAAGATGAACAAAGCATGTCATACTTACAGAGTGGAAAGACATTGAGCATCGCCATGAATATTTTAGAGCCATAAAGGTTGGATTTCATCAGTCTGGATGTGCAGTCAGAAAACATTAACTGAGCACAGCCTGTAAGACAGATCATTCCAATAAATAACAGCTATAGTACAAACCCAGCAAGCAGTGGACATTTGCATTACTGTCAATTAGCTTTGTCATGCTCTGTATTTAATTTTTTTTTAATTTTTTTTAAACATATTAAGATTACAGTATACTGTAAAAAATGTATTAATTTAAAGAATGGCAGCTGTGGTTGTCAGAAAGTAACTCTAAATAATAGGTTGGCCATATTTCAGGCATTATGGGATAGTTAATTAACCTATATAATGTTACTAACCTAGAAGCCATAAAACAAATAAGTGGTAAAAGAAGGCCAAATGAGACTTAAGACTTAAAGTTTTTCAAAACTAGCCTTTTCTTGACCTATGACTAATGAACATAAATAGTTTGTGTTACCCACACAATTACTAAACACCACCAGGGCAATGCACATGACTTAAACATGACCTAATAAACATGAACTAAACAACATAAAATGTAACATAAACCACCACAATATGCATAACTGATAGGGACAAAAATGAAATGCATTTATTTAAATAACAATTAAATGTGTTATACGGGGATGTCCTGTTTTTACTGTAAATTATGAGGTAATTGTATTTACAAAAAGCATAATTTTAGCACACTTTTTACCCTTAATTTACAGTATCTATATGTACTGCCTTGTTAAATACAATTTAAATTATCATTTTAAATTATAAGGTTATTTATACATATTACTTCAAAAAGTGCATGTAAGTTTTCAAAAATATTTGCTAAGGGAACAACTAAATATCATGTTTTTATTGTAGAATTTTTACATTCTTATTCCATTATAATTACTAACATATTTTACTTCTTTTACACTGCTACATGTTATTTTGGAGAAACATTCAAATGAATGAAATCTGGATAAGGAAAATAAGGAAAGTAAAACAAAGTGTCATTATTTTCTTAACATTATGGCCTGGTTTCACAGATAGGGTTTAGATTAAGCCAGGATTAGGCCTGATTTCAATTAGGACATTTAAGTAGCTTTTATAAATGTGCCTTAGAAAAAAAACATTACTGGTGTTCATCTTGAAACAAAACAATGGCGCTAACATATTTTAAGACAATATGTCAGTGCAAGTTCCTTTTAAGTCAAACATGCATTTTAATCTGGGACTAGTTTTAAATCTTCTATGTGAAACCAGGGCTAGATATCTGAACCAAGTAAACTGTGATACCCTTCTCGTTTTAATGCTTCAAAGCTGCATGCTACATCCGTGACATCTTACTGTGAACAGACACCAGAAGGTTATTTATTGGGCACTGATGAGATCCTTATCTCCAACTTTCAAATACTTTTGAAGCATTATCTTCTTCACCCCAGTAGTTTGTCCGTATACTCATTTACAATGACATAGTGGGCATGTTCTGCTTTGAAGTGTTCAGTCCATATTCTTCCCTTCGACTTATCTCACTTCCCATAACCTACAATGAGACGTCAGTAGCACCCACTGTCATCCAGATCACTTCACTGCTAGACACTTCCTTCAGAAGGTATTTAATTGTTTAAAAGTCAAAGTTTTCCATGTCAGTCGTGACCATGACACTCTAATGCTGTGGAGTGGAAGGGTGTGAAATATGCAAGAAGAGTTAGAAGAGTCATCCGGATCAGTTTTCTAAGAGAGATATGTTGTCAGGTTAAGGTATAAGTCAACGGTGAGCTCTGGGATCGCTCAAAAACATTCTTGTTTTAATCCAAGTTCTCTCTTTGTCAACTTGTCAACATGCTAGACGCTTCTAGACTTAAGCAAATAGACTTTGCAAATGAGAAAGATCTAATGGACAAACCTCACGGTGGAATTTAAGACATCTAATAGTAAAATAAACCATACTTTGTCTAAATTATAATGAGGAAAACACGCATAGCAGTTAAAAACATTAAGAAATGCCATTAAAACATCACCTTACATTTAGTCCTGTCTATCTTTGGTCCGTTTCTACCCAGACACCAGTGGGAGGTCTTCACCTCCCTGACAGATCCTAAGGTAAAGCCTGACCACTTGTAGGAAACTCCACCGCAGGGCTCTCAAGTGTAATAAAGGCTCAGGATGATCCGTTTACATGAGCAGCTGTGTAAATGATGTCAAGACTTTCCAGGAAACCACTCTGGGTTGTATTTGCAAAATATTCGACCTGATTCATCATTTACTAACGAGACTTGACGTTGCTTCACTTGATTTATCTTTGCACAGAAACATCCAGGACCCACAGATTAGTCATCTTGCTTTGACTTCTCTTCTTCTTGAGTTTCTGCAGCAGACATCACATCCAAGCTCCATTTCTGCTTGCGGTCTCAGCTGAACAAGATCTCAGACGTTAGAGTGTTTTTTGCGGTGTCTCGCATGTTCAATTATGAGCATGGTCCAATGGACCTGATAATTCCCTCTGTTTATTTCTCCTGTGTGGTATCATCTGCTCATATTTAATCATACTGGATATTTAAGACTTCACTTTTTTCCTTCTTTTTATTTTTTTGCTTGACCCTAAATGCATTCATTTGAAGCCTGCAACTCTAATGGTGAGGGCTGGGTTTATTTAACAGGTAATAAACAGGACTTTTTGTAAACTGTTCGCCAAGTAAATAAATGTAAAAACTTTATGAGTAAAAGAGGGACTCATAAATCAAAAGTGAAGAGACAATGCCAACAAAATTACTAATAACAGCAGGCCAAATGTAATGGGAAGCATAAAGCAATGTCAAATATTACACTTCTGCCAGCCTGGTTTTATATGTGTGGTGCAGTGGTTAGCACATGTGCTTTTAACATGTTGGTGCTCATGCAACAGTCAGTTTTGAGTTCTCCCTTTCTTTGGACAAATGAGGGAAAATAATTATATGTGGCAATCAACATTGTTTCACAAATACCATGAAACCAGGAACATTCCTTAATACATTAGCAGCCATTGACATGAATAAATGGTTGTGGATTACAAAGCATGTGTTATCTATTGTGTGCTCTTGTGAACACATCAGGGGTTCTTACCTTTGTCTTACAGGAAGCAGGATGTGGGAAATCAGTGGCTGCTCATGAACACTCATCAGCACCTGTGTGGAACAGTATAGGAATAGACAATTTCATGTGTGGTAAAAAGATAATTCAAGGCAACACAAAAATGATGCAGGAAAAATAATGATTGGTATTAAAAAGTGTCCAATTAACATCAAAAAATTATACTTGTGGCATTTATCATGGAAACTCCTTTGTACCAGCCACTATACTGAAGATGCTCTTTGGATCATTCTCAAAACTTTTTTTGACTTTTTGACTCAAAAATCTAGTATTAATACGAAATAATATTACATAATAAAATTATTTAACATGTAACAATATAATAATAATGTATAAATATAATATATCAATATATAAAATTGAAGCATCTTCACTGTCACCACGCATTGTATGAGACAAACGCTGCAGTTTTTCTGAGGTTGTGGAACAGAAAATTAATCTACATTTACCTAAAATATTATTACAATAAAATATGCTTTAAATTACTTAAATAAATTAGCAACATTCACAACTTTTAAGCAGGACATTACTACTATGTCCCAACAGAAGGACATTCATTTATAAAAAATATGCCTCTTTTATAAGGTTTCACAGCTTTGTACAACACAGTTGACACACATTTTCTTATAAAATGGAAGCATGTGAATACATACCGCTTCTTACCATGTTAAACAGACAAATTAATTCATTGATACATAAAGCTCTTTTCTGTTTTGAGTATTCTTCAGTAAATCTCAGAAGCAGTGACTGTCATAATTGCTCAACTCCACTCTTCAGTATCTGCTGTACAGTATTTCATCCTCAATGACCACTACATCCCTCCCCACATTCCCAGCATCTTGCCTCTCTCTCTCTCTCTCTCTCTCTCTCTCTCTCTCTCTGAAGAGTCATGTTTCTCTCTCTCTCTCTCTCTCTCTCTCTCTCTCTGAAGAGTCATTTTGCACCAACCTGCAATTAAACTTACAAATGAGAACTCCTAAATTCCAATCTTCTAAATGGATTAAAAATAACACTACTGCTGCACCTGTAAATGATATTTGCTCTGGATCACTCCAGTGGGAGATAAAAGGCAGGCAAGACAAAGCAAACAGCAGCTGAAAGGGCTGAGATTCCAGATTCAAAATAACTCACACTCATGAGAAACACATGGGCCTGGTGCAATGTCTTGAAAATTTAATTTTCAAAAAAATATTAAATAAATCCCCCTAAATAAGGCAACATTTGCAAGCTCAAAAAATGCCTTGACATTTGGCAAGACAGCAAAAGTGTATCGGTTTGGTGACGTTGATGTTGAAATTTGAGTTAGGTAAATTATTTGTATATTGACCATAATATTTTGCTCCATTATTAAAGGTCAGAGCTCTAGCCTGCAGAGAAGCTTGCTAAAATACTTGCATGCTTAAAAGCACCATACATTTATGGTGTACCTTGTACCTTGTACATTCCATGTACCTTGAAATGCAATTTAAGTCGCTTTGGAATCAAGCGTCTGCCAAATGCATAAATGTAAATGTAAACTGACATCGTTCACGCTGGAATTCACGCTCGTGAACAGTAAACCCCGCCTACTTTGATTTGCTTAGCCATCCCAATTTTTACATTGACGAGCGCTGTTAAAATTGCTGTCTAAAATTGAACTTTTAAGCCTTTTTGTCATTCTAACAACACAGAGCGCAATGTTCAAAATCATACACACTCACATTAGATGAAGACTTTGCTCATTTGGTCAGAGGAGAACTGGCCCCTGACTGACCCTGGTTTCTGGCCAGGTTTATTCTCCATTTCTGTCACCTGAGTTTTGGTTTCTTGCCACCGGCCACTTAGTTGGGGTTTAAAAGACACTCAATATTCAGTAATATTATTGATTTGACTGCACTAATGTGAACCAACCTTTCTGCAGAGCTGCTTTAGCTAATTCGATGAATTTATGCTTCATTTCATAATTTTCATTCTTTGCATCATTGACACTGTTATTTACAGAGCCCCTAAAGGGACATGGACAAAAATTCAAACAAACCTTTGCGTTCCCTCACAATTTTTTTTTGCGAGCGAACATAAAGTTTTCAGGGGAACGCAAACAATTTGTGAGCGAACGCAAAGTTTCTAGGGGAACCCAAAAGCATTGCCAAATAATTTTTCCTTCCATCATATTTTTTTTCTTCACCATGTCCCTTTAGGGACTCCGTAGTTATTGAACTGAATTTAGTTGAAAAATTACACTTTTGTCTTCTGTAGGCTACTGATTGCAACTGAATTTAACTCATTTAATAATTTATCAACTTTTCACAGTTATGAACTGAACTGAATCAACACTGAACTGACTTGAGATTTTCTTCTGTGGAGCTATTTTACAGAAGAATTTGAATTTGTCACATATTTGATGAAGTTTGCAACATTGATCATTATATTGTGAAGCTGCTTTGAAACAATCTGTAGCCTACTGCAAAGCACTGTTTAAAGAAAGGTGACTTGCCTTGGTTATATACTGGTTGTATCACTGTTCACTTTGTAAATTGAATGGACAATTCATCCAAATAAGATAATTACTTTCTTTTCAGCTAAACAAATATTTCAAAAGAAAAAAAAGTTTTGTCCATACAATGAAAGTCAATGGGGTCCAAAACAGCATTCTCCCAAAGAAGAAAGTCTTACGGGTTTGGAATGACATGAGGGCGAGTAAATGATCTCAGAATTGTCATGTTTGGGTGAACTATCCCTTTAAAGCCATTTCATAAACCACATCCGGAGTCGTTGGAATTAAATCAATGGCCATCATTTTGATATCACTGCTTAATCCAGTGAAGTTTTTAGTAAAACCCCAAATACTTGTCTCTTTAGTTTCAATATCCTCTGAGGGAATATTTGTAAGCCACTGGATCTACATCACCATTTTATAATACCATGAATAAACTTGCAGAGAACATCTAATCCCCACTGCAACACAGAACCAGCAAGGGAAGGAGGCTTGGTTGTTTGCCAGCCTCTGCAGAACAGACCTTGTAGCATATTTTCCATTTACCATCCATATTTTCCTGCAATAACTGAAACTGTATATCACCATGAAATCAAGAACAAACTGCTGGTAATAGCTCAAAACATTACTGTACTCACTAGTACAAGGTGTGCAGCCTGTAATTATTAGCCATGCTATAGCAAACAACAAATTTTGGTTGCATTTAGGTAGTGTTGCATTTTGTTTTTAAAAATGTCTTAGAAACCAGTCTAAAAAAAAAAAAAAAAAAGAAACTAACCAAAGTAGAAAGTTTTAGAAACGTTGTGAAAACCTGGTATGTTTCAAAAAACAAAAAAAATTGTTTTTTGTACATATCATGTTTAGCCTACTACAGTAATAAAACAGATCCAAGTTCCATAGCTCAACATAATGAGCTAGTCTAGATCTGCAACTTTATGGGAAAAAAATATTTCTAATGTGAAAAAAACACCATCTGTCATATTAAATACAATTTACAATGGTGTTGTATTTGTTGGGTAGCTTATCTTGAAAACCATTGACTGATTTATCAGCAATGCAGGACATAATCAACCATTTTGTGCCATATTAGCCCATTTCATAGAACATAACAGCAGGGAGACAAATGTGGTTTCACAAAAAGATGGACAAGAGGACAGTTGGACATATGGTGTCTGCCGTTCCTCCGCCCCAGACGGTTTGATCCACCACATGCCAATAGCGGCGAACCCTCATGAGCCATTTCCTTCACATGTTGCTAACGGTTTTCCACCGACACGACTGGCCTTTTGAAGTCCCTTTTAAGAGCACAATTATTCCCCCTTCCAGACAGTACACTCACTTCTCACCTTTTTAATAAGCCACTCATAGACAAATGTTTGCCTCTTTTACTCGCTCTCTCTTTCTTACTTATTTCCCTAGAAGCCTAAGTGCTCCCATAAATTCCCTGTCACTTGGCTGCAAACACGGTCGCCCCTCTCACCAGGTTGATTCTCCTGCTAGTTTTAGTCACTGTGAAAAGGGGCCTCCAGGCTTTGATTTTCAATGAGTCAGGTGTGACTGAATATAAAAGCAGCCATTAGAGGCAATGAGACTTCAGAGGCTTGAAAGTCCCTGAGCGGCATTAAACTAGATCCTCACAAGTTCATCGTGTTCGGCAGTCTGTTCAAAAAAGAGAAGGAGAGCGGATTTGGTTATGATGTCATTATTAATGACATATTATATATTTGACACTGTTATTTTTGTAGTGTTATTTTTGTATTTGTGTAGTAAATGCATATCAAAACAGACAGGATCATATTATTAATGACTCATTAATAATATGATCCTGTCTGTTTTGATATGCATTTACTACATATGGTTCCATTTAGGCATATCATATTCTGATGGCGATGCTGTTGAGGAGGTTTGGAGAACACATTTGGTCTATCTGAAGGCAAAATGCATCGTCAACTTGATGACATATAATTCAAAGTAACTAGAGGCTAAAATTTGTAAACAAACTTTGATGTTGTCTTGAGAAGCCTGAACCTTGAGCCAGGACTTGAACTTGAGTCGCCTGAAGCACAGCTGCGGTATATGTCAGAGTAGAGGCATAGCCAGAACTTTTTTCTGGGGTGGCCAGGTACGACCCACTGATTCCATTGGGGTGGCAAACATAAGAAATTATAAACGTGACCTGACTTTACTAGAGTGCTGAATTTCAGAACTCGTGCAAGCATATCCACATTGCTATGATCAAATGCTTTTTTTATGCTTAATTAAAAAATGCTTGCGGTTTTCTTTTAGTTTTGTTGTGTTTTGTTACTGAGAAGAAAGCGCACAGCACACATCTATCAGTCGCTCTCAGCAGTGTGGGCAGTGTCAGATGTTCGATAATAACAGTAAATCGCTTTGTTTTATCCCAAAACGAAGAACGAAAAAGAACTTCACCGTGAGTATCAGGGCCTTTATACTTGGGAGCGACCACATATGAGGTGTTTATGAGCGTTTCTCCCTCCTATCTGCTTCAAGGTCTTTTTGAAATTGTGGCATTTCTTTGTTGCTTAGAATCCAGTATTTCCTTAATTTTTTTGTCTATTATGAGTTTAAGATTTCCATTACACGAGAGTAGATGTTAAAACTTCATGCTGATTTGCACTCGGCTCTCGCCAAGATAAGCACCAACTAAGACGTAGCTTTATAGTAAACTAATGTGATCCATATGTGTCTCCATCCATTTACGTTTCCTTCCATATGATGATGTAAATATCCTTCTGTCTGGTGTTAATGGCTGAAGTATACTGCTGGCTCCAGGGATCAGCTTATTTTCTCCCTGGCGCATCAGCACACACAACGGCTGATGCTGGTTCCAGGGATCAACCACAGTGCGGCCTCCCCAGCGCATCAGCATGACAACCGTCTGGATTGAGCTAAGTAGGTACATCTCTGGGGTCTTCAAGTGGGCACCTTCCATCCTCAGTGTTTTGTCGTCTTGCCCACGACACTTCAAGAGGGCTCGACGGTGATTCTGGCATCCCAGCATCACCCCCCTCCGTCCACCACTCAACTCAGCCCAGCTTACTTATTGTACATCAGCGTTTCTTTCTTTCTATTGTGCTTGAGATCCCCAGCCAGAATCTTTCCGTCTCAACCACAGCCAGTTGCTGCTCCTCTCTGCTGCTTTAATGCAAAATGTGCCTTAATGTTGCAGGTGATGAACACAAAGGACATGAGCGATCCTGTCCTACCCAGAGAAATGGCGTTTATACACCTCATCCTCTCCTCCTGCTTTTGCACCTTGTTGACTACCAGCTTCCTCCTTTGAGCTGGGGCTGTCTTGTGCCTTGTAGGAGGAGCTAAACTGAGACCAAGACCCCTCTTCCATGCTGAACTTGCCCCATGATATCACCAATTCGAAGGGCAGCCTTTGCATCTTCCACAGCTTTCTTTGCTGCCCACTTTCTTCCAGCTGCCTCCCTTGCGCATTTGTCGCTTGACTCCACTAATGTATTTTCCAGTCTGACCATGGCGCACTTAAACTCCTCAGTTAAAGCGGAGACTGGTAGTTGCAGTATTCCTTTACTATAAAGTCCCACTCTGCTGAGGCAGCGTGGAACTCCCAACCATTTCCTGATGTATGAACTGATTAAAGCTTCCAGCTTCTCTACCGTTGTCAAAGAAACCTTGTACACAGTCGGTGGCCACAGCAACCTCGGCAGTAGACCAAACTGAAAGCACCAGAGTTTTAGTTTGCCTGGTAGAGTGCAGCTGTCTATGCTCTTCAACCCTTCCACTGCTTGTCGTCTAACTTCTCCCACACGAACTGTGTCCTTTAGATCCCCATCGTACCATCTCCCAAGACTCTTCACTGGCTTCTCAGACACTGTTGGTATTGCCTCACCATTAATGAAGAATGTTTAATCAACTACTTTGCCTTTAATTATAGGTATGCTCCTTGATTTAGTGGACTTAAATTGCATTCGTGCCCATTCAATGTTATTGGTTAATTTACCCAATAACCGATTAGTGCAGGCTACTGATGTAGTCATGGTTGTCATGTCATCCATGAATGCTGTAATTGGTGGTAGTCGCATTCCAGAAGCCAATCGCTCTCCTACTACTACCCATTTTGATGCCCTAATGATTACTTACATTGCAACGGTAAAAGCCAGTGGAGAAATGGTGCATCCTGCCATTATTCCAACCTCTAGGCATTGCCATGTAGTGCTGCATTCTGAAGTTGAAAAACTAAATTGCAAATCTCCAAAGTAGGCTTTCACTAAATTTGTTATTGTCATCGGTACACTGAAAAAAATCAAATGCTGCCCAAAGAAGTTCATGTGGCACTAAACCATATGCATTAGCCAAGTCCAGGAATGTCACATGGAGCTCCTTCCTCTCCTTTTTAGCTGATTGAATTTGTTGCCAGATCACATTGATGTGTTCTAAGCATCCTGGGAAACCTGGAAGGCTCGCTTATTGTATTGAAGTGTCAACGAAGCAGTTCTTTAATAGGTAAGTTGACAATCTCTGAGTAATAATGCTGAAGAAAATCTTGCCTTCAACGTTTAATAGGGAAATAGGATGAAACTGACTGATGCTTGAAGAATCTTTTTCTTTAGGTATAAAGACTCCACCTGCTCAGCGCCATGCTCTAGGTACAACCTGTTTCTCCCATGCCACTTTCATCAATTTCCACAGAATTCGTAGAAACTCCTGAAGTACTCTTGTACACTCTATACGGGACTCCATTAGGCCCTGGAGATGATGAAGCCCTTGCCTTTTTCACAGCCTGCTCCACCTCTTTCCACTTAGGTGCACAGTCCTCCATTTGGTATTCTGGTGGATTGATAGGTGGGATGTCTGACGGAACTGATATAGGCTCATGCCTTTTTGCATCTGTATGTGTTTCCTCCAAATATCTCTCCAGCTCAATCATAGATGCTTTTAATGTGCCATTCTTCTCACTGGTGACTAACTTCTTTACAAATTTGAATGGGTCTTTATAAAAGTTAGTTATCGCACGCTCCTTTTTGTAGCGTTTCCGTAGGCGCTCAGCTCTGCGCAATGGGAGAATGAAATGCTTGAGGAAGAAGGGACAAGGGCCTCGCATTGATCAGTACTTCTTACAAAGTCAGTCAAGTCAGTCGAATTAAATCCAGCGACAGGAAGCAAACCACAGTTCGCAGGATATCAGCACCCCTGTCATAGACGAGAGGAGGACTTGCATGGATACAGTTAGTGATGAACCTAATGATCCTTGTAAACCTGGTCAGACAAACCGGTCACTTTTTTCACTTCTCACATGTTGCTGGTACCAGGGGCATCACGAATATGTAATCACCTCAGTCCCATTTAAACCTCATATGAAAACGGAGGCAGGGTTCGGCTCCTCTCCGTCTTTAAATCAACGTTATTTAGCGTGTTCTTCAGTCCACAGCTGCGCAGAGCCAGTTTCAGAAGCAGAGAACAAGCGAAAAGGTGTGTGTTTATCGATAGATCGTCATGACATGATCTGTTGGTTTAACTTAAAGCCTTAGAATTTTGAGTTAATTTAAACAAAATATTTGAGTTGACACAAAGAAAGAGATTAGATTATTTAACAAAAACTCAAAATAGTATGTTATCTGAAATTTTTTTGTTGAACATAAGCTGATTTGGTAAAAGATTTGAGAAAAGGTGTAATAATCATGAATTTTATTTGTATTTTTACAGTGCAGTGGCAGACAGCACTCCCAAGGTTTGTCTATATTTTAAATGAATATTAATGAATGTGATCTGGTTAGTTAAAATGATTTGAAATGAAATCAATATTCAGGGATTGACTTGATGTAGAACCTGTATGCATTGTTGTTCCTGCCAACCCTAGTATACAATCAATATATTAAATGTTTTTTAATCATACCCCCTTGCCCCACTTTTCCCCACGGGGAAGTACCGGCACTTTATTTTTTTCCACTTCAAGCACTGTCGATTTTATTGATAATTCACAGGACAGGGCTGAGAGTAAGTTTCTGCTCTCCTGACTGCGCAGAAAGAAAGTTTCTGCGAGCGCGATCTGCACTTCAGGAGCTACTGTCTGTGTGCTACATAGCAGGCTAGCAGCACAATAGTTTGGATCGGTGACTAACTTTCCTGTACAATAAACTGTTTTAAACGGGTTTTCCCTCGAAACATTTTGAGTATCCATATGGTATAAACAAACATAACTTGGAGCGCTCTCTCTATCGAAGAATGAATTTATTTGCCATTTAAACTGATTGAAATGGAGTAAAAGAGTAGCCATAAAAGATTTCTTATCCTGTGCCCCCCTCTGTAGGACAGCATTAGTATTACAGCCAATGTAACCTTAAAGCTGCAGTCGGCAAGTCTGGCAGATTGGTTGACTTAGCCAAAATTTTGAATGTTTACAACTCTCATGCCCCTCCCCCACTACCAACGAGCACCCTCCCATAGACGTCTTGTTCGTCAGTGCATGTGTACCTGATTTTCTGTGAACGCGCGCGTCTCTTCAGCATCGATCAACACCATGGACTCGGAGGTAGGCTGCCCTGGCTAATCTATCCATAGATAGCAATAACAGAGGAATTGGAAGCTTGTTAGTAGATTTTCTCTCCGCCATCACGCTTCGTACAATATCAGGCGAACTTCTTCAGGCGTGTCCTGTGCATGTGATATTGTAACGATCTGTGACTGTGGCGTGTGCACGACATGTGATTGACAGTCAGATCTCACACACCCCAGCGCTGATTGGATCCGATGATCCCGGTGGATTTTTGCAAAACAAATAACACGCTCCAGGTGGAGTTAGAAGCTCGGGTTTTTTTCTAAAATCACTTTATTTATGTTGTTCTGTCGGATTATACTGTCGATTTCACTGAATATGATCAAAAAAATGTTGCCGACGGCAGCTTTAAGTCTATGAGATCTTTCTCAAAGTCCGATCAGTAACAGTTATAAGAAAATATATAGCTAGAAACTTCAGAACAGTCTTAAAATCTGTGCCGAGGTTAGTCCCGTTGGGTGAAGCGGTCATCATAGATGTGTTTTATTCATGATAAAACACGGCTATGATGACCGCTTCACCCAAAGGTTCTGTGTATCACTACACAACACCCCTAGCAACCACTCTTAGCAAAGTAAACAAATGTTTGTTCTCATTGATTTTGTTCATTGAAGCCATGATTGAAGCTTAGTATTGCGAGAGATCGAGTAAATGAGTTTACCTGCATTTACAGTAGATATAGCATAGGCAGTCCTATATTTGTAATAAAAAATCTGTAGAATTTCCGCTGCAATATCATATAGGCTACAGACTAGTTAAGGGGTTTCCCGTGCCCGACACATTAGTCAGTTGTGTGTTTTGCTTCTCCATGTTCACAAGTTTCAGTCCTTTCAATATAAAAGTCTTCTCTACTGACAGACTCATAAAGACAGTCTTTGTTGCATCCAATGGCGAAATAATGTAACTTATGTTGCTGTTCATATAGGGACTTTTTTTTTTTTCAGCCGAAGGAAGCTTTTAGTGATTTTACTTCATGAAAGTTGCATTGATAAATATATTTAGGCTTTAATATTTGTATTGTGTGGTAACTTAACCGTTTTCTAAAAGAAATAAGGTACTCAATGCTAGTGCTGTAAGTCACGGCTGAAGGGGTTGTAGGCACTAAAGCCGTGACTTATTCACGATGCAGCACAGTCAACTTCTCGGTACCTTTTGCTTACATGGCTATAGGCTATTTATCGATATAGATCGAGGATTATAAAAACACGGAACTATTTTAAATGTTCAAATTAATTTTGCATGGGCTTTTATGTTATATTTGCTTTTAAATGCATAAAATAATATATTAAAACAATACAGCATGGACATACCAGGATAAAATGAAACATCTAAAAAAAAAAAAAAAAACTTTTATTTCTAACTCCGTTATCCTCTAAATATGATTTGAATGGCTGCATATTTTACTTCAATGCTTTATCATTAATGTAGTCTGAAGTGCTTTTCTAAGTAATATTGGTCAACAGCACCATCTAGCTGAAACAACAATTACTTTTTGGTGTACTGTACTACACTAAGCTATAGCACCGGCGGGGTGCTCTTGAGTCCATTTCTTGGGACAGGAGAATAATAATATATCTTAAAATCTTAAAACTAATCTGTGTCCAAGTAAAGCTAATGATATTTCTGCCATGGCTTGTGCTCTAATGTGGTGTCCACTTGTTTGAGTAAAATGGTACTGTCTAAGGACAAAGCTATAAAGGAACATTTTAAAGAAGTCATACCACAGGGTACGATGGTGTCATTACCCAGAATTCAGTTGGCATGACATCTAAGAACATTCTGATGCCGTGTGCTCAGAGTGAGATGGTCTATTGTCCCTGTTCGGCCTTCAGGCGCTGACAGCCTGAATGGCATCTAAAAAACATTGACAGTGGCCTTCTTCACCAAAGCAGCAATTTCATGAAATTACCAAATAGAACTCACATGCTGGCCTGTGTAGTTCTTGAGTTTGTTTTCTCTTTGAGACCTTTGCAAAATAGAGGCATGTAAAATATAAAAATCCTCAATTTGTACAGTATTATTTTGACAGCTCAAGGAAATGTTTTCAAATTGTTATACAACTTTCTAAATATGACAGCAATGCCATTACTTAGCTCTACCGAATTGTGAACACTTTACAATAACGTCTCTTTTGTCAACATTAGCAAAAACATTAGCAAACATTAACACTGAGCAATATATTTTTAACAGTGTTTGTTAATTGTTGTTAATGCAAATGATTCATATGATTAATAAATGCTATAGAAGTACTGTAATTGTGTCTTAATGTTGGTTAATGTTATTAACTGCTAACATAATCTTATTGTAAAGTGTTACAACAAAACTGTTACTCCTAAGGTCTAAGAGCTAGTTAGAATTCACAGCAAGTTTGTTGATGACGCACAAGAAGCACATGAGCATCAAGGTACAATGTTCCAGCCAATATACAATAAAACCAAACAATAACAATAAAAACTCAATGCAGAATCACCATTTGCCATACAATTGAAGCCAGGTCTGTGCTCTTCCTGCAGCTGCCAATCTGTATTTCAAGCTGTATTCACATTTGTAGAATACAAATTAAGAATCAATACTTGGAAAGAATTTTGGTGCACAAAATTTTTTTTTTTTTACTTTGACAACAAAAACTTTGACAACAAAAAAAGAACCAATTCATAAGTTTAATTACTAAGCAAAAATACTTTTTGTCTGAGTCAATAACAAATACAATAGACAAAAAAACTCAACTGACAATGAAACAATCATGAAATATGATAGATAAGAGCTCAATGACAATATCATAGGTAATCAACAAGGCAGTTTTTTTTTTTTTTTTTTTTTTGCATGCAAACTCTTCACTTCAGAAACTGAGAGAATCAGATACTTGTGAAATATTTTCTGATGTAACTGGGGCTATATGATCTCTGACAAATGTGGTTTAGTAATGCAATGGTTCTCAGGAAAGGTAACGGATAAACAAAAAGCAAAGATGGCAAAGATGGCAATTTCTATAGGTAATGGACACCTAATACACGTCATACAAAACTCTGCTATATTTTCTATGAAAGCAATTACTCCTTATAAACAGGTTTATATGCTTTCCTCAAATTACATTCAAAAAGCTACAAAATTATACTAAACCAGGTAATGAGCAAGGCTTTAGTGCATGGACAAAATAACATCTAAACCATGCTCTACAGGTGAACAGCATGTTTTCAAGTGCTACTGTATATTTCTTATCACTAATAAAGCGTGTTTACTCTTTAGGTGTCAAAAAATCCTTCATACGACCCACATTTAAAGTGGGAAGTGTGTTTATCCTTAAACTGACAAACTACAATCTCATCTTTTCCAAACCTTATTTGTTGTAAAAAACCACAACTACACTGAAGTGCTAGGGCTAACTCACCCCTCACTGTGTCACTGAAGCCTTTAGTTTATAACTAACTACAGTAATTGTTTAAGGTGTGATGACTTCATTACCATTACAGACTACAGTACATATTTAGGATGTGCAGGCAAATTCAACTGTAAAACTAAAATGTTTTAGTGCAGCAGGCTGGTTGAACCAAGCAGAATGCAAAAGAAATATAGTGCAGCTTCAAATGTTATGGTCTCCAAAACATGACCATGGCCGTACAAATGAGCAGAGGCACATGGACACAGCCCATCAGGTGTCCTGAAAATGGCAGGTAAATACTGGTATCAAAGAAAGACTGACTACTGACTGAAGAAAGTGCATTTGGCGGATAGACATTTTGTAAAGCACATATTCTGAAAAAGTGGAGAATTCTGAAAAACTACTGAAAAGGGTCACAATATCCAACAACACTGACCCACTTCACTTTCACAGCACGTAGATACTACAGCCATTTGAGAAAGTCCACATCCTACAACCGAAAAAGAAAGAAAATATGATCGTAAAAGGTGCACTGTGATGAACTGCTCTGCAGGCAAACATACTAGAACATTGTGCTTTGTTTTTGCATTCTACCTCAATGCAAACTGACAAAAAAATGATTACCTTGCAACAGGATCAAATACTGATCAGATTCTTTGACAATATACAAAAATACAAACTGTTTTCAAAATAGATTTTAGAAAATCATTGACTGTAGATTGTGTTTTTGTCTGGCACTGCATGAGCTAAGACACTGTGCGCACATCAATGGTCTTCCTGTTCGCTGTAAGTTTCCAAAATATCTGGGGAAAGCCAATGGCGATTTCAATTGCAACGCTTGACAACATGTGTCATTCTGATTGATGGATCCTGGGCTTTAGTTCTCAGATGAATTTCCTTTGATCAATGTTTTTTGGCAAATCATGAACAACTGCAATACTGGCTCCTTCACTTGGCCTCGGTTGGCATTTTGCACATTACAAGTATCTGTTTCAAAGCCTTTTGCACATCTTCATCCATCTGCCCCTAAAAGGAAAGGTTTCAGTGTTTAAAAGTTATATTCTGAACTGAGAAAAAAAACCCTGAAATAATCTACTAACAAGATAATACAGTATATGGATGGGAATAAGTGCAATATTATTAAATAAATATATAAAATATTGTTAGAACAGTGGTACTATGACATTGCAGTATCTTTAACAGAGGAAACATTTAAATGTCAATATATCATGTGTACACACACTGTAATAAAAAACTGATCAGAAATCAATACGGACCTGGACAGCATAAAGAAGGTGCATCCGGTAGACTGAGACAATTTCATGATGCCGTTTCTTGGACTCCTACAGCACAAAAAAAAAGCAAATGCTGTTATTTGTTTGAAGAGCTATTTTGAGCCCTAAATTGAATGTATGATGCATCTGTCATGCTCATAAAAAACAAACAAACACCATTTTCTATGCTGCTATATCGTTCAAATGTTTGGGGCCAGAAATTAATAAAATAAAAATGATACTTTTATATCTAAATTGATCAACAGTGACAAAGACATTTAGAATGTTACAAAATATTCAATTTCACATAAATGCTGTTCTTTTGAACTTTCTATTTATCAAAGAATCCTGAAAAAATGTATTATAGCTCCCACAAAAATATTAAGCAGAACTGTTTTCAACACTAATAATAAGAAGAAATGTTTCTTGAGCACATTTTAAAATATATGTTCACAATAGAGAACAGTTGTTTTAAATTGTAATGATATTTTATAATATTACAGTTTTACTGTATTTTTGGTCAGATAAATGCAGCCTTGGTGAGCATGAGAAACTACCGACCCCAAACTTTTGAACCTTTGAGTTGCAGAGCATTAGATTCCTTGCTAATTTATGGCAGAACAAGATTAGTAACATACAGAAAGCTGATATTGCAGTTGTTTGATCTGCTGCTGGAGCGAGTCCACCTGCTGGCTCTGTTGTCTCTTAGGGGTGCTAGTGGTGTACGACAGCTGTGACAGGCTGTTCAGAGCATCCTTCAACTTCATGATTTCCTTTGAGAGATCATCAATCTGTAGGTAATAAACAAACATGACACATTAGGTTTCAATATGACACATCTGGATCAATTTAGACAGAACTGAACCATCAGCACCTTTTTATTCTTCTCTCTCTCTGAGATAACATGGTTCTCAACCTGCTTCTTCAGCTGGACAATGATATCCTGAGCCTCCTTGTACCTGGTATTCACTGCACTGCACTCTTGCTCCCTGCAAACCGCCAACTCCTGCGCCGCTTCTCTCTCATTCCTGCCGTCCCTCACCTCCTGCCAAGCAGCGGTCACCTCCAGGGCCATCTCATCCTGTTTCCTGAGAGCATCCTTCAGTAGGTGGTTCAGGTGACTTATCTCACCCTCCAGAGTCTCCCTCATCTGCTCATATTCCAGCCGGGATAATGAATCATCTGGAGTTACATCCTTCTCAACTGTCAGTCTGTTCTGCAAAGCGTCGACCTGCAAGGTCTTTTGGGCGAGCTGCTCTTTAAGAACTTCAACTTCCAACTCTAGGTTCTTGATGGCGTTCCCCAAGGATGCCACGACCTGTGTGTGGTCTGCAATGGCTACAGACGATTGAGCCTGGTTTTCGGCATCTTGTTTAACCTGGGCTATTTCTTTTAGTGCTGCTTGATGCTTAGCCTCAGTGTCCTTCACAACATTCTGCATGTCGTTCATCTTGAACGTCAGCTCTTGAATTCTCTGCTCATGCTCCTCCTTGGTGACACAGACCACGTCTGCCTTGTCCTTAGGCTCTGATTCTTTGGCCTGCAGCTGGTTGCGGGCAGCGCTAAGCTCGCTTTTGGCCTCACTGTATGACTTTGAGAGCTCCAAAAGCCGCCGCTGCAGCCCATCGATAATCTCGCCGAGCTCTGCCTTCATCTCCTCGAAGTCTTTGGCAGCAGCCTCCACTGGCACAGTGCCACAAAGGGCCTCCTGGAGCATCTTGATCTCCTCTTGAGACTCTTTGTACTTCTCAATCAACAGAGTCTTCTCCTGGTTGATGTTCTCCACCAAAGCGTTGTAGGTGTTCTTTAGTTCTTGACGCTCAACTTCGGATAGGCTGACACTTTTGAGCTGAGCCTGAAGATCCCTTATCAAACAAGCATCTTGCTTTTGCTCCTCCTGTGACCTGGCCAACTTTCCCTTCAGTTCTTTGACCTCCTGCTCCAGGCAGCTTCTCAAATACTGAAATTTCTGCACCACATTGTCCTCTTGTGGACTCACATAATCTCCCCTCAGCTGTAACTCTTGCAAAGATTCTTGGTATTTTTGAGTATCTTCGTCCATGCTTTTAGACGCAACTTCAATTTTCTCAAAGTCAGTGTTGAGTCTGGCCTGAAGGGAGTGGTTTTCCATTCTGGACTCTAGAAGTTTAGCCTGCAGATTCTCCAGCGCATCCCGTAGCAGTCCGATTTCTTTATCTGTACTCAACCTCACATCCTCCTCCATCTCATGTTTGATTGAGGTACTGCTAATGTCCAGACCAGACATTTCCGAAAGATCCTCTTCATCACCGGTGTGGATGTGCATGTCACTGGAGAGCTCAAAATCAGCACGGGTGGAGTGGTACGAGGCATTGGATTCGATGCTGTTTGGACGGGAATTTCCATGGCCTTCCTCTCCTTGAGGAGCTGGACGTTTCTGCTCGGTGAGAAAAGATAAATGTACTTGAAAATCAACTTCACGTTTTTTTGTTTTGTTTTTTTTTACGAAAAAAAAAAAAAAACATTTCAGCTTTAAGGTGACTTTTTTTTACAGTGAGTTACCTTTATTATTTGGGCAAGCTGCTGGTTTTCCAGGGAGAGGGTGGCTATCTTTGCTTGCAGGGCTGCAATCAACGGCAAATTTGCATTCTCAGACTGCTCCATCTGTTTCAAAACAGGAGGACATCAAGAGATTATTTTACAATATCCTTTTAATTGGGCTTTAGACATCAAAATCTCACTTGAGAGCGACAAACTGATTCCTTACAATCTGATACTACACTAAGAGAAGTTATGCAGGCCACCACAAAATTTCCATTAACATAAGAGGCTGTTTTGAAGAACATCATTACTGAACACAAAACACAGTGTCTCTGGATTTTTAGGTTTTCAATGCTTACTAAAGACCCACGGGTTTGCGTCATTAGTCGAAATTCAAACAGAGTGCACAAACTTAAACAAAACTCATCCGCAAGTTCGAGGCCAAGACTGGTGGTGTGGATGAGAAGTCTGCTTTTGTGTCCCCTAAAGCAAGGTCCTTCACCTGGCCAGGGCCAGTAAAAATGCAGCTGTTAAAATGGGTTCCAGAGAGCAAAAGTGGCTGAAGATCAAAGCAGCTGCCACATGAAGGAATATTAAAGGGTTGTGCGGTACTCGCCTTGGGCTCAGTCTGCTCCACAATCTGCTTCAGATCTTCAATAGTCTCTAGCAGCATGCTCTTTTCCTCATGCAATTTCTCGATCTCATCCTTCAGTACAGTACTTTTCAGCTCCTCCTCCTCAACAAACAGGAAGTGAAGAACTCCCAGTTCAGGTCATTAAATAATGAACAAAATATAAATAATAGCTATCTAACAAAGGTGTTTTTGTTTTTTTCACCACAGACAATATTTCAAAACCTAATAAGCTGTCTACCTAGACAGCATTTTGGGCATTATAGGCATGTTCAAATGCTATTTGGTAAAATTTGGTAGGCTGTGACCAAGCTTTGAGACAGCCAATAAGTAATGTGTAATAAATAAGGCATAAATGATTACAATCAATATTATAATAAATATTTTCTTGATTTATACATACATACTTTATATATTTTATTAATACTGATACCTCTTAACGCTCTTTCAATATTTTACCTTGTAATTGAATCTTTTGGAAGAATCACTTTTGCTGGACAAAGGAGTATCAGTTGGAGTAAAATAAGGTGGTGAGATGATACCAGCCGACTGAAAAATAAGACAAAGGAGAGCATAAAAGTGAGGCTAAGCTTAGAGACAGTAAGAGCCAATATGGATGCAGAAAAATTGTTATCAGATGAATATTCAGAAGTAATTACATAAAGAATTGCGTCTAAAGCTTTTAGAAAGTGCAGAGATCATTACCGATTACAGATTCAGCACTGTGTGCCTTTACCTGGATTGGGCTAATGGGAGGAGGAGGTGCTTTTCTCTTTTTGGGAGTGGAGCTTCTGTCCTCATTTAACTTTTGACCATGCTGAGATTGTGTGCGTGATAAGGAGAGTGGCAAAAAGAGAGAGAAAGAGAAAGACGGAGTAAAGTGTTTAAGTGGTTAGTGAAATAAACACTGCACACTTAGTTTGGGAAAAGAAGACTATCACTACAGGGTGAGGCAAATGCCAGTGCAGGTTTCTAAAAGTGCATTGTGGGAATGTTTGTTAAATGTAAAAATAAAGGAATATTCAATCAAAACTCCTGGCTTGAGGCTGACACTACTGTTCCAAGTGAACTAAGCATTCAGTTAAAATGTGAATTTAAATTGTCTATGGAGAAACTTGCAGGTTCTGTCAATCAAAAAATGAGGAAAACCATCAAAGTCTGAGGGGATGAAAATGAATGAAATGAAAATTAACTTGCTTACCTGAGGGGTTCTCGTCGAATTCTTATCTGCTCATGCAAAGATACAGGAGGGGAAAACATGGAGTGTGGTTATGAGGGGAAAATGAAAATGGCATGTCATTGCCTGGTGCTGACATTTGTTATTCTGTCTTAATCTTTCCTTTTTTCATTATTTCACAAGCAGATCTGAGAAATTTTGCAAAAAGTTGGATGTGTGAAAGCATGGTTTAAAAAAGAAAAGAAAATGCCACTAGATGGCAATGTTGAGCCAATAAGCTGTGTGTAAATTGAGGACAGAAAAGAAAACAGAATTTAACATTTAAGGTGATGATACACGCACAAATATTATCAACTGCTTTCTTTTATTAAATGCCATTGGGGGAAAAAACTGACATTTCAGGACTCAAGCTTTCCTCAGTGTATCCCAGTGTATATTTTACATTCAACAACAGCTGCCTTGTGCTTACAGCCAAATCACAGCTGCACTGATGTGATATTCAGTACAGCAGCACTCTAGCTTGTGCGAAATTGCTTAAGCAAACAACGGTTCTTGCAACAGTATGTGAAGAAATCCATTAATGTTCTTCAGTTTTGAGTGGAAGGTCTTTTGGTTATTATAGAACAGGAACACTTTACATTATACTGCCCATGATAAACATAACTACATGCTAGTAATCGTAATAGCAATAACTATGGGGAATTATATGCAGCTCCAATAAACTAATAGATGTCAAATACATGTATTTCATTAGTATTATTCAGCACTAATTAAAGTCGTCATGAAATGGAAGTTGCGTTAGTCTTTTATTCCCTATTGCGATGTATATTAGAGTGAAACGGCTGTTTAAACAAGAAAAAAATGCAGGGTTGATCGCACCAGTAAACATGTCACCAGCATGACATGAGAAGAGGTATCGTTGCAAGAGGGAGAAGGTATTTTGATTAAAGATTATGAGGGCACATGATTTAAAACAAAATGATGTGCACGGATCAATTATTTATAGTAAATACTGCAATATTCCCCAAAAAATTGTCCATTTTTATTTCATGGTGACTTTAAGCATCATGGAGAGGAATGTACCTGTAAAGTATGGCCATTGGTATTTTAATCATAATCTGAAATGACAACTTCAAAGCTAATTTGTTTAAATTGACATCACACTGATATTCACTTTTTTTTACCTGATTCCGACTGCTGTCTGTGGAGGGCATTGTTGAGAACGGTTCGGACCTCGCTGCTGCCAGACAGTTTGGCGTAATGTAGCAAGTTGTGGCCGAGCGAGTCCACCATGTGCAGGTCAGCTCCCCTCTGCACCAGAAACTCGACAGCGGCCAGACAGCTGCTCTCACTGGCCAACATCACCGCGGTTCTGATTGGATAATAGATGTTTTTTTAATTGATACTTTTATTTAGCTAAACTGTGCATTAAAGTACACATTAAATTGATCAAAAGCGACAGTAAAGACATTTAGAGCAAAGACAAAATATTTCTATTTCACATAAAAATGAAATAAATCCTGTTCTTTTGGACATTCCATTCATCAAAGAATCCTGAAAAAAAATGTAAGAAATGTTTCTTGAGCGCCAAAGCAGCTTATTAGAATGATTTCTGACAAATTCTGAAAGACTGGAGTGATGGCTGCTGAAAAAAATTCAGCTTTGCCATCACAGGAATATTTTTCATCAAACAAATTCACACTTTTCAAAAACAAAACAAAAATCATATTGATCCCAAACTTGTGAACGGTAGTGTGTTCTGTAAAAAAAATGCATTATGTTATGCACAGTTTAGTTGCACTGTTAGCATTCCAATTTAGTGTACTCAGCTCACTTTTGAGCTCACAACCACAAACTGAAAAACATTTCTTTTAGCAGTCTCTCTATATTATGACTGATAACCAGAAACATACCTGCCATTTTTGTCTCTAGCATTGATGTCAGCACCCCAGTCCAATAAGCTCCGGCAGACCTCTGCGTGTGCATGTCTAGCTGACAAAAGCAGGGGCGTCAAGCCGTCCTAAATGGAAAAAGAGCTTTAAATCAACATCATTTTCCTTCAAATACCATCCTCTGCATGTTAAGAGGCTATGTTATTGGAATAGACAGTACATTAGACAGAATTGGCACCAAACAGCGAGACAGTGAAGACACTGAATTATCATCAAAATGTAATAGCTTCAGACATCTAATATCAACAGAGGTGAAACCTGATGCATTAAAATAAATGATATTAAAGTACATAGGTGAACTTTTCCCCGTTCTTTTCCTAATTTCCTTGGGCAAACAATCTTCTCACAGAGCTCAACGCCTCCTACAAGCGACCCCAGAGGTCACAGGGGGTTCGGCCAATTATTCCAGAGCGAGAGAACCTGACACCTCATCAAAAGCACATTTAGGATGACGAGGCTGAATTTGAGCTGCAACCTGAAAATTACACCACAACTCTGTACAGCACTTCAATGCATTTAGGCTTTCTCAGTTAAAACTACTACTACAAAAACAAAACAAAAAAGAGCCTGTGCATGCAAAACATTGTGAACTACACAGTAGTGTTTTCAATTTTGCTGACGTTATGATATATTTGAATTATTTATAGAGAAAGCATCAAAGTTTTTTTTTTTTCTTCTTCTACTTCAGGAAGCAAGAAGTGCAGATTTAGACTTTCTGTGGAAGCTCACAACATGGTGTGGTTTTTCCCTGGGAAGTGTGAGGAATCTGAGACTGTGTTGATACTAATTTATGGTACAGACACAACCTTTATGCATAAGATCTTAAAGCTTGTGCATGTTTGTGGTATAAAAAAGGTTTACATTCCTCTTTAGATGTTTTTCAATTTGCATCTTAACTTACAAAAGCTTAGTCATAGCAGTCCATGGGGGTGATTTCACTGATTTGAGCTCATATGGCATCAAGCAGAGAATATGAAATGATTAAATACAATCCTACTGTATGCTCAGGCTGGTTTCTTCCCTGGCATGCATTGAAGAGCCAAGACAAGATTAAATTTAACAAGCTAACATTTAAGACATCTGGAAGGTCAGGGAATGTTACAACTATAGTTTATACTAACAGGAACATCTTTATGCCCGATATATGAGTGATGAAATAATTGCATATTTTGTTTAGCTATTACACATCCCATCAAGACGATTTTTTTTAACATTCTGGGAGTGACCTTGAAGTTAAATTACATTTTATAGACAAATTATGGCGAAAACATAATTGTTCAAAACATAATTTCACATGGCCTTTAAGTTGAGAAAAATAATTTCTCTTTACATAGCAAACCACAACAATCCCAATTAATTAGTTTATAACTGCATTCAGCACTGATAAACACAGCACAAGGCTGCTGTGGAGAAAGTCTGTTTACAACATATACCTCATGGGCATTCACAACTGAGCCAATTTTGCAATGGCTGGGTCACTGTAATAGAAACATTAGAATGATTATAGCAGAATTGATTGGTTTGTTTACATAACGAGGAACATACATTCATCAGTCTTAACATAAAACAGGTTTTGAGAAAACATTGTATATAACAAACCATTTTATAAGGTGTTGCTCAAAGAAAGCCTGTAAATGTCCTCAATATTGATTTCTTCAAGCTAGGAGATCTTAAGCTGTTGCATTCACAAAAGGAAATATGCAAAAACTATACCTTTAGAGGTACAACAATTTGTCACTTAAAGGGACATTTAAAGAAAAAAACTGAAGATAAAACCCATAAGACTTTCTTTCCTCTGTGAAACACAAACACGCAATTTTTCACACAGTGTGTTTTGAGGTGATTTTGTGTGTCAGTTCCTGTTCATTAAAACCACATGAAAAAGAGCCCTCAAAATGAAGTCATATGAGTTCGCATGACATGAGCAAGAGTAAATGATAACAAAACTCTCGTTTTTGGTTGAACTATCCTGTTAAAAGTTAAACCTATTTTTGCAGTGTAAATTAAAAATCAGTGCACAAACTGCATTCCATATGCTCCTGAGGATATGAGCATCCCATATGCTGCAAGGGAAAATAAGAGGGAAATAACCAGGTGTGAGTTTTCTAAATTAGACAGAGTGGCTTTTGCTAAGCTGTTGGTGGATGAAGGATTTCCATCAATTTATCAGCTCAGAGGCAAACTCCAAGATGAGTATAAATGAAAAAAAGAAAAAAGGCACACATCACTGGACTCGTTCATTACTAACAACCTAGTTTTCAAAAAATTAGGCCCAGTGTTTTCTGAGTGCGCATCAAAGCTCAATAATTTGTGCTTGAGCCCAGAATGCTATTGCGACATTAGTTGGCCTACGCTTAATAATTTAGCAGAGAGAGCAGGTATTTCCGCATGTTCAAAGCAATGGGCTGAGTGGGCATGAATGTGCCTGAATGTGCCAAGCTTGCCTCAGAGGATGACGACGGTGGATAATCAGTGACCGTAAGCAGAAGCAGCCTCTGATTCACATCTACTTTTGACTCTCTCTCTCGTTCTCCTTTCTGACTGCTGAAGCTCTTTAGTCATGGTTGTTTAAATGAGAGAGCCACAGCTTGAGGGTTCCTTGCCTCCCACACCGGCCATCTGTCTCTCAGTAACATATAGCTTGAAAAGAGAAAAACGGTTCATTTCATTGGAGCTGCATGCTAACATTATGACAATTGAGAGTGTGAATTAGAGAATAGGTGATAATGTCGCATGGTAGACAAAGGCTGTTTATCCAACAGACATGCAGGCACAGTGGTTAAGTCAAAGTTTATGAAAAAGACATGCTTTCGATATACGTAAAAGAGGTTTGGGATCTTTTGATGCAAAATTCACAAATATTAATTCTGTTCTGCTACATGCAAAAACGGATAAAAACACTTTACTTTAAAACA
Organism: Squalius cephalus; assembly: GCF_949319135.1. Taxonomy (NCBI): domain Eukaryota; kingdom Metazoa; phylum Chordata; class Actinopteri; order Cypriniformes; family Leuciscidae; genus Squalius; species Squalius cephalus. Next base: position 14,411,787 of record NC_137138.1, on the reverse strand, counting down.
AGTTATGCATCTGTTGTCTTGATAACAAAGCAGCTCATTATAAATCATTAGCCACAGCAGACCTGTTGTGCATCTCCAAGAACCACAGTAAGTACCGCGAGAGCGATTAGAGAGCAGGCGGCTCCGTACTTTGATGTCATACACCAATCGGTCTGCACAGCGCCACTTCAAGTCAGCGTTTCTTTTCTGATTGAATTAATGTATTGAGCGAATCAATCGGGTGAACCAATGATTCAATGGCCTATTCATAAAGAGAACCATTTGTTTAGCCTGACTACGTCAGACTTCGTACTTCCGCTCAATTTCATTTCGCTTCTGTACTCAGTCTGAGATAGCGACCGTTTTCCCCGTTTTCCTCCGGCCTGAAAACAGCCGGCCAATCAACGAACAGAGGGCGGGCTGAGAGCCGTGACATAGACGCTGATTGTACCGTGGATGCATAGATTTACTTCACATAATCTGCAAAAGTCGTTCACAGCCATGTTCACTCCGTATAGAGCTGGTAAGTCCCGCCCATCCGTAAAACCCCAAGTAGACCTCTAGGTTGAAAAATCGTCAATGCAAGTGAATGGGAGAAAATAATTATTTTCTGGTCCCATTTGAATTGTGCCATGAATGTGAACATATGTTGTCTGTGAATTTTTTATATAATTTTTCATGTTACGAGTTTGACAGAATATGGTATGATTCTTCGGCTAGCAGTTGTGGAAAAGACATAACGAGAAAGACTACATGTCGCCTATGTGACGTCACCCCATAAAGTTGACTTACCCGTGGTTTTCGCCAACCTCAACGATTTTGTCCTCTCCCTGAAAGAAGGCGGTGAAGTGCACCAAAGACACAGCCATGTTTAGCGGGATCCGTGAGCTAGTGTCCGTGTGTGAGTGGTTTCAAACGCGTCGAAAGCAGCGAAGAGTTGTAGTCCACAAAGTGCTCTCGCACAAAGTCTAACCGTATCAAACTTCTACCCGCTAAATTGTAGCATTCTTTACACGAAAAGTTATAAAAAATTCACAGACAACATATGTTCACATTCATGGCACAATTCAAACGGGACCAGAAAATAATTATTTTCTCCCATTCACTTGCACTGACGATTTTTCAACCTAGAGGTCCAGTGGGGTTAGCGGAAGGGGCGGGACTTACCAGCTCTATTTCGCTCGATGGTTTTGTTTTCGCATCATACAGTACATGTGTTTACAGTGGAAGTTAGATGCGGCTGAGCATGCGCATAACACACGCCATAACCAAACGTTATGTGATTGGCTTACGGGTAACCAATGATTTTAAACTTCAGACAAGCAATTATTCTGCAAATAAAAGTATATATGCATAGTGCGGCCTCTCTCCTACTTTACGTATTCTAATTATCCAGGCCAGCACTCTTAAAGTTTTTAAGTATATGCATTGAGTGAAGCCTGCTCCTATCCTCACTTATTAATTAGATATTAAAAATGTAATCGCTTGAAGTTGACAGCCCTACCTAATACAGGTTGTTTAGCCGTTGTCTCTTTTCCAGCGGTCTCCCCTGACAGAACATATTTGATGCATTATTAGAATGAAATGTTTCTCTTGAGATGCATCAGGGTTGTTCATCCTTCACCAGTCAGTCTAATCTCTGGGATAATAGCGCTGTGGGTCTTAACAGATAACACTACTATTAAAGGATAACTGTGAATAATTGTGGATTTATATCTTTGTGAATAAATGTGGATTAATTAGAACAAACACTGCAGGGACAGCTAAATCCATCCAATGAATGCTGAATAAGAATAATTTGTTTACTTCTTAAAGATGCCCAGATAAAGCAGATGCATATTAATGAATTTCCGACACAGAGGAGTAAGTAAGGTCAGTGTGATGGGCAATGGATAAAAACCTTGAGTATTAGTAGAGTCATCATTTACAAAAACATTTTAAACAAAACATTATTGTTTTGGATGTGCCAATATTTTTCTTCTGTTGTCTAAAGTTTTGAAGCATTTTTTAAAATGATTTAACACTATATCTAATTTATCTCTAGGATGATGGTTAAACTTTAACATGATGCTAGGCAGATGCTAACACTAGCCAACCACAATTTTTTATGTACATAGACTCACACACTTTGAATTTGAATTTAATATGAGCCAGAGGTAATTTAGTTTAGAAATAGGAATTTATAATATATTAAATACTGATTCATATTTATAATTTCTAAATAATTTAAAAAAATATTATTAAACACTTTGATCTTTTGTAATAGATTGAAACTGCCTCAATATAAATGTTTTATAGTAATCTAAATGTTTCTTATACCAAAACATGCCAGAGATATTTGTAGTAGTCGGAGTTACGAAAAAAAAAAAATCCCTTACTACCTGTAAGTACAGAATACAAATTATTTTTGTACTGCTAGTCAGTGCTCTTGTCATCAACCAGACAGAAGCTATTTAAAAGAAGCATTGTGAGACTCTGGAACAGAGACTGAAGGAACAAAAGAAAACTCACTGTAGAATAGAAAGTAAAAAAAAACAACTTTGGACAAGCAATCTCCCAGTAACAGTGACCTCAAGTGTGCCATGGGGATTTAAATCAACGCAGTTGAACACGGATTCAAACCCCACAGAGAACAGAGTCTTTGGGAAGTTGTCCTTGACAATGCACATGTTTGAGGTAGACCACAGGTAGCTCTGAGATACATGTAGAGAAAGACAAATTCCATTTTCACAGCAGTTAAAATATTTCTTATAAGACTCATACATACCGAGTCCTCAAGATTGACGTGACACTTGTGCTCGCACAGAAGCTGAACTATCACATTGTTTCCGCTGGCAGCTATAGGAGAGAGAAAGAGAGAACGGATAATAAGAAGCAGTTCTTTATCCCCACAGAGACACAAACAAGGGTTTAACAGCATGCCAACAAACTCTTTAAAGAGTAATTACAATGAACACTTCAAGCTTTCCCACAGAGACCAAAACCCGGCTCACAGTGTGTGACACCATTTATTTCCCAACAAATATTAGCGTCCCATTTAAAAATCACACCGTCTCCTGTTTCTTAACCAATCACGGCCATTATTCTCAAGCAAGCAAACTGGCATAAATGCAGTTTCTCTGCTTTGTAGTCCGTATGAAACCATGTTTTGCTTAAAACACCCTGCCAGCAGACTTCTGACCTCCAGGTGGCTGCAAGCTCCTTGCTCTTTGAGGCCGATCCCACCCCGGTTCAATCCCTCACAGCTGGCAAAAAGGCTCAATTAACAGCCAACACTGTCATTTTTTTCCTCACTGTCTTCTATACAGACTGAAATGGGCAAGGGAGCATTTTATTTTTTATTTGCTAGGGAGCAATTTTGTGAACAGTCTTTCCACAAATAAAAACATGCTTTTCTTTGGGTTGGCCCTTACTACCTGGCAATTTGGAGCAAATGGTACACAATAACATGTCATTCTGTGCTTGGGAGTGGAATAACGGTGCCGTGGGGTTCATGTTAAAAAACATTTGCACCAAAAAACCTTTCAGAACAAACTATTATGAAGCAAAAAGTAGTGAAAGAAAACAAGATATACTGAAGATAAAGCCTGTTGCTTGTCCTTGAAAGTGTCCTGAGTTGAGAAATATTAAAGTAAACAGAATAATCTTTAAAACAAGGACATTTTGCACCTTACCTGCATGATGCAGAGCCATCTTCCCTGAGCTGTCAGGTGCATCCACCACACACTTAGTCTGTAGAATAAAACGCATTCGATTATTACTTCAAACGCATTATCTAAAACCACCATGACATGTTCTTCCCAGAAGGCACTGCTAGACACCAATTACAACCTTTCAATCAAAACAGCTACGCTTTTTTTGGTGCAAGTTAATGATTTGCGCTCCTATTCAACATTTAGCAGCATGTCAGGCCAGTGTTCATGGACGAACAGGCACAAGGCATTTATTTGACAGGCATCATCCGAGGAGAGGTGTAATATATTAAACCTGACTGCAGTAGCCAATCAGACCTAAAAATGTGCCTAATGTGGATGTCCCATTAAATGTGATTACTGACTGCCAGCTATTAACCCTAAGTTCATTGTGCTACTATTATGTAAACGAGATTGCATATGTCCCTTTTAAATCCTTCAATAACTTGTCTTGTATGCGTACATAAACCTCCAAAGCTTATTTTAATTAGTAGAGGCCAATGACTTTTTTTGTCATTAGAAATGACTAGACATTCAATCAACAAGAAAATTAGCTAAGAAAGTTTTGTTTTTATTTTCAGGGAACATTTCATCAGAATCTCAAGGCACTGGGTACATTTGTTGTGTTTGGGAAGCCAGGCAAGGAGTTTTGGTTAAGGGCTTCTGGATGAAACTAAATTACTACTGTCAGGCACTTTCATTTGTGTAGCAGCTCATTTTCTGTTTCACAGGATCTTCAGGGGAAAAGGCCAATTAATTCAACACCGGCCTTGCTGTGTGAATGGGAATATATCAATATATTTGATAAATATATAATGCATATATTTGCAAGGCTTTCAACAGTGAAACAACCTCATTCAAAACTTCAATAACTTCAATAATGTACACCCCTGAAAAGTTTGGGCTGGTACAATATTTAAAATGCTTTTGAAAGAAATGTGCACACTATGTGTCTTATGCACACCAATGCTGCATTTATTTTATATATATAAAAAAAAAAAAAAAAAAAATTATATATATATATATATATATATATATATATATATATATAAAAATATATTTTATATATATATATATATATATATATATATATATATATATATATTAAAACATTGTGAAATATTATAATTCAAAAGAACATCCTATTTTAATATGTTGTAAAATGTAATTTTGCAAGCTGAATTTTCAACATCATTACTCCAGTCTTCAGTGTCATATGGTCATTCAGAAATCATTATAATATGCTAATTCTGTGCTTAAGAAACATTTCTAATTATTATCAATGTTGCTTAATATTTTTGTAATATATTGGAAACCATGATATATATATATATATATATATATATATATATATATATATATATATATATATATTAGGATTTATATATAGGATTTATGATGAATAAGAAGTTCAAAATATTTTGTGAATGATTGTATATTATAAATGTGCTTACTCTTGATTCATTTATTTATGCATATTTGCTAAATAAAATGATTAAGTAAAAAATGACTGACACAAAATTTTAAATGGTCGTATATTTAAGCATTTTAAACAGTGGAGAAGTATGTTGGCCCCAAAATGTATCTAGACTCTTAAGGTGTTTAAGAAAAAGAAGCATTTTGTGAAAAAGCAGAGCAGGGATGTTTTTGAAAAGTTTTTTTATTTTCGAAAATAAATCACAAACCACAGTGGGTATTTTGTGCAGCTGTTAAAGTAATATTTATAGAATAATAATGAACTTTAATGAAACAAAATCGGAACATTTTGAAAAGGTCATTTTTTATCCATTTTTACAAGATTATTACGGAGGCAGCTGAAGTTGATGGAGGAATTTGCAGCTTTACTTGCAAACTACAATTCATGTTCATCAGTAAGGTGAGAACCAGACCCTTTTATAAACCAATATATACTCGAATTAATTAAAAAGTGTACCATCCTAGTAGTAATCAAAGATGTTTGTTGTCGTAATGATGACAGTAGTGCACTGCACACAAAGGTAGTAGCGCCCATGCCCAAATCTTCAAGCGGGCCAAGGCACGCTTGAGCATACCGCGCCTGGGCATGGTACAGAGCGAACACACTAGTCAAATGAACCAGACTTTGGGGTCAAGCGTGCTTTAGCATGGTTCAGATTGCCTAGTGTTAGTACACCCTTAACCCATAGTGGCAAAGCCAATTCTGAAGCTATTAGTGAACACAGCTGGAAGGCTCTGGATATTTCAGATCTGTGCAGCTCTAGTAGAATCACATGGAGTGGAGAATGAGTCGCCCATGATGATAAAAGAGATGCTAGAGAAGATGCCTCAGCAGACCGAGGGGAGTCTTGGAACATGCCGACCTGCCCACACACAAATCCAAACATGCAACCCTCTCCAAGCTCACAGAGGGAGGCCGTGGGATTTGCTAGTTTACGAAACTGCAGGAACAAAATCTGCTCCCTTTGTTTAGCTGGCACACAGCATGGCAACAGGCATGGCTGTTGTTCCCATTAGCATCCACTCCATCTCTGTGTGTACATCAAACTCTCAGTCTGTAATACACAATCAATTGAAAATATTACCTGAAGCAACTTTTTGGCACACTCAGGATGGTTGTTTTTGGCAGCCAGGTGTAAAGCAGTAAACCCTGATGTGAAGAGAAGGAAACAAGGCTTGTTATTTACATTTTTACATATTTACACTTCCATAACGTAAAAGTAATGCAAGAAAACATGTTGATCTAGTTGTAAACAACCTGAAGCGTCCTGCAGAGAAACATCAGCCCCGTGAGCCAGGATGACAGCTAGGCACTCAGCTTGACCTTGTGAGGCCGCTACATGCAGACTGAGAAAAAAAAAAAAAAAAAAAAAAAAAAGTGTCATTAACACGTCATTTTAGTTGCAGATTAGCCATGCCACTCACACTTGGCCAGTTTTTATGTCATGTATAACTTGCCTGTAACTTATATGCAGTAAATAGAGGGCTTTTTAATTTAAAAGGTAGGTCAATGGCATTCTCTGCATATATGCTTGTCCTAAGGCAATTGTAAAGCACTCTAGTGCAACTGAGTGACACTAGATCAATCCTTTTCATTCTGTGTAGCAAGTCAAGCACAAATCAAACAAGCACGCATTTTTTTTTTTTTTACTGTTTCAGAAAGATGTCTCTAATGCTCACCAAGACTGCATTTATTTGATCAAAAATATATGAACCGTAATATTGTGAATATTACATTTTAAAAATATTACAATTTAAAATAGATGTTTTTATTGTAATATATTTTAAAAAGTAATTTATTCCTGTGATGGCAAAGCTGAATTTTCAACAGCCATTACTCCAGTCTTAGGTCACATGATCCTTCAGAGGAAACATCTTAAAACTTTGATGAATAATAAAAAAAAAAAAATCTTTAATAGAAATAGAAATCTTTTGTAACATTATAAATGTCTTCAGTGTCACTTTTGATCAGTTTAATGCATTCTTTAAAGGGGTCATCGGATGCAAAATTCACTTTTATATGGTGTTTTGCATATAAATGTGTCTTTGCAGTGTGTGGACACAACCACCATATAATGAAAAAAATCCATTCACTCCTTTTTTTTAAATCCTCAAACAGTCTAAACACACAATAAAAAAAGCCATTTGGATTTTCTGATGTCATATTGCTCACGCTCCACCCACAACCACTGACGGACTGTCCCGTATTAGCATATTTCCGCCATCAGCCATTTATATACTGTCCACCAAGGCAGGTTGCCAAGGCAGCAGTTTATGTGGCATGTGTCGACACCCCCACGGAAGAGAGGGGTGGGGTGAGCAGTTGCTCATTATCATTTAAAGAGACATGCACCGAAACGGGTCACTGTGAACAGAGCTGTTTTTGAAGAGGTAAAAAGGGTGTTGTTTTACACAACCATTGAGGAATTTTAACCAAAGTATGTAACAAACTTTACATGAAGACCCTAAAGAATCATATCAACTTGTGGAAAATGGGCATCCGATAACCCCCTTAAAAAAAAAAAGAGACCCCACAATTTTGAACAGAAGTATGTTTTTATGCATATTTTGGAGATGTTATTTGCATCTTGGTGTTTTCATCCAATATTGACCCAAATTTAATCTTTTTTTTTATTATTATATCCCAAAATTCACATTAAAATACATGGTTGGAAATGGAAACCCATCTAATGATTGCTTATGTTTTGGTGAACTATTCCTTTAAATCCTTTATTAGTCATGAAATCTCTGACCTTAGGGGACAGAATAATGGAGAAAAGTTTTTTCATGTGATTAAAAAGTTCAGTGCTCTCTATCCCTTAATAAATAGCTTCCATTGAAACCCACTGGTTTGATATCTACCATCTCATTATTAATTGGCTCTTTAGAGGACAAACTTCAGCAAAAACAAAAATTAATCTATATGAAATTGATTAAACTCTTCTGGAGGATAAGGATCAAGATGCACTGGGATCTCTCTTTTGGGCAAAACTAAAGCTAACAACTAAAGCTATGCAAGATGCCCAGATAATAACTTTGATGATTATGTTACTTGTGACAGCTACATGGTTCTGACCTTTAAATGAACAAACCAAGAACTTTAAATATGGCAATTTAAGCACAATAAATATCACTCTAATGCTATTAAAGGTCAGTTCACAAAAAAAACTACACTATTTTCGGTAGAATTAAAACACACATAGTAATTTTTTAATTGGTCTGAAACACAACATTTAAAGGGATGGTCAACACTAAAATGACAATTCTGTCACCCTTTTTTGTGAACAGAAGAAAGTAAGTCATCACCTAAGCTATATGACTTTCTTCTCCGGAACACAAAAGATGATATTTTGAAGAATGTTGGTAAAAATTTGGTTACCATTGACTTCTATTGTATTGACACAAAAAAAGTCTTACAGATTTGAAAAAACAAAAGATGGGTAAATGATGACAGAATTAGCATTTTTGAGTGAACTTTAAAAAAAACAAAAAAAAAATATGAAAAACTTTCTTGCTAAAGAAAGTTTTAAATTATAGGTAATTATCACATGGTGTCCTTTAGATTTAATTAAAGTCAATTAAATGTTCATTCACTCTGCATTCTCCACAAGACAGGGGAGATTCTGTTTCTTTTAACCCTGAAAGAAGAAGTAACATTTGCTGCAGCATTTCTCCCGTGTTTTGTGATAAATATTATCAAGTGCTCTCTCGCAGTGCTTCTCAAGGTAAAAGACATGGTCACCAGAGCATGGGAACGGGGTAACACTTTATTTGAAGGGGTGAGCCTAAGACTGAATGACAGCTTCATAATCATGACATAACACATGTCATGAATATGAAGGAGGTTTTATGCATGTTAAAGACAATTTTCATTAAAGGAACACTCCAACGTTTTTCATATTAAACTATGTTATTCCCTTAACTAAGACGAGTTGATACATACCTCTCTCGTCTCAGTGCGTGCACTCAATCGCTCTGGCGCGCGGCGACACTTTGATAGCACTTAGCTTAGCCCAGTTCATTCATTAGGGACCAAACAGAGATGAAGCTAGAAGCGACCAAACACCTCCACGTTTTCCCTATTTAAATACAGTTACACGAGTAGTTACACGACCAAGTATGGTGACACAAAATAAAACGTGGAGCTTTTCTAAGCGGGTAAAAAGGATAACTATAATCAGGGGCGCAACTACCCAGTGTCAGGGGTATGCAGCAACAATTTTAAAAGAAATTACCATTGCTTTGGCGCCCCCCTGGTGCTGCGCCCCATGCGCCGCATATAGCGCATACCCACTTTTTGCGCCACTGACTATAATGTATGGTGGAATAGCACCGGAAGCACTTTGACTCGGCGCAGTAAAAAGTCACGTTGGTTCTAATGACAGAAGTGAGACTGTGAGAGGGAGAGGGGGAGAGGATTTTTCAGGCGTGACTTTTTACTGCGCCGAGTCGAAGTGCTCCTGGTGCTATTCCGCCATACATTATAGTTATCCTTTTTACCCGCTTAGAAAAGCTCCACGTTTTATTTTGTGTCACCATACTTGGTCGTGTAACTACTCGTGTAACTATTTAAATAGGGAAAACGTGGAGGTGTTTGGTTGCTTCTAGCTTCATCTCTGTTTGGTCCCTAATGAATGAACTGGGCTAAGCTAAGTGCTATCAAAGTGTCGCCGCGCGCCGGAGCGATTGAGTGCACGCACTGAGACGAGAGAGGTATGTATCAACTCGTCTTAGTTAAGGGAATAACATAGTTTAATATGAAAAACGGTGGAGTGTTCCTTTAAGTGTCATTCGCTCAGTTATGTAATTTTTAATGCAAAGATGACATTGTTTGAGATGTCTTTGTTATGACAACTTGACATAAACTAATACATCATAACCTGTCAGTGTCTTTGTCATGACAACTTGACATTACCAAGACAACATAACCTGTCATAAATATGTCATAAACATGACATAGCAGATTAATCATCAAACTTAAGAAACTACTTAGCTTTATGGGTTATCGTTACATTAAATTTCTGACCACTTTTTTTTCCCAGTGGTACAAATTGAATTTGTCATTAAAATGTCATTAAGTGTTAATACTCTGTATTATTATTCTGTAAATTATTTTATAACTAATACTGGAATACTGGGGAAAAAAAAGTGGTCAGAAATATATTCATGACACATAATGGCCTCATGACTGCCAATGTCAAAACCAACCACATGACAGTTTAATGTAATGTCAACCCATAAAGCTAAGTAGTTTCTTAAGTTTGATGATTAATCTGCTATGTCATGTTTATGACACATTTATGACAGGTTATGATGTATTGGTTTATGTCAAGTTGTCATAACAAAGACATCTCAAACAATGTCATCTTTGCATTAAAAAAATGACATAATTGAGCGAATGACACTTAATGACAATTGTCATTAACATGCATAAAACCTCCTTCATATTAATGACGTGTCATGTCATGATTATAAAGCTGTCATGTCAGTCTTATGCACACCCCTTCAAGTAAAGTGTTACCGAACATGATTACCAAACTGCACTGGACTCATGTCTGACTCCTTCAATGTAAGGAAATTATATCTCCATGGCAACTGTGACAGTTTGGAGATACAGCAAGGCTTTGTGTTCTACATGTGCCTCTCTGGCCCATGAACCCTCTGGAGCGCAAGCACTCGAACACAATGAACTTCTCAAATAAGATAAGGATTTATTGTGAGCCTATGAGAGCCCTTCGGCTCAAGCCGCCCTAATGCAGGACACTAGAGACTCATTCAGGTCGGCAGTGTCTGAGTTCATTAATTGCAAAGTGAAGAGAGTACGCTCATCTCTCTACATTCACTGGAGCTCATTCATCCATCTCATCATTCATCACTTGTCTGTCTCTGCTGTGCTTCTCAAAGGAATGTTGCTATACTTTCTCTATAGCTGATGTTTTTAAGGTTGCGTATATGTTATAATTACATTTACCTGCATCTAACATGAGAGAGAGTATTCTTCTCATGCCTTTCATGACACATTCTGTTAGAAAGTATACAGTCTAGGAAATCTAAGACCAGCAAGAAATCACCTAGAAAACAATAGCAACCACCTAGCAAACCTACAGTCATGGCCAACCAAAAAGGCTTTTATTGGCAAAAACATTCAATATATGCAAAGAGTTTATGTGCAGCATTGATCATTCTTCATAACCTCAGCAATTTGCTCTGGCATGCTGGATATCAGCTTCTGAGCCAAATCCTGACTGATGGCGATCCATTCTTGCCTTATTAGTGCTTGGAGTTGATCACAATTTGTTAGCTTCTGCTAGTCCACTTGCCTTTTAAGGATTGACCACAGGTTCTCTATGGGATTAAGATCGACCTGGCCATGGATCCAAATGTTCAATGTAAAGGTCCCGATATACTTCAAGCGTAATCGAAGAACGAACTGATGTGACATCATCTCAAACAAAATCAAGCCAAAACGAACTTCGTTTGGAGTTCATTTTGGGAGTTCGAAACTGCTTGCCAAAGCGAACTTTCCAGAAAAGTTTGCTACGGCTAGTCAACACCTTTGTACTACCATTGATCCGTGGCGATTACGTAATAGGTGCGGAGGCTCCGTCTTCTTTCACGTGGAAATCTTTTCCGGTTAATTTCTCCTGTTCAGTCTGTCGAGGTCAGACGTCCACAAGTGAAAACATGAACACAATGGAGGAGCTACTTTATAGTAGAAAATGAAGTTGTACTTCTCATGAAATGACACTGACACTGTTTTTCAAGTTTAATATGGTAAAGCTGCTTGATTTTAAGCAATCTATTGAATAAAGTGCTTTATAAATAAATGTGACATGACTTTACTAGAGTGCTGAATTGCAGAGCTCGTGCAAACATATCCATGTTGCTATGATCAGATGCTGTCCTTATGCTTTGTTAAAAACGGGCTTGCGGTTTTATCAATTTTGTTGCGTTTATTTTGTTACTGAGAGGAAAGCGTACGGCACATGTTTATATATTCATCCAAAAGCTGCTCTTAGCAGTGTGGGCGGCATAAGATGTTTGCTTGCAGTATATCGCTGCACACATGTCGGACTTCGTTTTACCCCTGAGCGAAGAATGAAAAAGAACCTCACTGTGAGTATCAGGGCCTTGATGATCTCCAAGCCACTTCATTATCACTCTTGCCTTGTGACATGGAGCTTTATCACCAAATTGTTCCAGGATCATTGGGAGAAGTTGCTCTTGTGGGACATTTTGGGGAAGAATTGTGAGAGAGCTCACTCCCTTGGATGAATAGCAACCCCACACATCGATGGTCTCCGGATGCTTTACTGTTGGAATGACACAGGACTCATGGTAGCATTCACCTTTTTTTCTCTAGACAATCAATTTTCCAGATATCCCAAACAGTCTAATCCAGGTGTCTCCAACCCTGCTCCTGGAGGGCTACAGTCCTGCAGATTTTAGCTCCAACCCCAATCAAACACACCTGGACCAGCTAATCAAGCTGTTCAGGGTTGCTTGATAATTACAGGCAGGTGTGTTAGAACAGGGTTGGACCTGAAGTCTGCAGGACAGTAGCCCTCCAGGAGCAGGGTTGGAGACCCCTGGTCTAATCTAACAGTCTAACAACTTTGCACCAGTCTTCTGCTGTCCAATCCATGTACTTCCTGCAGAATTTCAGTCTGTCTTTGATGTTTTTCTTGGGGAGAAGTGGCCACTTTGGCTGCTCTTCTTGACACCAGCTGGTTGTTCAAAAGTCTTCGCCTAACTGTGCGTGCAGATGCACTCACACTCACCTGTTGCCAATACTGAGCAACCTCTGCACTCCTCAGGAGGAGACAGTCCTGGCGTTTTCTGGACAATCTGGGACGTCCTGAAGCCTTCTTCACTGCAGTTGAACCTCTCTTCTTGAAGTTCTTGATGATTCTGTAAATGGTCCTTTCAGGCACAATAATCTTTGCAGCAATTTCCTTGCATTTGAGGCCATTTTGATGCAAAGTGACGAATCTGCACCTCTTTCTTACATTTACTTTCCTTTAGGGATGTCAATTGTCATAAATTCCCATAAACTATCATTGTTTAAATTAACGACCAATTAATCAATTAATCAGCCTTAATACTGCAATATGCGTCTGCTGCATGCATATGGCCAACAGCTTGAGTGCAAATGCTGCTCAAAACGCCATGTTCCTCACCAGATGAATGAGAATGGTTTTTAATCTAAATAAAGGGCTAGTAGGATTGTAAAATGTTTCGATGTGATTGATCATTTAATTAAATAACTTATTTAATAAATCAAATATAATGATTAATACAACGCCGCCTCAGATGTGTGCTTGTCAGAATGTGTATGCTCTTCCTGGAACAATGTGATGAAATATGACAACTAAACCCAAATAATTAACAATGTTTTATTACAATATTGTTCTCTTTATAATGTTGTGTAATATGAAAGTCCCAATCATAGTCATTATTAGACGTGCATTGCAGTTTGAGCTGCGTGCGCTGAAGCTGAAGATGATCACCGTACGCTTTACTACAGTGTTAATTCTTAACCAAATGCATCCTATAGGCCTACACAAAATAAACACAATATTACAACTTACATTTGCACAAAACAAAAGGCTGCGAATGCACACGCAAACTTATAGTCATGATGAAGGTGTAAAATGGTCCCATAACTCCGGCGTGCTCGCTTTACATGTTTTGTGGTTGAGCAGCACGCACACGCATGAACCTGCTTAATCGACGATCGATAAGTTTTATCAATTAAATGTATTATCGACAATTAGTCGATAGCCGATCGTTAACATCCCTACTTTCCTTTGGAGTAAACCATTGCTAACACAAGAAAGAACACAATAATTGGAAGCACTTCTTCCCTCCTTTTATAGCAATCAGTCTGCTCTTATAATCCAATAAGAATGATAGAATAATGAGTAATGACTAGTACTTGTTCACACCTTGCCATGTGCTGATGATATAATTAGTGAATAAGGTTAGCTGGCCATTTTGTGCCAGGGCCAAATGCAAATAATCTAGAGACAATGTGACTCAACACCACAACAACTGAAACAACAAACTTTGCGAAACACCAAAATTATTTCACTGGCAAAACGTTTGGCCACGACTGTAATTAAAATATTTTGTTAAGATTTTTAAATCCTTTATGGTGGATTTAAACTTCCAGTTATTCCTACAAACACAACAAATCTGTCCACATCATTTCAAAACATGTATATTTTCCCCCAAAAATGTAGACACAAGCATGTAATTATTCAGGTTCAGGCTCCAATTTAAAAAAAAAATATATTTACAATATCTCTTCCAAGAAAACGAAACAAAGCATTCAAACTTCTTTGAACTAGTATAACATATATTTAAGTGTTCTTTATATAACTTCTCAAGAATAACAACACAAATTTGCTAAATGGAAAAGTCAGAAAAGCTGAGCTCTGACAGTAGTTTTATACAGGAGGTTTTACAGTCATTGTTGGTTCAAATGAGCCTCACACATCATTTTAAAACTGGATGACTAGCATAAACAAATCAAGCATTCACATCTGAAGATCTGTGTGCCTATGGTAAATACGGGAAAATGAAGACTGATGTAAATGCTATGAAACAAAATGCTGATGGGATGAATGATGGACTAAATTTGTTTGAGTGGGGGTTAGATTAGCATTTCTACTGCTAAATAAACACCCTGAAGAATGGATGCAACCCACAACTCAAATCTCACCCTCAGATGGAGTGTAAACACCCTCATGCAAACTATTTTATATGCACATCTCAAGTGGATTGCAGAAAACAGTCTAGAAATTCTATAGAAACACTTCTGAAGTCACAATTAGAGCAGTCAATGTCTAAATCAAATTGGAATGAGAGCAACCTCAGTGTCCAGTACTCACGCAGACTTGCCCTCACTGTCAAGCTTGGTGGGACAGGCTCCTTTCTTCGACAGGAGGGTGGTGACTTTATCTGCCTCTCCATGCTCCACAGCACTGAGGAGACGCTCATCGTTCTTGTTCCATTCATGGGCCTAAAGAAATTTGAAAACATTTAAAAACAGTTCACAGATAAAGCTCTGCAAGATCAGCTTGTCAAAGACTATTGAATCTTTTGAGAATAGGTGTGTAATGTATTAGGTCCAAGGAAGATATAAATCAAAGTTCAATTTGTTAATCAAAGCAAATAGGAAACTCTAAGATAGCAAAAGCAACTTATCAGCGTGTGTAACACGCATACACTAACAAAACCGAACAATGAATGAGAACTTAAAAGGAACTTAAATACAGAGGTTAATGATGAACAGAATACAAACGAGTGTGATTGTTAGCGAATGTCCTTGGTCACAAATTGTGACGCAAAATAGAAGAAATGGAAACATGTGACTGAAGAGAAACAAACTAAAAGTCCATGAAAATGAAACTAAACAGATATTATTATTACACATATGATATTATCTATATAAAGTTTTAGGATTTTGAAAAATTGTAAACAAAGAAAAAAATATTTAACACTATTTTCACTATTTCTAGGTCACTAAATCAAATTTAATAACAAACTTGAGCTAAAGGTCTGCTATTAAAGGGAGACAAAAATTATTATTGAGACATGTTTGATTGCTAATAAAATAATTTGTAGGGCTGGGCATTGATTCAGGTTCACTCGCTCTTTGATTGGATTTGATTCCAATATCAATTCATTTGGATATATATATCAGTTACAGTACATGTACATTTTTCTTAAGGAAATGTTTCCTTTCAACTCAGTTCAGTTCTCATTTCTATAGTTACTAAATTGTTGATCACAAAACAGCACAGACTAAAAGATCATTTTTGGGACTTAAGAAATGGTATCGGTTCTTCTAAAAGATCCATTCAAACTGAGAGATCGATATTGTCAGACCAGCCCTGATAGTTTGTAATGAGAAAAAAAAACAAAATTAAATGTGATGACATTTTAAAGACAAACATTTTTCTAGTGGTCTCAGACTTTTGGGCTCCACTGTATGTAGCCTGTATGATAAAGACTTGAACTATGACGGTAACAAAGGACTTACAATAATAAAAAATAAAAATGTGCATCTTTGTAAGCGTTCTCACAAAGCCATATCTTTACACCACAAATAAGATTTATGGGAGCTGTTAAAACACCACTGTTTTTTCACTTTAATAGATTAAGCAAATTTGGTCTTGTAACTGTGAATTTTTTATAAGAGCAAATATTCCAAGTTCAGGATTAATATCAGCTAACAACATATTTCTCTCTCTCCTTAGAATACCATAATGGCAATCAATCAGCTTTCCCCATTTGTCTTCACCCATGACCTTTGGAAAATGTATACTTATAATTCAAACTCAAAGAACATGAGTTACTAGCCTTTGGACAAGAGAGTGCATGTTGAGAGAGCTTTTACACACTCAAAGAGAGGTTGAGTGGAGAAAGTCAAAAGAGGGTTTGGATCAATCACAGAAGCTGCTCTATATGACTAAAAGGGGAGTAAAAGAAAAAGAAACTAAAATAACTAAAAGGACTAAAAGAAACACCTGCTGCGAACATGAAAAAATGAATGATGCAATGATACCACAAGCTACAGGATCAGTATTTGTGCCTGAATGAAGATCTGATTCAAATGAGGGCTGGCAATGCATAAAATCTAACAAGAAAAATGCATTGGAAATCATTTGCACGGGCTGCTCCAGACATTTACTCTATATATCATTGCATTGTGGAATTGTTGTGCTAATTGTTATTTTTTTTTCTCTCCCTATTATATATGCTGACAATTGCAGATCTATACAAAGGAATAATTTCCATCAAAATCAGTTGAGGCAAAAGTAAAGCAATCATATGAAACAATGGATGAAGTCACTTGAATTTCATCTGCAATTTAGAGGCATCTCAAGGAAAAATGAACCGTCTGTGGCATGAATCACATTATTTCCCTCCAGTTCTTCTGAAACCTCTCAGAAACCACAGGAAATGATTTCCTAACAAGGGCTTATTCACAACAGATTCAAATGCAGACAAATCTAGTTAAAATGTGTCTTTGCAGCTGTGCATAACAGTGAAACAATTCCCAATTGCTGAATATTGCAAAACAGAACAATTGTTTGAAGACCCCTTTGAAATTATCAATGCAAGAAAATAAATCAATCTTAGAAGTCCACAGATACTAAAAGGTTGAGTTCTGAACAAACCAAAATTCAATTGCTCTAAATGTAATCTAGGCAGTGAGCTGAAAGCAGACCGCAGAGGTCAGCCGGGGAAACACAGAGGCCACTACTTAAGTCTGTCACTATTTTTAAAATGCAGTGTAATATTACACGAGCCACAGTAAACTCATCTCTATTTTGGGAGCTGTTTGACTTTGGCCTACTATCTGCAATCAGCTGATGCTATTTAAAGTCAACCCATGAAACAAATGAACATCTTTTGTAAAAGAAATAGACATTTGTAAAGAATTAGCCTCCTGGCCTTCCCAGGGTGCTCAAACATCATTAACAAAGAGGTACTCCAGAACACATTGACTGATATTACATAAAAAAATGTCTTTAATATTCCCTCTGATGCTGGAGAAAAATCAGGATAATTTTACTCTGAGGTACATGTTCTTTCTATTTTCTATTTAGTAAGAACAATTACAGAAAAACCAGACCAGAAACTGCAGTTGAAAAGAAAGTGAACAGAAAAAAGTTGAATAACAATCAAGAAATAAACGAACAATTAAAAAACAAAACTGTGTACATGACACATCGCATCTATACTGCCACACCAATGCAGAGTAGGCTATTGGATTACTGGGTTAATCAATGACATATAAGAGTGTTTTCACAATAAAAAATAGGAACATCTAGTTAAAAATGTGTGTGGGGTTCTTATTAATGTACTATTTGTATTCATATTGGTCTCAAATGGTTTTAAAAAAATGTAAATTTTCAAGAAGTTTCAATTTTACAAGATAAAACCATTCAATGTCAAAGTTTTTGGGGAGTCGAACCACATGACATTTTGCAAACTGAATTAACAAAAAAAAAGTAATGTATATACACTAGGGGTGTAACAATTCTTGGTTATAAACAAACAAAAAATAAAAAAAACATTAACCGAACGAACCGTACCGTTCTCCTCCCACAGTTCGGCACACACTTGCACC
Organism: Squalius cephalus; assembly: GCF_949319135.1. NCBI lineage: Eukaryota > Metazoa > Chordata > Actinopteri > Cypriniformes > Leuciscidae > Squalius > Squalius cephalus. The sequence continues at coordinate 14,393,493 of NC_137138.1, read as the reverse complement.
GCGGTTAATCTAAAATCTGATGTTGCATCTATAATATGGTTTGTAGAAGAAAAGAAAAAACAATGCGTAAAACAGACAGAGTTCTGCTAATGCATGTTTCTATCGATGAAATGCGTTTCGAATGCGTTTCACGTGAGTAGCTATAATCAATCAACTGTTATTTTGTAATTCTGTTGCTGACATCATTGTTCCTCATGTGTTGGACAAAACGATGTGAGTGCCGCATGTTCTGATATGACCAGTCATTTACGCCGTCATCACCCAGGTGTTGATAGCGGCGAGCGCAGGTGAGAACGAACACACAGAACAGCACACACTGCCTTCTGCGTTTAAACAGGCACTCAGTGAGAATTCTGACAGGCTCAAAACAATAATGAAAGCGCTGGGCAGGGCTCAACAATAAGGACTGCCCAATGGCCCGGGACGCTCGGGACAGTTGACGAAAGAGTCACTGTGTCCTGATCTGGCCAGTGCTGCATTGTCATAAAAGTTTATAATCTGCGTGTGGTTTTAAGCCTTGCCAACTTAAATATTCAAGCACAAGAAGACCCGAAAGAGAACTTGTGCGTGCTGTGTGAGAAGTTTTCTGTGCGCACTCATCTGAAGCACGCACATGGAAAGTCTTCTCAGACAGCGAGAGAACACTAAATTGAGTTTGCTTTCAAGTCTTCTTGCGCTTAAACAGACAAATTTACACAAAAATTATGTCAACCTGCCTGTCTACTCCTGATGTGGAGTATATCCTGGTATATAATATTCCCAGCCTAATATTCCTGCTGCTGTCTGTGTCTTTTGTTGTTTGATCAACATTAAAAATAGGGATGCGACGATCTGATACTCAGTATCGGTATCGGCTCCAATACTGCCATTCTTGGCCAGATCGGGTATCGGTCAGACGAGGCCGATCCAAATCCGATATTGTGCGTATACTATTCTGTGTTATTGTTAAGCCCCACAAAAGCATTATAAAGCACCATAAGGTTTTCATGCACTATATTATAAGTGTTCTGAAGCCATTCTATAGTATAATGTGAGATAGAAATGAATATTTAAGTCATTAAATTCAAGTTCACGTAATCTCTTCCCTCCGCTGCGGCTGTCAATCATTCTCCATTCAGCATTCAAACAGCACGTCGCGTTCGGTTACGACAGTCAACACGATGAAACTCTCTCCAAGATGATTCAATGTTACTATTATTATACTTGATCTGTAGATAAAGTTCTATGGTTTTGCATAAAATGACTTTATCTTGCTGGACTGTATTGCTGTACCTTAATCATGTTACTTTCTACCGGGTGTCTGTTAGATCACAACACAGGAGAGCACTATAATTGTTCTTCACGTGCATAGTAACTGAAATGTAAAACTGTTAAAAGAAAAGGCTCAATAAACTATTGCATAGATAGATACTTTATAATACACTATGCATCGATATGTCTTTCCTTTGTGCTTTGAACTTTTCAATGCGGACTCGAAGCGCTGCGCGCTGTGACTCCATGTTGCTTCAAGTGCATCATTCTGCCTTTCTTATTCTGTCCTATCTATCATTTGTTGCTGCCTCATTAAACAGCTGTGCTATACATTTAAAAACATGTCTTAATTTTATAGTAGGCTTAACACATTACGAAGCACAAGCATTTATATTTGTCAGAACCAACATAGAGACTTTCCGGTCAGTCAGGAAATATATACACTCACCTAAAGGATTATTAGGAACACCATACTAATACTGTGTTTGACCCCCTTTCGCCTTCAGAACTGCCTTAATTCTACGTGGCATTGATTCAACAAGGTGCTGAAAGCATTCTTTAGAAATGTTGGCCCATATTGATAGGATAGCATCTTGCAGTTGATGGAGATTTGTGGGATGCACATCCAGGGCATGAAGCTCCCGTTCCACCACATCCCAAAGATGCTCTATTGGGTTGAGATCTGGTGACTGTGGGGGCCATTTTAGTACAGTGAACTCATTGTCATGTTCAAGAAACCAATTTGAAATGATTCGAGCTTTGTGACATGGTGCATTATCCTGCTGGAAGTAGCCATCAGAGGATGGGTACATGGTGGTCATAAAGGGATGGACATGGTCAGAAACAATGCTCAGGTAGGCCGTGGCATTTAAACGATGCCCAATTGGCACTAAGGGGCCTAAAGTGTGCCAAGAAAACATCCCCCACACCATTACACCACCACCACCAGCCTGCACAGTGGTAACAAGGCATGATGGATCCATGTTCTCATTCTGTTTACACCAAATTCTGACTCTACCATCTGAATGTCTCAACAGAAATCGAGACTCATCAGACCAGGAAACATTTTTCCAGTCTTCAACTGTCCAATTTTGGTGAGCTCGTGCAAATTGTAGCCTCTTTTTCCTATTTGTAGTGGAGATGAGTGGTACCCGGTGGGGTCTTCTGCTGTTGTAGCCCATCCGCCTCAAGGTTGTGCGTGTTGTGGCTTCACAAATGCTTTGCTGCATACCTCGGTTGTAACAAGTGGTTATTTCAGTCAAAGTTGCTCTTCTATCAGCTTGAATCAGTCGGCCCATTCTCCTCTGACCTCTAGCATCAACAAGGCATTTTCGCCCACAGGACTGCCGCATACTGGATGTTTTTCCCTTTTCACACCATTCTTTGTAAACCCTAGAAATGGTTGTGCGTGAAAATCCCAGTAACTGAGCAGATTGTGAAATACTCAGACCGGCCCGTCTGGCACCAACAACCATGCCACGCTCAAAATTGCTTAAAATCACCTTTCTTTCCCATTCTGACATTCAGTTTGGAGTTCAGGAGATTGTCTTGACCAGGACCACACCCCTAAATGCATTGAAGCAACTGCCATGTGATTGGTTGATTAGATAATTGCATTAATGAGAAATTGAACAGGTGTTCCTAATAATCCTTTAGGTGAGTGTATAAAATAATGATGAATGATGATTTTTGTTATCTTGTTTTTCATGAATGTATTTCTCAACAATACAAAGAGCAATGTGTAACTTTTTACTAGATTTAGTGCTACACTTGTCTCTTATTTGTTCCCCACTAAATAATGTTTTTTTCACTACATGTTCAGATTTAATACAATTATTGTGCACTCGTGATTTTTCTAGACTAAATTTTACAGCTGAATTATCAACTAATCTAATTTATAATAGAATTTTAATAGTCAGTTATAATAGTCAGATTATGATCATATTTTTTTTATTTGTTGTTTTTCTTTATAATGAAGTTGTCTGTATTAAGTAGATTGTGTTTAACACACAAAAGAGTGATTATCAGTTCAATATCGGTCATACTCAGAATTTTTGGTATCGGATTGGTTCTGAAAAAATGGTATCAGTGCATCCCTAATTAAAAACAAAAAAATCCCTCACCGCTCCTGACGGAGTAATGTTTGTAACTTGAATAAGAATATTAATCTTTATTTAATTTATATAGTGAAGATTAAATGCAGTGTTATTTGATTCCTCGATCAATTTCTGTACCTAAAAACTATACTGCCGTGCAAAGGCAAAAGACCGTAACTTCGTTTTTGGTCGAAAATGAGTTATTTATATTTTTGGCACATTCAAGACCTTCTTTATCATGTGGATAAGTATCTTGAATCAATTCCGGTTTTTTTTCGAGAAAATAATGATTTGTCTTAACAGTAACTTCCAAAAGCCCATGAGAAACCAAGGCAGAACACCGTAACATCAGTTACCGCTCTTTGGCTTTGTTTTGGAACGCTCAAATTACGAGTTACGGTGCTCTGCCTTTGTTTAGCCGTGCGTCAATATGAAGTTACTGTGCCGGTGTTCAATCAAATAATGCTACCTACCAGATTGTACGGTTATCTGCCTTTGTTTTAATGTCCATTAAAATTAAAATTACGGTGTAGCCTGTGTTTGTACAGCTGCCATCAGTCGCTCTAACTTCTGATGTTCTCAGAGCGGTCATAACATTTAGTATGGTCTGAACCCGCTCCATCGACAAACGTGCGATATCGATCGCGAAGGATTATGCAGAGTTGACAGAAAAACGTTACACATTGCCGTATCAGATGAATACAACCAAGAATTAAAGCTCGGCAAACTAGCTGGCAGAGTGCCAAAACTTCGCCTTCAGCCCCGCCCTAAACGCGGTCGAGTCAACGCTGGACTAATAGGAGGTATTTTGTCATGTCAAATGTATTAATAATGCCATCAGAATGCAACCAAAGCACAGGATAGCAATAAGTAGATGGCTATAAATAATTGTAAATCATACAAAATAAATGCCATGATCACAAGATTTTATACAGGTGTGTACTATAATGATTTTGTTAATGGTGATCAGCAACTAAATATTGATAATGTGGAAGTTACTGCCTTTTGCCTTGGCATGACTTCTCACTTTTTGCTGACAATACAAAGGCAGAGTAAAGTAACTTTAAAATAGTGGTCAAAAGTCAAGTTTGAGCTCAAGATTTTTTTATGTATATAATTTCCATTACTAAAACATCTATTTGCCAGATTTCCAGTGTCCTACCTATAATTAATTTTGCGGGACAACTAAAAATCTTTAAAGTCATTTTTCTCAGTTCCACACTCTAGCGACTTAAGGTCTTTTGCCTTTGTAGGGCAGTATAGTAAGACCTACCTGAAAAAAATTATTTTCTTTGTATCTTTGCTGTATTGTAACAGTAGTTATTTTTTTCCCTTACCATAGCACATACCGAACCATATCGAAAACCCATGACCCTAAAACCATGATACAAACTGAACAGTGAACAATTTGAACTGTTACTCCAGCCTTCAGTGTCACATGATCCTTCGTAGAATTTTTGCGGAAACAAATTTTTTTTCAGGAATCTTTGACAAATCGAAAGTTCACAAGAACAGCATTTATTTGAAATAGATATTCTTTTGTCAGAATGTAAAAGTATTTGTCACATATGATCAATTTAAAGCATCCTTCCTTGCTGAATAAAATTTCTTTAAAAAAATAGAAGTACTGACCCCAAACAACTGTGTTGGGGTGGTAACAAACACATTGCAAAGAATAATAATAATAATAAAATAACTTTAAAATATATATATATATATATATATATATATATATATATATATATATATATATATTCATTTTATAACATGTCCACTCTAGCGGACAACTGGGCTTCAATGTTCTGAATTGGGAACAGTTTTACATTGATATATTCTGAATGACCTTGTCATCAATGTACTGCTGGAAGTACTGGAGTGGGCTCCAGTCTCTACGGCTCAATACAGATTCATCTTGTGTAATCACACACGCTTCCAATACAGGCATGAACCTTAGGAGAAAGACAAAGCACACAGTCAGTGCTGTAAAATGCTGAAGCTATGCTGTAAAATGCCTGAACCTAATTGCATTGGCTCATCTTGGGAATGTGTGTTTAATTATTTATTGTTTAATTTTGTAAAAAAAAAAAAGAAAAAAAAAAAGATATTTCCTGGAACACTTCTCTGTAGTTAATCATTTTTGCACTGATTAAAAAACCCTACATGTTGGTTTTGGCCCAGATAGGATGATGGCACAGAGGAGGCTCTCGATCATGGTCGACCTCTGAGTATATGAAGTATGTAAATGGAGTATAGTGTGTAGACAATAGTCAGGCATATCACCGATGGCTGATGCCTTTGAAGATATCAAGATGATAACTGGCTCATTAATAAATTATTATTATTATTATTATAAGGCTAGTATTATTATTAAATCAATATTAGGACCTACAATTAATTTGCCTTCCCTAATTTCATAACGACATCACCACACTTGCGACACCAACACACGCGTATGATGATTGAGCACTCCTCAATGAAAATGTTTAAAAATGGACTACAAAACTACATCCCACATCAAAATTGAATTGCAAGGTGATCTATTCTATTTACAAAATGTCAAGAGTGGTTGTTATAAAAGAGATCCATCATTCTTATACAAGTTGTTGTTTAAGCCAAAATGGAAATGGCATCGGTGTTCGTCAGCATTTTGTTTTGTTTTTTCCATAGCACATTAACAAACATTTAATGACACTAATAACAATACAATTACAAATTATTATTATTAATAATAATAATAATATCATAAAATCATATCGGCCTAATAACAGTCTTTAGGTCCGAACCATAGACTGTAAAAAATATGGACAAAGCGTCTGAGATGTCACCCATAGACTTTCTGAAGAACGGTTTTGAGGCCGTTTATGGGGGGTATGGGCGCCGCCATCTTGGAAAATCTTGGGAAATCCTAATGTTCAGAAAGGATACAGAGGTGGTATGATGTGTTGTGTCAGATCATGGCCGAGACGTCAAATTTCAGGAATTCCACTCGGCGCAGCCTATGCTCGTTATCAAGCTGTCAATCAAAGTTAACCACGCCCTTATTTGTCATACATTTTATATTTAAATACGATCTAAACTAACGAGTTAGAAAAAAATTCACCCCCCTCACAGTTGTCAGGCACTCGGAACCTATAGAAAAATACAATAAAAGTCCATGGGACCAACCTGTAAAAACATGAATTTATGCTGTGAAAACAGACATTTTAACAAGGGGGTCTATGGACATTTGCTCCCTTTTGGGACCTGCCCCTAGCGGATTTTCGATGTATTGCAGTTTTTCGCACTTCCGGGTAGGCTTCATTTTTCAGATTAGAATGTTGCCGCTTGGTCCGAACACAGCACAAATAAGTCATCTGTGAAAATCAAAAGCGGCTTCAAACAGCAACTTAAAAAAGAACTTGTTTAACAAGAAATATTGATTATTCTCATTAATGTATGGTCCAGAAAATAAATATTAAGCCAGTAAATTAAGATGGCTGATATAGGCTACCGTTATTTTATGTTGAGGTAGATTCATCTCTCGTCTCTGAGAGAATGCACTGTTAATGCAGCATCAGATGCCAAAAGCTCAGCTAGTTTTTGCTTTCACTTTCACAGTAAAGTCATAAACGGCTTAAGCATAAACTGATAGATTTTTGCCCCTTACCCCAATTCCTCCTGGAATGTAAACACATTAACCTGCTTTCTTTGGGCTTATTGGAGTGCGCATATGCTATATGACTGTAAAGCGTCCTTACTGTGCATTTAAGCGCATCCAGACAGAGCGAGCCATTTCTTGACCCAACAAATTATAAAATCTCATCTTGTGCAGGAGTACAGTCAAAATGCTGCATCTGTAACGGCCTGAGAGGATACTATATGTCTGTAAGTTTCCCTCTGACAGAAATACTCATCTGTTTTTAATGCTTTATTTAACATCACAACAGCCATCATGAATGGAATACTGGGAGTCAGACGCACAAATGCTATGTTTTGACCTCACTACCGGGACATAACCTGATTTATTAATAAAGTCTTGTAAACGTGGTTGACTTGCGTTGCCAGGTTATTGGTTTGCATGTAAACCGGGACAATGGGTTATTTCAATAAGCAAAGTTTTGTGAGTTTTCAGCGTACTAGTAAACGTGCATTGACTGTGGTTTGAGACTTCTTCACCGGCGTAACTCTTGCACAAAATTAGCAAATTGCCTGTGTGATATCCACAGGCTCACCTTTTGGGTGAAATATTTCTATGCGACGTGACCCACACACCCCACCCACACACAATAATATATCGCCTATCTCACAGGCTGATGATATTATGACAGTGGAGCATATTGCCAAAATGAATGGCCGGGTCTCAAGAGGCTATGAAAGTCTTTGCTACTGACTCACTCATAAAGACAGTCTTTGCTGCAACCTAATGGCTCAATAATTTAACTTTCACTAAATTCGAAATCACAATCACTAAAGCTGGACGTACACTGCGCAAGTTCGGACACTCGGGAGGTCGTGCGCCATAGCAAAGGTTACGAGTCAGTTAACCTGATAATCGTGTCAAAGCACCTGGTACACGGCACAACTGTCCTGCACGGTGAGTCTGCGGCAATCACAAGTTTTTATGCTGAACACGGAGACTGGAGCTTTCAATGTTGCTGCTATAGCTTCAGATAGAAAAAAGAAAGAAATAAAAAGACAAATGGGCAACTGATTTGGTGAAAAGCAGAGACCAACACAGCCATTCCTTTCAACAAAAACAACTAGAGAGTGTATTTGTGTGTGTCTCAGTGTATGAGCACTCTGAAGGGTTGCAGCCACTGGGCTATAATAATATTCATAGATCTAGCCTATGTGACGTGGTTGTGTATGATTTCGCAATAGGGGACAGCCTGTAAACTGGTCAAAATCAAGCCGACTCCCTGAATTTTTGTAAATGTTTGAAAATTATCGGGAGGTGCTCGTAATGCACTCTGCTCGGCTCGTAATTCCTCTCACACAAAGCAAGCTGCGACCATAAGAGCATGAACAATTTCTACACGATTGTTATTTATATAAAATATTATTTATTGAACAATAATATTTAAATAAACAATATTAGCCATTATAAAATTATAAGTCGTCTGTACAAGTAATTAAACTTAACTTTGCCCTTAGCCAAATCGATTTGCTCTGGAACAAGTAAAAGATTAATAAGACCAAAGATTGCCCGTTTGATATACCGAATATGAATGACACCATACATTAGAGTCAGCAGCAAATTCCCAAAGGACTGGTCGAGATAAAGCTGTTCTTGATGGGTAGCCTACATGATCGCTGAACGGCCGCTGACAGCCTGGAGCTCACATCTCTGAAAACGTCTGAACAAATTGTCAAATAGGCGCTATTTTTATATACAAGTCGCATATTGGAGGTCTAAATAACTACATTCTAACCTAAAAAACTCTGAAAACTACATTCCGTGACACAACAACTAAAATGATGGTGGGTTTGCTCATCTGCCATGATACTCGCTGTGAGAAATACTGAAAGCGGAGTGATACAAACAGTGAAACGTGGTGATAGTGGTAGAACATTGCATGGCTGAAAAAGGCTCTCAGCCAATCAGATTCAAGAACCAGAACGAACTGGTGTGTGTGTGTGTGTGTGTGTGTGTGTGTGTGTGTGTCTTTTTGTTGTAAAGCTTTGTGAAATAAAGTTAAAAATAAGCTAAAAGAAGCACACGACAATGTTAAATATTAACTGGTATCAACCAGTGTGCTATATATGGCTATGATATTTCTGTAAGAATCTTACTGAGATATTCTGTAGAGAGACTACATGATTTGTATGTTTTGGATTAATATCCTTAATCTGAGAACAAAATAGCTTCTGGAGAGAGAGAAGAATAGAATGGTGCACAATTTAAAAATAAATAATAATCCAATGCTTGAACAGAATGCATAGCATGTATCAGAATATAACGCAGAATAAAATAGCAAACACAAAAAAACAAAAAAGGGATGTTGCATGACTGGCATTTTACCAATATTGCAAAGGACCGCATAAAACAAACATCACTGCCAGTCTGATGCCAGAACCAATATGATAAATAGGCTTTTAATACACTGTGAATGAAAGAACAAACAGGTTTTCCAGCTATAAAAAGATGTGAAAATCTACACAAACTTCCAAAATAAACTTTAAACATCCAGCAACAGGCTGGAGATCTCCTTTTTGTCATGGTGGGCCTTTGCAAAAACAGGAAACACTTAACATTATCTCAAAAGGGCCTGTTGGACTAAATAACCAGTGGAAAACGGGGACACATAGCACAAACATTACCTCCACCCATCGTTCAGTGTAAGCATTAAACTTTTATCTGATAAAGGTCCTCTTAAGTCGTGCAATATTTAGAACCAGAGGCAAGACAAGTGGTTCAGATCAAACGGTTTTCATGTTGAATTTGTGTTATCTGTCCATAAACTAAGTAGGACAGAACATGGCAATTTCATTAATTAGACGTTGAGAATCAATGGACATAGAGCATATTTCTATAGCACATTGTATAATCTCATACACTGATATACCTCCCGAAAGTAAAATAAACAATATAGATAATTTTACTTTCTTTCCCATTGGCAGAACAATGTAGGCGTGTGGCCAAGTTGTGACCATTGTACTTGACATGTCATGCAGAATATTTTCAGCACACTGGGCACTCATGCTAAATCAAACTTTAGAGACAATACTGTGGTTTGCATGCAAAAGAAGCGCAACAATATTAATAGAAAATGGGCCTGGTGTTAAATGGGTTTTTTTACTGTGTTTAAGTTGTTAAATTGTTAAGCACTATTGTTAAGCACTTTGGTCAACTATGGTTGTTTTTAAATGTGCTATATAAACTTGAACTTATACTGCAGCCTATACTGCCTGTACATAAGTCAAATAGATTAAACACTACAAACCACGTCCATGTGAACCAGACATAGACTTTCAAACTAATGGTTTCTTAAATTCGAAAGCGGCAGCAGAGCACCTTGAGAACAGGCTGGACTATGACCTCGTATCAAACTTGTCTCTGTTCAAGCCTGGCAACTAGGCGTGTTCTCAGTTTGACCGATTACACTCACACTGCTAAAATTTGGACATCTTCTCTTTCTAGGATTCCTGAGATGATAAGCTCAGAGCAGTTTGGTGAATGCTCGAAAAAGCACATTCCTGCGTGAGAATGTTTAAACCTCAGAATCACTCTATTACTTATTATTATTGTTACATTGTGGATAATTAATCACATGATCCAAAAAAGCTTCAATGTCCACAAATACTTAATAAAAAGCGAAAAGATTTAGCTTTAGCTAAATAAATGTCATAAAATATGGCAATTTTCCTATTTGCAGGGGTTTGTTGCAGGTTTGCACTTATCCCAGGCTTACACCCAGACACTGAAAAGGTCTAGGGACTCACAACACACTACCGTTCGAACATTTGGGGTCAGTACCAAGTTTTAAGATAAGAAGTCTCATATACTCACCAAGGCTGCATTTATTTGATCAAAAATACAGTAAAGTTCAAACAGTAATATTGTGAAATATTATTACAATTAAAAAATAACTGCTTTCTATTTGAATGTTTTAATTTAGTGTCACATGATCCTTCAGAAATCATTCTAATTTGCAGAATTGCTGCTCAAACATTTCTTATTATCAGTGTTGAAAACATTTGTGCTGCTTAATATTTTTGTGGAAACCATGATACATTTTTTCAGGATTCATTGATGAATAGAAAGTTCAAAAGAACAGCATTTATTTGAAATGGAAATCAAATTATAAATGTCATATCAATTTTGATCAATTTAATACATCCTTGCTGAATAAGGCTATTTATTTCTTATGAGATTTTTTACTTACCTCAAATTTTTAAACGGTAGTGTAAATTACTAATATACATGTTAGTGTATGTTAACAAAAGTTAATCATTAAAAGCACTAATAATTTAATGAAATCTGTTGACTCTTGAAATGAAAATCTATTTTACATACTGAAACTGTACAATCAAATTTTGTAAGGTATTATAAAATTGATTGCATTTAAAAGTACAGAGACAATAAAAAATTATATTATTGACTTATCTGGCTAGAGTTCTAATATTGTAAGCTCTGCAATTGCTGAAAAAAAAAAAAATCTCAATTAGACTATTGAGATATTAATCAACGACTGACTTCATTTTAACAAAAAGCACATTTTCTACAGAGGTCATATGGTGGGGGGAAAAAAAGTTTCTTCTCAAAACTACCTATAAAGTCCAAAAATACCATTAAAGCTGCTTGATCTAAAATCTGAAAGATGATGTGAATGAAACATGACGCTTTTAATATTTGTCCAGTCAGCCAGCCTGCACCAGCGATACCAGTTCAGGAGGGTGAAAGTACACTAAAGACATAATCTCCCTCTTAATCTCATTATTAGATTTTCAGCCATGTGGCATATTGATAAAACCCCAGTGAATAAGGAAGAGCTTGAGGGGTTGAAACGGAAGGCTCTGGATATCCATTCAGGGCTTAACCATTAGCATGGTCTGAGTGCAAATCTGTACAAAAGACATCCAGATAGAACTGCTGAGATCTCTGAGAGAAACCCCTTGGTTTAGATTCATGCAAATGGTCTGTGCAGATAAACAACAGCTGTTAATGTTATTCCCTAAAGCTTGTTTTCACACATATTGAGATATGGTTTTAAAATCTGTTTTTTGAACCGTTCCCCAACCCCCCACTCACTAAAAGCATGCATAGTCTACTCAAGTAACCAAGTGCCTCTTCCATAAAAAGCAAAGAGCCTTTTAGTGGGAAACTTTTACACTGTGTACAAATGCCTCCTTTTGTTTAACAAAGTTCAGAAGTGAACGTATGGAAGTCCAGAGATTTCAGTAATAACTGCATCTATTTTGCCAGAAACTGTTATAGAAGGGGTCCATCTATGGACTAACCTCTAAATAAATACCAGATATGTTGTCTAGGTGCAATCTAAAGCAGACCTGAGTAATATGGGGGGCAAGTATCTATAGCTCTGTGAAATAATTGCGATGTTATGACTTCCAGTACTTTCTAACGCCAACCATATGAACCTTTTCCGAAAAACAATGTACCTTTTCTACTAAACTACATCTGCAACTGCTTAATCAATTGCAGAATGTGGGGTAGTTTATATTAGTCTGAATAGATATGAGGATTAAAAAGACAGAAACCACATGACTTGTTTGAGACTCTGCGAACAAGACTTAAAATAGACCTTCTGTACCTAACTTTGAACACTCATTTTCACATTCCACCAAACTCATCCGCTCAAAAAGAATGTGCTTTAATCCCTTGAACTTGAACTGGGTCCGGTGCCAAATCTCTTGGAGGAACTCTAGATAATTTGCCTCTGAAAAGAGATTAAACAATGGGTTGGAAGATGTTGCAGAAAGTGAAAGTTTAGAGGGCATGAGGAGGACTCTGAAAAGTTCAGAAAGTCTGGATTGACATACAGCTGCAGTATTTATATTATATATAAAAGTGTTTATATTATACAAGTTACTTCACATTATATAGAATTCAAACCCAGCACTCCTTGCACGTTAACTTCTAGAATAGGGGAGGGCAACTCAAGCCCTAGAGATCCACTTTCCAGTAGAGTTTAGCTCAAACCATAATAAACAAAGTTATGTATGTATTTGAGTGAATTGGATTTCAATTTTGAGTTGTTAATTTTGCATGGTGAAAGTAGTGTTTTGTACATTTTAAAATGGTAAATGTTTCTAGCATAATTGTATTTGAATTTCATTTTATCATCTTGACTTTAGTTCCCTACCAAGTCTGGCATCCTATAGTAATGCCACTGGAATCTGTCCTGATGAAAAACATGAAGGTTATACCGTTGTAGGATAACTCTTCATTACGAATTTATGGTTCAGTGGACATGATTAATTGCACAAATGTTTTATTGCATTGATGTTTTTAAATAATTAATGACATTACAATATCAGCACTACTTTTTTTCTCCACCAGGTGACACCCACATTCTATTCTTATTAAGATAATATACAAAAAAAATTAAAAAACATATCTGAAATAGATGGCATTGCTGTAAGCAATCAACACAAACAAGCCGTTATCTGGGATGAGCTTCCTGAAGCAGTAATACTAACAGTTAGTAGCAGGGCTCGAATTTTGGTCGCGGGATTGCGAGTATTGCGCATCATTTTAATAATTCCTGCAGGTCTTGCGTTTATAATGTGGGAAATTCCCGCAAAGATTCATTCACTCTAACATGTAGGTTGTATGAGTAAATGAATCCACACAGATTATAAAATCAAATCAGTCATTTTAAAACTTTATGCGAGACGCAATTTCACAAACCGCATGAGTGATTCAGCATTGCCGCGTCTTCTTTATTTCATATATTTATTTGTGCTACTGTAGAAATTGAAATTAAGCTTCCTTTTGTTATGTAAACTCTTGTGTAAAAACAATAAATAAGTGAGCAAACATTTAGGTAAATGTTTTGTTTTTTTAAATGTCTAAAAAAAAATGCACCTCCCCCTCAAAATTAAAAAAATCCCCCCATAAGAATCACCTTAGGGAGCCAGGCATGTTTGATTCATCCTGACAGCTAATTTCTCAACCTGTAAAGCCTATCATTACTTCACCACAACAACTGTTACTGAGATAACTCATGCCTACAGAAGCTCACAGAATGTCTTAAGTCACTGAGGAGATGCAGATGAGCCATCTTATACTATCAGGACTGCACTTAATCAAACCACAATTACATGCAGGGAAAACAAGGCAAATGAAAATTGGAGTCTGGGATAAATGTATTAGGCCGGAGGATGTAATATGTATACCAGAAGGGATGTGAACTAAAGGGGCTGAGGTTAAAGGGAAGGGGGGTGTTGGGGCTAGATTTGTTCATCTCTGAGAGCCGGGCAGCTGGGTCTGGGTTAATACAGAAACCCTCTTCTTAGTGTGGATACCTGCTGTGCCCATTCTCATCCGCTTTACAGCACTGCTGCCAGATTCACTCTGATTGGTCATCTGGGGCTTTTTCTGAGGTTATCTGATTGGTCCTGGACCAAATGGATGAGATCTGTAAACATTTGATTGGTCATTGAAATCTGAACTGAAAACAGAGATGGTATGGGGGTCAGTTGTTTGACTAGACCTCACCTTTACTGATGTTGTTTTTAGCAGTCATTTTAATGTTTGGCTGGCACGACTAAAGATATGAAATTAATACACACCTGGCACTGTCAATAGAAGGTGCTATTTATAAGGCAAACTACTTTTGGAAAGGCTACAGGATGGTTACTCGGTCAGCCTAGACCATGATCCACTCCCTTTAAGGTTGGAATTAAGTAGCAACGACTGCGTGTATGAAAGGTGTCGGTCTATGACAAAGGATAGAAAGGAATTAGCGTCTGGGCAGTCTGCTACGGCCAGGCGAATACAGTTAAACAGAGAAGAGAGGGGGAAGGGATGCTACATGCGTGTTCACTGCGAATACTTTTACAGGGCCTGTGAAATAGTGTAGACTCCCATTCAACCCACAAAATAAATATTGCACAGGAGACGTTTGTCTTTGCCATTTGAGGTTCAACAATGTAATGAAGGGTTGTGTGTTTTACCCTCACATGGCAGAGACCCTGTTTCTAAACCCCTGGCAGCCATATCTTACTGATGAGGTAATTCCACAAAAGCACAGCTAGCCTTATCACAATCCTGCCTCCCTCCTCAACCACTTTAACCTCGGCACTGGACACATCGGATTCTTCCCAGAATGGACGCTTTGACCTAAGGTGAAACCAAAATACCATTAACAACATTATGATGCCATTAATCCACATTTTTCTGTTGACTTTATGGGAAGAGTAAAATGAGTTCTTATCTCCTCAGACAGTTCAGGATAGATTTTACTGAGGGTTTCATCATGTTGAAGGTTGTAGTTAATGGGGAAAAGGGTAAGGACACTAATTAAGAGCCGTGGACATGACTATGTTCCAGATGAGATAAATCTAGTCTGCTAGGAGTCTTGTCGTGAACTGACATTCTTAAGGGAAAAGGCTTGGTAGAGAAAAATAAATTAACACAACTATTATGTTTCTAAACACGTTTAGCTTTACATTAAAATTTTGACCTGATCGTTAATGTGAGCCACACATAATGTTTAGTAAAAAGACTCGATGAAGTTAAACCAGCATAACGTTAACCATAGAGAAAACCCAATACAGTCTTGTGACTAGGCATGCTGCAATAGTCGGTGTTACCGGTGTTACACAGTGTTTAGCCACACACCGATTAAATCACTTGCCCACCCCTGCCCACTGTCATTTTGATTTTATAGTAATACAATTATTTAGTTCAGTTAGAGAGCATACATTACAATTAAAAACGCGTTAGCTTAGTTCAGCGTGAGCCGAATGAGAGTCGCAACACAGATCAGCAGCAGGAGTCAGATTTCATTTATCACGTGACGAGAGTGAGGAGATGCTGGCGTAAGATTTGGTTTCAAAGCAAAATGTAAAAGTGCCTATTTGGCAATATTTTGGATTTAAGCCCAATGCTAATAGTTCCCTGCATAGCATGGTGTATGCAATGCTTATTTGTTTTGTTAATAAAGCAGTATTCTTTATTTATTAATAAAAGTTCTGTTTAATACAAGCGAGTTTGTCATTGTACTGTTTTGTTGTTGTTTTCAATAAGAATAATAATGAACCCAGCATTCAAGCAATTGCCGCCCCTGATTTGCTGTTAATTCGATATAAAATGCACACAGCCACAGGGCTTTCATAAGCAATTTAAAAGCGAGGTGGAAAAGAGGGAAAAACTACAACAGATTGTACTACAAATTATTTAAATAACTTTTTAACTTTTTTATAAAACGGTTAGTTCCAGTCCTTGATTCTGATTGGTCAATAGCTGTGTTTTATTCACGATAAAACACGGCTATGACAGCTTCACCCAAAGGTTCTATGTATCACTACACAACACCCCTAGCAACCACTCTTAGCAACTTAAACACGTTCTCACTGATATTGTTCATTGAAGCTTATAGAGTAGAGTATTGTGAGAGATGGAGTAAGCGAGTGTACCTGCGTTTACAGTATATAGCATTTTCATTCAGGTCAGTCCTATATTCATAATAAAAAATCTGTTTGAATGTCCACAGCGATATCTAGTCCTTTTAGCACTTAGTTAAAAGAGGGGTTTTACTATAAATAAAGAAAACAAACAAGATGCCGCTTTCTGCCGTCTCGGTTTCCTTTCTGAGAAACTTTTTGTGGAGCGCGTCACAAAAACAAACCGAAACTCCTATTCCTTGTCGCACAGTTTTTTCTTCACAAAATATGATGTTTTGAAGATTGTTGGTAACCAGTTTTGGTGACTAATATGGGCTCTCTCCAAATATTTAATTTAAAGATCCACAGAACATATTTAAGGCTGGGTTGTGGAGTTGGGTTTAGGTTTGGGCAGTTTCTTTTTGTACTGTTTCTTTCTGATTTCTTATGCTTTTGCAGTCTCCTACAAATTATCATGACTTTTCATGAGACCGTGTTGAAAAACCACACTTGAAAGTTCATCTGATCTAAAGTGAAAATGACACAATCGTGCTTAATAAGGATAATCTAGGCAATTTTCATTTCCATTTCCTGTTTATTCATATGTCAACTTAACCTAAAATACTCTGGATAACTAGATAGGCCTAAATCTAGATAAAAGCCCATATAACATCAACAGATTGCAATTTTCAATCTGCAAAACTGTCTGTTAAGCAATTAAAAGGGCATTTGCAGCTCACAATGTGCACTTAAATGTTATCCAACAAATCTGTGATACAATTTTTCCATTGCATCACTGAAATAAAGTTAACAACTAAATGAGATTAAATAAGAAAACCAGGAACCATATGAACTACATTGCATAATAATGTTAATTGATTAAAATACTTGTTAGAGACAAGCTAATAAATAAAGAGATTATACAGTAATATCAGCAGCCTGCGAAACATCAACTTATATCTAGATGCTTAAAAGGGAAAAGAACCCCAAGCAGGAGTGGAAGTTTTCCAAATTCTCAATGACTTAAGCAGACCCAATCCATCTGCAATCTGCAATCCATGAGCAGATAAAAGACAACTCTCATCATGTAAACATAGCAAATTTAGATATGTGCCTGCTATCGATTTGTGTGCACAAAAGGTCTATTCTTGCAAGTGAATGACAAAAGTCAACAGTGCCGCTATCCTACTGAGATGCAATAAACCTGGTCTACAACAAGCTGTTTTTAATGCCATGTGCCTTGCACATAAGGACTGGAATTTCATGCAACTCTGAGCAAGAAGCAAGAAAAAACTTTTTATGATTCTCTCAAACATGCCACAAATACCAGCAAATGTAATAATAGCACTATCTCTCGCTCTTTGTTATGCAATATGTTATGGGTACACCAGAATAGTTCAAATGGGACTACAAACACATGAAGTGCTGGTAAAGTAACATCACATATTACAAGAACTTGGCAATCAGACACTCTTGTAAAAGTATTTATCCTGGCAGTTCTGGTCTCCTGTTTTGCACAAGAATGAAAGCCTGGCCTTACATGAACATTCCTGTACAGTTCTGGACTGACACACAAAACCCCAAATAGAACCAGGAGGATATTTTGTTTCTCTTGTTCTTTCTCGATTACCTCTTTTTCCAGAAAACACCCTGTATGGCAAAGTACTGAAACAAGACTTTTGATTGGTGAATGTACAGGTTACAACGGATACAAGCAGAAGTGATTGCAAAATACAACTAAAAGGAATCAAAACCAAAAACTTAAAGAGGAAGTTTCCTTTTTCTTTTTTATTAATAAAAATATTTTACAATATAAAAAATTTAGTAACAACCAACTGGCTGGACTATATAATGCCATACTGTGATTTCCAATGCCGCATCTTGCACATAGACAGACATGCAAAGTTCTACCTATGAATTGAGTGAGTAGATTTCTCTATAAAATTATGTCGAAGCATTGTTTCTAGGCAACCACATTGTTGTGCAAGTAAACACCCACCAATTACAAAAGATAAAAACAGTAATGTGTGACTTAGCCTCCATACAAGGAGAAAATCAATATAATGAGCTGTGAATGTGGCTATGGCGAGCTTGCTCTTAACAACATTCCGTGCAAATGTTCAAAATGCCACTGTGACCATGTGCTGGCAGAAAGTATATTAAAACTCAGCTTAGTTCTGTGGTTTGATGATCACTTAGAATTTCACAGTAATCTCTATCCGCTGACTCAGCCCAAGTGGCAATGGTTTGGCAAGCCAAAACATGAAATTATAAGCAATAGCGTTTCATTCGTGCACATTCCTATACTTCAGCCTGAGACTGATTTTGTTCTATTATAGGCTTAGAAACGATTGCTGAATCACATCTGGTGGCAGGAAGCTCCTCTGAGGAGTGTTTTTTAATTCTTTCTTCGGGAGTGCAGAAGTTCTCTGCCTTAAAATTATACTCCCAGTTATGACTCAGTCATCATAATAAAGCTGCAGACATGTCTGATTCTGAGTCATTCACTCATCATGCAGTCTAGAACATTCACAGAGGCTGACTATGAAACTTTACCTCAGAATCCAAATGAATGAAAATATAGACAACTGTGAATGTTGTGCATGAGAATATGGTGTTACATTTTCTTTTTATTTCATGGAGGGACCGTTTATATGATTCTCGATACAAGCGTTCAAGACCAGCACAACACCATTCAGTTTCCAAACCAGCTGAAAGTACACTAGGTCATACTTACATCACTCTTCCTAAACTTTGCCTTCAGGCTCTTCATATTAGTCCATTCAGATTTTAACAGATCCCAAGACACCTGAATAAAATCAGACTTTAGTTAGTCATACACACAAACTCCAAAGCAATGTGTTGCTTAATACGGCGGAAACTAAGGATCAGGTCAGCAGCTCTGTTATTAATGGCAAAACTAGGACCAAGCTTTTGGAGGCAAAACAGGGTGGATCAAGTTACAGTGGCTCCAGTGGCATTTGTACTCAATCTAATGCATGTTCACTGTGCACATTTTAAAATGTCAGAGTATTTTGTAGTTCCTTCCAGACACTTCCGTCCAGACACTCTATAAACTCCATAAATACACATAAACTGGGGTCACTGATATTCTTGGATCTTCCTGAGGAGTCTCCACGGGAAAGTGAAAAGTTTAGATGGAGTGTTCAGAAAGACTCCAACAAGATAAGAAAAGCAAACAGGAATGACCGCGCGCTTCACTGAAGAACAATGGCAACATTGTGTGCAACTATAGCTGACAGGAATGATGATTGTAAACACTGGCATGTACATGTAACATTGAAGCGAAATTACAACTATTTTATTCGGCAGCGTGAAGTCTGAAATGTCTCGTTCTAAATTGCAGCAGAGTTCCATTTGGAATAGCATAAAATTGGAAGGAAAAAATACACGGGAAAAGAGTGTTTAGATTTCTGCACTTACCCACTTTGCAAAAGTTAAGCCGCACACACAGACCTCAGGGGTTTGTTGCTAACACACTTTTCCGAGTGGCGTTAAGTGCTTCATATACCATTTAGTGCAATTTGAACTCGTAAATACTAGGGGGGAAATGCGGAAAATACGAGCGGTGGGCTAAAGGGGAGAAACCAGGAGCAAAGTTATTCACCGACAACAATCCATTCAAGTGGCGCTCGCGCTGCCTCTGATTGTTCCCCGGGCAGATAGAGTGACGTCACCACCGATGTGTCCTCGTGACTACCGAGCTTGACTCTATACTTACAGTAACTACATGAGACATGTTTTATTCCCCTCACAAAATGTTTACGATGCTAGAAATATTGATCACCAAAATATCCCTGTGACTGTTTAATAAGATAAAAAATATGTCCCCTAGGATGTCCCCAGACTTTTTAAATTCCTCTCTATATTAAATGTAATTTTTGTTTTACAAAAAAAAAGTTAATTATTAATTAAAGATTGTTTTTATAATTAATTTAACTAATTCAATTTTAATTATTTTTTTATTTTTTACATCGTGTTCTGAGTAGCCTATATCTTTATTGTCATTATCAAACCAGCCAGCATTTGAACATTTTAATTCAAAACAAATTTGTTGCGTTAGGAAATCCTTCAGTAGCCTAGCCTAAACTACTGAAAAAAATGTCATCAAATGTCATTAGTAGCCTACCATTACACATTAAACGCGTATGAGTGAATTCAAATCGATTAAGGGCATAGGCTAAATAGCTATTCCTAATTTTTAAAGCTATAAACTATACGTTCATTTGTATAAGAATTTTTTTTTTACCGTTGTAACAAACTAGCAATTACCAAGGTTCACGAGACCATTTTATTCTATGCGGGGAAAGAATTAAACCAGCGTCAGTAATCGCTCGAGAGCAGATATCTTTATGATGATGTATATAGGCTATAAATAAGCTAGAAGTTGTGAGCGATATGCAATAGCCTACTTTCCACTGGGACCATGAAAGTGTCCTCGGGGTCTGAACTCTAAAGCCAAACGTGCTGATTCGATAGTGACCTATCCGGTGCAGCAGAGCTGGGGAAGGGCGCCACGAGGTGGACACGTCCAACGACTTTAGTAGGCCCATGCTACCATTGTACCGTATACTAAATCAGACCAAGTCCATGCAAAATCATGGCTTGGCTTGATAATAGTTTATAGTATAGAGCATGGCATGACCCGTTGACTCGGGAAGAGAATTTGCTGCTGACAGACTGATATTTTTCTGTTTCTTTCCAAATAAACCTCTAGGGACAAATAAAGGGCTTGTATTAGAATCACTGCTGTAACATCAAGCACATTCATGCTTCATTATGTAGTTTTGGCTTTCACTGTAGAATATAAGTTGACAGTAGGACTAATAGACTGACAAAAAGTCCACCCTTTAATTTCCTCAGAGCTGCTGCAATATATCTGTGGTGATGCAGCACCAGAACAAAAAATAACACCAATCCCACGCTTGTCTCTTTGGTTAGTGGTGGGTCTGTGCCTTGGTGGTCCATTGCCACAAGCGACAGAGTAATACACACAACAATACATTTAAACAACAGGTTATTTAGGTTACCTAAAAATTATATCATGAAAAAAAAAAACATTCATTATGGTAATATGAAAAGATCATATTAAAAGCAACACAGCCCCAGGATACAGACAAAGTTGCAACACAAGTTTAGCTTATTTTCCTTTCGGAAGAAAATAAAATAAAATACAAGTAAAATATATACACTATTGTTCTAATGTTTAGGATCAGAATGATTTTTTTTTTTAAAGTAGGCTAATTTATTTATTTTTCAGCAAGGATCCATTAAATTGCTCAAAAGTGACAGAAACCTTTTGCAATATTATACATTTTTTTACTGTTTCAAATAATTTCAGTTTTTTTAACTTTCTATTAAAATTTCAAATAATACTGAAAAATATATATCATGGGTTCCACAAAAATATTAAGCAAAACAACTGTTTTTAACATTGATAATAAGAAATATTTCTTGTGCACCAAATTGTAAAATTGTATATTTCATAATATTACTTTTTTTTTACTGCATTAGAGACTTCTTTCAAAAAACAAAACATCTTACCAACCTGTTTGAAAGGTACATATATAACACCTAAACATATATATAAAACTCACTGAAACACATAATTGATGAAAAAATATAGTATGTTATAACATACAAAAAGATCAAACCATTTTTTCATCCAACAAACAATGTAACTACATTTTATAATTTAATAACATTTAAAAGACATGACAACTTCCCCTACAATAAAATCAAATCAAATCAAATCACTTTATTCACGATTCTTTGGTGCAATCTCCACAACATGACAGTATGGATAACAAGTATAGGATAACCTACACAATAGACACAGGTAGAAACACACATATTGCAGTATACACAGAATTTTTGGGACACAAACAGGCAGTAAACAATATACAACATACTATACACAGAGTATGAGGACTTCTAGGTAAAAAGAAAGTGCAATAACCACAGTGCATTCACCTCTTCGGAGAATTAGTAAACAATTTGCAGAAGTAATATACAGTTTGTGGTTAGCAGTGCAGTACAGTATACAGTAGTGCAAATGGAATTATAATTAAGAGGGTTTTAAGTACATACTTATTGTAAGGTGCAGCATTTCCTGCTATCTTTATTGTCACCTACAACCAAGGACAAGAACATTTGTACAGCCTTGAATGAAATGTACATAATTATTGGAACACAGTACAGAATAATAGGAACATTTACCAAAGCCATGTGTTCCTGCATATTCATTGAAACAAGAATCTGCAGAGGGCTGTTTATCATGTTTCCCCCACACTCATCCTTGTGGCCAATATACTGGTTTATCTCCTCATTTAGTGGCTAAATAAAGGTTTGGATTGGAGGTACTCTTAGAGGTGACACCCGTAACCTCACTTCAATAAATGAAGATTCCACTGAGCTGGCAATGTACGGGAACAGCTATATGTCACAAACCGAATAGGATAAAGCTCAGCTTTTCATCATAAAATTTCTCCGGCTCAAAATATCTCATGAGGGTCCCACTATTTTCAATGGGCTTATGATTTCCATTGGTGCTGACAACATGTCCACTGGTTACGCCGTAGTTAAATATGTCAGTAATGATAAATCTCGTTGCTTACCCCCATCAATAATATATTGCACACATATGCAAATCAGTATTTTTATATGCATGCCAAAAACTCAAGTACATGCACCACTCCTACATTGATTACAGTTTAGAATTAAAAATGACCTATAACTGTAATGAAATATGTTAAGACAAGACAACATTGAAAGACAAATGAGGTCATCAGTAACACTCGGTTTGGATTACGTTTGGTGGATGGTTCCTGTACTGAATTAAAAGAGTAAAAAAATCATAGGTGTCAGGCAAGGATCACTGCATTTAAATAAACTCATCTCTCAGAGTGAATCTTCTCTAAAACGAGTTCAAGTATACATGCTTGATAATTGAAGTTCTCTGTCCAGGAGGGGGTAGTACTGTTCTGTTATAACTACCGCTCAATTTCACTCAAACCTTCTGGCATCCTCTCTCCGCTCATCATTCTGGTTAGAGCAGATTTGAAGAGGGCCTTTCATCATACGCTTTCAACGAAAGACCTTTGAATGCTATCCACTTTAAGCTCAAATCTGGCAGTGAGCACAGGTACATAAGCACACAAAATATTCAGAATATATTGACGGGTGACTTGCGTCTCCACTTATACTGATTAAAGTCCTTACAATACAGCATCCACAGCAATTTTAGCAACCCAAGAAATATAGGCTGCTGCATAATTACACGAAGACTGTGTCTTTTTACATTATGTTTAATGGTAGGACATAAGAATTTCATATTAGCCAGTGAATCTATATTTTTACTGATTTCCATGGGGTTTAGCTACAACCAAACACAACATTGCATTTAAATATTTACAATATCTCAATTTAAATAGGCTATCTAATATCTGTTGCACAAATTTTCAGATGCACTTCAAACCTTGGCTGCATCCAAAATCGCATATTTCCCTACCAGGCCTATATAGTAGGCGAAAATCAGTATTTGACAAAAGAAGTATGTCATAATTCACAGTACCCATAGGCAGAAAGTGTCTACTAGTCATATAAGTTTTGTATAGAAATGAGCCATTGATTTGTTATCCATGCTCTCGCATTTGTTGTCTGATCTGTTTTTTTTATTTATAAATATGTCTATGATTGTTTTAAATGTTAATATGTATAGGTGTTGTCTCTGATGATAAACAAATTATCAGAATACATTTCACCTCTTATGTAGTACATCTGAATTTTATACACACATTCATGCATAGAATACTTTGTTTTAGCGCTCGCAAAGTAAGTAGCCTACTTATTCAAAATAATACCTACTCAATAGAGTATATTATTTCGGATGCAGCCCCAGTGTACACTTCTGTCCTGGACTTTGAATGAGATTTGTTGTGTGTCCTCACCAGTTGGTATCAATTAGTTTGAGACTTTAAATTATTTAGAGGAAGTGTCTGAATGTGTTTTGAATACAAAGAATATCATAAAGCAATGGGAGTTTACTTGATGCACTTTGGTGTTAATGTGAAATGTGTTCAATGTAACGGAAGAAAAACAAGACAGAATCCATTATAATTAAACAAATCCGCAGTCATTAACTAGTGGAGTTTAGAAAATGTAATCATTAAATTGAGGATAAAATTTATTTTAGCTTAGTTTTGCAAACAAATCACAAAAAGGAATATGATGCATTTCATATTTCACCAAACAATAGATCATCTTCCAATGTTTGTTTAACCATGTTTGTGTCCATCAATAACAAAGTACAGCGGGAATTCTTCATGTAATTAATGCATATCAGATACATTTACAGGATTTTAACTTAGCTCTGTAAAAAAAAAAGTATATATTAACCCCAATTCCAAAAGCATAACATTTTAAAGTTACAGTAATCTGAACAAACAACAGTATATATGCTGGAAATCATTAGGTTCTTAAAATGTTGTGCTGTTGAGTTGCTTTTTCAGTATGCCATTGATCCAGGAGATATGTCTTTTGGAGAGAAATGTGTACACAGTTGGTTTCTCGGGATTACCACATCCTCTCGACCGTGATACCAATCCAACTATGTTTTTCTTACATTCCAGAGGTCCACCGGAATCTCCCTGAAAAAGAAAAAAAGGTTATTTTTCCTTCAGACAGGTAAAGGGATGATTTCAAAGAGCCTGCAACAGCCATAAATCAAAGACAACAATATGACATACCGAACAGGTGCCTCTCTTTTCCTGCTTGTTTCCTGCTGCTGCACACATCATATCTTTGGTGATCACAGGATCGCTCTCGTAGAAGAGGTTACACTGATGTCTGTCCACAACTGTCACCTCTAACATTTGCAGTTTATCAGAAGGTTCCTTGTCATTAAAATTAGTAGTTCCCCAACCTGTCACAACACATTTTGTTCCAGATGGAACATCTTTTTCCTTTTTAGGGATTTTTTTGGGCTTTGCTTTCACTGTTTTGTTTAGCTGCAGAAGAAAAATCAATACTCAAATGCATACTGTGAAAAACATCATACGGTCATCGTGTCTAAACAACAACCACTTTCAATTCATCCTTACCCTAATCAGCATGATGTCATCTTGTCCAGTCCTTTTATTGAATGTTTTAGGTTTTGTATAACTGTGGATGCTAACACGCTGAGAGCCTTTACTCGGAGTACTCAGAGACAGAGATCCTATGAGAACTGTCACAGATGAAATGGGTTTTCTGAAATAGAAAACTGACTTAGATGTGCAGATACTTTACAGTGAGAACCTTAAACTAAGAAATTGAGGGATGCTGGCTGGATTAGCATACAAAACTGGGATATGTGTCCTGGTCAAATGAATTAGCAAAAAAAAAAAAAAATATATATATCTTGTGACGGACTACCATCCTCGCAGTCGCAGCATCATCGCCCCTTGCAACACACACGGAGCAGCTGACCAGCAATCAACGCACACACCTGACAGCTATCTCTCTTCATCCCGACATCAGTCGCCCCTGGCAACACATACAGAGCAGCTGACCAGCAATCAACGCACGCACCTGACGGCCATCGACCAACTCATCACTGGGGCCATATAAACACCAGTGAAGAAAAACCAGTTGAGTTTTTGATCTACCACACATTCACTAATGTCTGTTTACTCGTTTCTCTTACAGAGAGTGATTAATGAGAAGGAATCTAAGCCTTGATAGAACTCTCTGTTGGTCAAGCTAATTCCCTGCTGTCTGGCTGACGTTTGCAGTCTTCACTCCACTTTCTCCAGCACTCTCAAAACAGAAGCACAAGAGCACCAATACTCCTTCAATCCAAACTATTGCACAAGAAATATAACGCACCCTGTGGGTTAACAACTTATGTGTTTGCTCTCCTTTTTCCCCAAGCCCTGCTACTATATATATGCTTGCATTAAATAAATGGTTACACTTGTACTAACATTTATATTAGTTCTCTGATACAATGCGCTTATTGTGAATAACGTACTGGTTACTTTCGTAACCTCGGTTCCCTTAGAGATAAGGGAACGAGTACTGCGTTGCAAACGCTTATGGGAAAACTCCTTTTCTCGAGAATATTGAAGCCTTTATTTTAAAACGCATTTGCTACAGCACAGGCGAGAGCATCAGACCCACGTGAGTGAGCTGATAGGCTGTGCTGTGGGCAACTGCACGAACCAATGGCGGATAGACAGAAGCGCGCGAGCCAATCAGGGCGCTTGGCGCTCTGTCACTGTCAAGCGCGCGAAACTACACGTGACCATAACATATAAATACAGATAGAATCCGCCATTTGACAGGTATAATCGACTGAAGCGACAAACCTGCCATAAGAAAAATAGCACGGCAAGGCAACGCAGTACTCGTTCCCTTATCTCTAAGGGAACCGAGGTTACGAAAGTAACCAGTACGTTCCCTTACGAGAACGTTCTCTCGTACTGCGTTGCAAACGCTTATGGGAACGTTTCCATTTAAAACGCCGTGCTATTAATCTTTTGGCCGCTCTGACTCACCAGAGTTCCGGGAAGTACAGAATAGCCAGGATAAAAAGAGACCGAACATCGGGCCCATCAATTATCCGTAATAAAGACTGGCCAGAGCCAGTCATTTAACCCACAAGGTGATAGCCGTGTGTTTAATATCAAACTAGTCTGGGTCCGCAGAGCCAGAGTCTAGACTGAAAAGACTGTAACTGCAAAGCAGGGACATTAAAGTTATAATTCATCGGATCTGGCCAAAGCCAGTCACTTAGTCCACAAGGTGAAAACCGTGTGTTCAATATCAACTAGACTGGGTCACAGAGCCAGTGTCTAGACAGAAGAACTGTAGCTACAAAGCAAGGGCATTAAAGCTATAATTCAACAATGTGGACGGAGCGGATATCCGGCCGCCGCACATATGCTATAGATGGGAATACCCAAGTGACCATGGTTCAAAACTAGTCTGGATCCACAGAGCCAGAGTCTAGACAGAAAGAACGCATGTCTGCAGAGCAGGGACATCCAGATTATAGAATCTCACAAATGTGGACGGAGCGGACCAGCCGGCCGCCGCACAAATGTCTTCAATGGGAATACCACTTGACCAAGCCCACGAAGAGGCAACACCTCTCGTGGAATGAGCTCTAACACCTATGGGACAAGAGAGGCCCAGTGAGGTGTAAGCCAGGGCAATGGCGTCAACTATCCATCTGGACAGTGTGGTTTTAGTGACCGGGAGGCCCTTGGATCGGCCCCCGAAACACACAAAGAGCTGTTCAGACTGTCTGAAAGAGGCCGAACGCTCCAGATAAATTCTCAAAGCTCTGACTGGGCAAAGCATGAGAGAATCGCTATCCTCCTCGGAGGAGGGGAGAGCTGACAGAGAAATAACCTGGGCTCTGAACGGAGTTGAGAGCACCTTAGGAACATATCCATGTCTTGGCCTAAGAATGACCTTGGAGTCATTAGGACCAAACTCCAGACAGGAAGCGCTGGTAGACAGCGCCTGTAAATCCCCTATTCTCTTTACTGACGCCAGTGCTAGAAGCAGGGCGGTTTTCAGAGAGAGAGACTTAGGATCAGCTGACTGAAGTGGTTCAAAGGGAGGTCCCTTAAGAGCCCGCAGGACCAAGGAGAGGTCCCAGGCCGGAACAGACGGTGGCCGAGGCGGGTTAAGCCTCCTGGCGCCCCTGAGGAAGCGAACTATAAGGTCGCTTTTTCCTAAGGAGGCCCCGGCTTCCAATACGTGAAAAGCAGCAATGGCTGCCACGTACACTTTGAGAGTGGAGGGGGAGCGACCCGCGTCCAACATCTCCTGTAGAAAAGACAGTACTCTTGGTACTTCACAAGTGTATGGGTCGAGGTCTCGAGCTAAACACCAGCTGGAAAACACTGACCATTTACTGAGATAGAGGCGTCTGGTAGACGGAGCTCTAGCTTCCTTTATAGTATTCAGGACGCCCTCTGGGAGGTTCTGGGGTACCCGTTGAGTGGCCATACATGTAGGGCCCATAAGTCGGGACGGGGATGCCAGATTGTCCTGTTGGCCTGAGTCAGGAGGTCGCGCCTCACTGGGATTGGCCACGGGTCTGCTACAGACAGCTGCATCAACTCTGGGAACCAAACCTGGGTCCGCCAGAGAGGAGCTACTAATAGCACTGCGCTTTTCGTGTTCCTGATCCGTTCGATGACCTGAGGGAGCATCGAGACCGGGGGGAACGCATAGAGAGGAAGGTTGGGCCAGTCGTGGGCCAACGCATCCCTGCTCTTTGAGAAAAAGATTGGGCATTGACAGTTGTCTTCTGAGGCGAAAAGATCTACTTCTGCCTTCCCGAAGACCTCCCAGAGTAGGAGAACTGTCTGAGGGTGGAGAGACCATTCCTCTGGGGGAACTCTGCCCCGAGAGAGCATGTCTGCTCCTGTATTCAACGTGCCTGGCACGTGAGCTGCCCTGAGCGAGCGCAGATTGGTGTGAGCCCATAGCAAGAGCTGTGAGGCTATGGCAAACAGGTTGCGGGACCTGAGGCCGCCCTGGCGATTTATGTAAGAGACCACCGACATGTTGTCCGTCCGTACCAACACGTGGTGTCCCGCCAGGTATGGGAGGAATGTTTTTAGGGCTAGAAAAACTGCTCTCATTTCGAGGCAGTTTATGTGTAGGCGTTTCTCCGAGCTCGACCAGAGGCCGGAGGCAGGCCTGCCCTCGTACAGAGCTCCCCAACCGGAGTTGGAGGCGTCTGTTGAAATCATCCTCCTCTCTGAAACTACCCCCATGCTTACGCCCTGCTGGTACCAGCTGGCGTTTTTCCAAGGGGCCAGGGCTTGAACACAGCGCTGGTCCACCTTGATAATCAAGTGGCCTGAATGCCAGGCATGGGGTGGCACCAGAGGAGCCAGCCACAGCTGAAGAGGACGCATACGCAGTAGGCCTAGTTGGAGTACTGATGATGCAGAGGCCATCAGGCCAAGGATCCTCTGAAACGTTCTGAGGGGTACAAGAGAGCCCTCTATGAACGATGCCGTGAGCTGCTGAATCGTTAGAGCACGGGCCGGTGTGGGCCATGCTCTCATAAGTACGGAGTCGAGAACTGTTCCCAGGAACGTGATACGTTGGCTGGGCAACAGAACACTCTTTGCAACATTGACCCTGAGCCCTAGACATTCTAGATGGCTGAGGAGCCAGGCTTTGTGAGTATGTGACTCCGCCTCTGACTGGGTCAGTATGAGCCAGTCGTCGAGGTAGTTTAGGATGCGCATTCCCCGCTGTCTCAGGGGGGAGAGAGCTGCATCCATGCACTTCGTGAATGTACGAGGCGCTAGTGCCAGTCCAAATGGAAGAACTGTGTACTGGTATGTCTGCCCCTCGAAGGCGAATCTCAAGAATGGCCTGTGGTGGGGGTTCACTTGAATGTGAAAGTAAGCGTCTTTCAGATCTACTGAGAAAAACCAGTCGCCTGGGCGAATCTGCGCCAGGATATGTCTGGTCGTGAGCATTCTGAACGGCCGTGACATGAGAGCCTTGTTCAGATGTCTGAGATCTAAAATGGGTCTCAGGCCGCCGTCTTTCTTTGGAACAAGAAAGTATCGGCTGTAAAAACCTGACTCGCTCAGAGAAGGGGGGATCTTCTCGATGGCCCCTTTCGCCAGCAGACTTAACACTTCGGTGCGGAGGACATGACTCAATGTGCCCCTTACCGTGGTTTGTATAACCGCGCGAAAACGCGGTGGTCTGCGGGCGAACTGAAGCGAGTAACCATGCTTTATGATGTTCATCACCCATACTGAAACTCCGGGGATAGCTTGCCAAGCTAGAGCCCGCAGAGCTAGAGGCATTATCATATCTGGAACACCCAGAGTGGGGGGCTCGGACTGACATGTATGCATGTGAGAAATTATGCTCGATTTGTGCTTTGTGTGGGTCGCTGTTAAAACAGCGTTTGTTTGCAGGGGTGCGTGACATGTGACGGGCCCATGAACTGCATTTAGAACTGCTGCAGCCGCCTGAACTGAAGAGGGAGCCGTGAGCAGTAGTCGAGCGATTTTTGGGGCTGGTCCGGCCGCAGCGGGACAGTGACCCCTCTTTGTGCCGGTTAGGACGGCTTCTTGGGCTCGTGATCGAGCGTCAGCTTCGGCCGCGGGCCCTGGCGCTTAGGGAACGGGAACCGTTTCGCTGGCTTCATGTGCTTACTGGTCTCAGCCGCTGGGCGGGGCTGGAGGACCTGGGACACCACTTTCTCAGGTCGCGGCGTGCTCTTGGGGCGCCGTTGGACTGAGCTGGAGCGCTTTGGTAGAAAGTGTCTCATGGCGCTGGAAGCCTTCTGAGCTTCAGTGAAGCGATCGGCGAAGCCGCTGACAGATGGGCCGAAGAGACCTGAGGCTGTGACGGGCGAGTCGAGGAAGGCAGATTTATCCGCGTCCCTGATCTCGGTTAAGTTTAGCCAGAGGTGGCGCTCCATTACCACTAGGCTGGCCATATTGCGGCCCAGGGCTTGAGCGGTGGTCTTCGTGGCCCTCAGTGCCAGATCCGTGGCACTCCTGAGGTCTTTAAATGTGTCTGGGTCCGGGCCTGACTCATCCATGGAACGGAGAAGTTTGGCCTGGAAGGCTTGAAGCGTCGCCATGGCGTGAAGTGCAGAGGCGGCTTGACCGGCGGCAGCGTATGCGCGGCTGGCAATGGCCGAAGTAGTTCTGCACGGCTTAGAAGGGTGCACCGTCTTAGACCTCCAACTACCTGCAGTGGGGGGGCATAAGTGTGCAGCGACCGCTTCCTCCAGTGGGGGGAGGGACACATATCCTTTCTCTTCAGCGCCGTCAACAGTGGAGAGCGTAGAAGAGGCAGATGAGCGCGTTCGCGCTGAAAAGGGCGCGCGCCAGCATTTTGTGAGCTCTTCGTGAACCTCAGGCATAAATGGAGCGGCGCGCTGACGAGGGGCCTGCTGGCGCCCCGGCAGGTACCATTCATCGAGGCGGCTTCTGGCGGGCTCAGCTGGAGAAAGCCAATCGAGTCCCAACTCGTCAACAGCGCGAGACATGACACGGAGAAGTTCGGCGTCAATGCTCGCTCGAGTATCAGAAAACTCTAGCTGAGAGGGGGGGGCGGGGTCCGCGGAGCCCGACCAATCCTCGCTCTCAGATGCCGCCATAGAAAGTGCGTCATCGACGTCATCCGGAGATGCGCCGAAAGAGACGAGTCCAGCCGCTTCAGACGAGGGGCGCTGCTCGCTCCGAGAGAACAGGACAGGCGAAGAAGGCGTGGGCGAGGCACGAGGAGAAAGGCCCGGCGTGCACTCGCTAAACTCACCGCGCTCAGGACGCCTCTGATCGCGCCGCTTCTTCCTACGGGGCTCGTGGGGCGCCGAAGACGGAAGGTGGGCGGAA
Organism: Squalius cephalus; assembly: GCF_949319135.1. Classification (NCBI taxonomy): domain Eukaryota; kingdom Metazoa; phylum Chordata; class Actinopteri; order Cypriniformes; family Leuciscidae; genus Squalius; species Squalius cephalus. The sequence continues at coordinate 14,361,692 of NC_137138.1, read as the reverse complement.
TCGGTCACCGTCGAAGACAGCCTTGAACGGAGAACGGAGACAGGCATCCCGTCGCAGAATTGGCAGCCGCCTTTCATGAGCGCTGCCTCGGCGTGCTCAGGGCCGAGGCAGGCCGCACACTGGGTGTGTCCGTCGGATGCATGCAGGGAGACCCCGCAGCTCTCACAGATGGAGAGAGGCATTATGCCGCGCTGTGAAAACAGCGGTTTGCTCTTTTAGATAAATATGCAATGAAAAGGATATAATTTTTCGTCGGATGCCACAGGGAAACGCTCAGCTGGCGAGATGCCGGGATGCGAAGCTGTTCCGCTGGACGGCTTTTCCACGACGAGGGCTTCTTACGACCGGAGAAAATCAGCGACGAGGTGAGTCGAGCTGAAGGAGATTAAATCTGTCAAATGGCGGATTCTATCTGTATTTATATGTTATGGTCACGTGTAGTTTCGCGCGCTTGACAGTGACAGAGCGCCAAGCGCCCTGATTGGCTCGCGCGCTTCTGTCTATCCGCCATTGGTTCGTGCAGTTGCCCACAGCACAGCCTATCAGCTCACTCACGTGGGTCTGATGCTCTCGCCTGTGCTGTAGCAAATGCGTTTTAAAATAAAGGCTTCAATATTCTCGAGAAAAGGAGTTTTCCCATAAGCGTTTGCAACGCAGTACGAGAGAACGTTCTCGTAAGGGAACTGTGACTGGTCAAATGTCCCTAATATTTATTTTTTAAGAGCAAATACATCTTTTAATGGAGTTGTATTTTTCCGGCATTCCGATTGTCACAAAAAGGACTACATGTCATAGAAAGTCATATACACCTAGGATGGCTTGAGGGTGAGTAAATCATGGGGTAACTTTCTATCCCTTTAAGAGTTTGTTTGCACAGATAATTTTGATGGCCAGATGTACGATAATTATCGTATTTGTACGATAATTTTGACCTCTGTACGATGTACGATCAATAATGGAAAAAATCCTATAATGTACGATAATTTCAGACTGTGTGACACTTCAAATGATGGTCGTTGTAATAGGGCTTCTCATTGATCTAGCTGTGGATTCTACGTCTACCGGGGGAAGAACGTGTAGAGAGAGGGAGCGAGAGACCTTGCGTGTGTGTGCTAGTGTGCCTCACGAAGCGCATGTAAGGACCCAACCAATCAATTGTAAGTGCGGGCGGGCTTTTATCTAAACTCCCGAATCAGAACCGATATACGATACTTGGACATTTCCAATCTGGCAACACTGATGGTCACTTTTGAACATTCTGTTGATATAAGCAACTTTGCAACTACATGTCAACTAACTCTCATTAGAATTAGACAGTCTGCTTAAAGGGTTAGTTCACCCAAAAATGAAAATTCTGTCAGTAATTACTCACCCTCATGTTGTTCCAACCGCGTAAGACCTTCGTTCATCTTCGGAACACAAATTAAGATATTTTTTGATGAAATCTGAGTGCTGGATCACTCCTCCATAGGCTGCTATGTGACCGAAACTTGCTGGCCCAGAAAAGTTATTAAAGAGATCGTTAATATAGTCCAAGTGACTCCAGTGGCTCAATCTTAAGTATATCAAGCGACGAGAATACTTTTTGTGCGCAAAAACAAACAAAAATAACGACTTTATTCCACTTTTCATTTCCTTCTCTCTGGGCCTCGTAGTGTTTTTGCGCTGCGCGTCTGTGTTGCACGTCATCACGCATCACACACATGACCGGCGTCGGCCAATAGTGAGCCTACGTGGTGACGTGAACACAGACGTGCTGCGCAAAAAGACTATGCGAACCAACTAGAGGCCCAGAGAGAAGGAAATGAAAAGTGGAATAAAGTCATTATTTTTGTTTGTTTTTGCGCACAAAAAGTATTCTCGTCGCTTGATATACTTAAGATTGAGCCACTGGAGTCACTTGGACTATATTAACGATCTCTTTGATGACTTTTCTGGGCCAGCAAGTTTCGGTCACATAGCAGCCTATGGAGGAGTGAGACATAGCTCAGATTTCATCAAAAATATCTTAATTTGTGTTCCGAAGATGAACGAAGGTCTTACGCGGTTGGAACAACATGAGGGTGAGTAATTACTGACAGAATTTTCATTTTTGGGTGAACTAACCCTTTAATATCTAACTCTTTATTATGATGGTCCCAGACATTCTACTAACTATAAGTAACTTTGCAACTACATGTCAACCTATTCTAACCCTACCAGTCTACTAACACTCTACTAACACACCAATGAGAGTTAGTAGACATGTAGGCACAACATTACTTAGTCAACAGAATTTGTTAAAGAGACCATGCATCAAAATAAAGTAAAACTGTTCCCTCCTGTTAAAGCTGGATTTATTATGGTATCTATTTACTATGTGGGTATTTAATTGGTAAACTCTTAAGTTATTTATTTTAGATTTTTTCTATTGGAACAAAGACAATTTTTGTGAAATAAATATTTATACTGTTTAAAGAAGTCATGTCTCTGTCTTTCAGTCCAAAAATGAATCGGCAGGGTCCTTCATATTATTGTGACCATTTAGTACACACTTATTTGGTATCGATACTTATTTTTCCTGGGTGGTAATATCCCCTAGTTTGGCTCTTTTAATTCGTAGTACCCCAGCCAAAGGTTACACCTGCATTTAATTATAGCTGTAATTAATTTCTTATTTCCTTACTTATTAACTCACCCTTAAACCTAACCATATCATGAAACCTGTCCCTAATCCTGTATCCCACCTCAATAGCAGCAAAAGTGTTTTGAAATACAACAGGAACACAATAAGTACATTGTACCTAACATTTTATGTAAGTGTACTTAAGTGTGACCAAATAGATCAATAAATGGAAAAAAATTACAAATTTAAAACGATAAATAAATGAATAAACATTCTTTAAATAATAATTGTATCTTTAATTTGGACAATTATTTTATTATAAGAATGAGGGGAAACAGAAAGATTATATTAAGCTTCACATAGATTTTGCAAGTTCATTTGTATGCTCAAAGTGGTTGCCTTACTCTTCGCAATACGCTGCAGTTAAAACCCATTGGTTTTGAATGAGGATTCCCCCACACACATGGGTCTTTTCCTTCTGAATGGACACCATCCACGGCTGAAGTTTTTTGACAACTTTGCCCCCAATTATGGACACCTCAGAGCAAGCTGGAATGGAGTTTTTAAATGCATTTTCAGATTTAACAAAAACCAACAGATGATTTTGTTTTGTAAACTTTCTAATCAAACTCTGTGACAGATAAATAACCATTACCTGCCACTTTGAAAAAGGTGAACGCCAGGAAGTGATACAAAACCAAATATCTGCAAACATCCATCTTGTCGACCGTTCTCTCAGCCAAAAGTCAATGTGTTGCCTCAGACATCCAACAATGTCAAGTGTGAGAGCAATGAGGAAATAACAGTTTTTCAATGCACGGTTTGGTTGCTTTGTGGTCAGAGCAGAATCAAAAGGTGTGCATATGTGGGAGTGTTTGCATGCAATGTGATGCATCTGTTTTTGCAAATTTTAACAAGTTGACATTTAGTTAATCTCTGTTTGAAGAATCCAAAACCAACAGATAAATGCACTTATTAAACAATACCTTATAATCTACTGTCATAACACTTTCTGTGAATGCTGTTACATGAGAGAGCAGAACTTAAAAAAATAAAAGCGCTTTAAAGAGAGTCAAGCTCTACCGACTGTAAATAAAAATAAAACAACAGAAAATAATTTGAACCCATACCCTATAGTATTTACATTGTCAGAAAGGCCTTTACAAAACTCTATGGGACAATCTATGAACAGCAACTGTTTGGATCCCTAAAGACTTATTTAGTAAGGTATTGTATTTAACAAACTATAACACAAGCTCGTATTTTCTGCATTAATCAATGATCAAACGCAAGAGTCCAACTATGGCACCATTTCGAGTAAACAGATACAGTATTTTTACATTCTTTTGTATTCCTCCCCTATTAAAATAAGTCTGAGAGGGGTTCTTTGTGACATGAGGTCAGACATGAGTCTTGAAAGTAAAAGTCTCATCAGGGTACATGTAGTCCTCACTGAAAGATTGATGTGAAGCTAAAATGACTAACGTTTTTTCACACCTTTAGAAGCAAAGCAGAAGCTTCAAAGTAAAACACAAGGCTGCAGTCTCCTGATGCGCCAACCTTATAGAAGTGTGAATCACAGCTGGAGAATCAAATGAAGACCCAGAGGTTTTTATTTAACCTCATGTCAAGGAGAGAAAATAACAGATCTTGGGAGGGAAAATGAAACTGTTTTATAAAATGAGTTAGGCTACTTGCAAATGAGAATATTTTAACTTGACATTTACAAATACAGAGCTTTTGGAAAAACTGATGTTGTGAAGAATTTCAAGACGACAGAAACAAACAAACTGTGCTGTGGTTAACTATCATTGATGTTCACATTATCATTATAATATCATAATGCAATAATTTAGATTATAATACAGATACATTAAAGAAGAAAAAACAATACATAACTCCTGAAGTGGAACTTTGGGAAATTTAAGCTTTTTTTAGCACAGGAAACGAAACACATATTTTCATGTTTTTAAAATGTTGTGGTCTTGGGAACAAACACACACTGGCACATTCTTCTAGACGATGCTGCCCAGATGTGCGACCATTTATGAACACCTTTTGAACATCTGCTGATGATCACAATAAAGAGCAAAATATGCATCAAAATACCACCATGACAAACAAAAAGACCATGGAAAAGAATTTGAGGTTTACATTTTCCCATTTTCTTTTTTTATGTATATTTGGGTTGCACTAAAAAGGTTGGAAATCAAACTACAGATGGTTAGACTGCTTGTAGATTGTATAAGAAAAGTAAAATTATTGTACAAAAAAAGAGTAAATTTCAGTTAATTCAGTTGATGTGTGACATTACACAGACATGTAAACATCAATACATCTTAATTAGAGTTTATCATTATTTTTGGGGATGTTGTATATAAAGTGAAAAGTGAAAGTGTTTGTGAAGGCAAAGTATGGTAACCCATACTTGGAATTTGTCCTCTGCATTAACCCATCCAAGATAGTGCACACACAATAGGAGCAGTGAGTAGAGAACACACACTCACTGCAAACTGGACACACACACAGAGGAGTGGACAGCCATTTGTGATTGGTGCCTTGCTCAAGGGCACCTCAGTCATTTCTTGCCGGTATTGAGATAGAACTCACAACCTTGAGGTTACCAGTCTGACTCTCAAACCATTAGGCAACACCTGCCCCAATCCTATCAACACAGGAACAAGACTGTTCAATTTAACAAGCTCCTAGCAATAGTGGATATGATTAAAACTCCAAACTAACAGGAGATCCTCAGGGGCTGTCAACATTATTCAGGCCACATTACCCATCTGTCATAAAGTTTCTGCTGGCAACAGTTATTACAAAGGCATCATCGGATGTGATGGATTTCAAAAGCTGCAAAAACTTTCATCTGATGAAAGGTTATTAGAGCCAAATGATAGGACTCTGATCTCATGGAAACAGAATTGATCTTGATTAACACCCGCTATAGACCTTTGACTGTTAATTGTTTTCCTTGAACTTGATTTTCCTAGAATTCCCATGTGGTTGCGTGTTGAGAAAGCTAACAATCAATGAATGCCTTTCAGATTTCTAAAGTGTGTTGCCCAGATGATATATTAAAAGCATTCCAGTACAGACTTTCTTAAATACTAACAGAAATGAAAGACTTTGCCTTTAGATTAACTTTATATTTTCTCTGACCTTGCCACCTTCTTTGCACGTCGTCTTCATCCAATAGGTTGGAAATCATTTTTTTTAATCGCAAAATCAAACCCTTTACATTCGTTTAACGATTGACAATTAAGTATAGTGGAAAATTATACAGGTTAAGTTAGTTAAATGCAATACAATAGTGTTTTGGTGGTAAAAGAAATATATGTGTGTTACTTTAACAAAAAATATTTGGGTAAAAAGAACAGTGCCACAAAACCATTTTTTTGAGTGAAGATGAGGGACTGATGAATGAATGGCTTATTCTTGAATGGATTCTTAATTTGTGTCCTACTGTATATCCACATGTTGTGATGGCTCCGTTCATTTGAACTTGGGTGTTGTTCATAAAGTATGGGAAATCATGTTTTACACCGATTAATGGCTGAAGTGGATATTAAAAAATTATTCAATACTTTAAACTAGAAGTAAATTTAAGCATTGTAAAAACGATTTACATAAAAATAAAAATATATATATATACACCGAACAAAATTATAAACGCAACACTTTTGTTTTTGCCCCCATTTTTCATGAGCTGAACTCAAAGATCTAAGACTTTTTTCTATGTACACAAAAGGCCTATTTCTCTCAAATACTGTTCACAAATCTGTCTAAATCTGTGTTAGTGAGCACTTCTCCTTTGCCGAGATAATCCATCCACCTCACAGGTGTGGCATATCAAGATGCTGATTAGACAGCATGATTATTGCACAGGTGTGCCTTAGGCTGGCCACAATAAAAGGCCACTCTAAAATGTGTATATAATAGCTATTTTCTGATATCAGTTAAAATGTGATATGTACTCATGTGTCTTATTTAATAGTTGCAATGAAGTGGAGCTTTAAAGTATGTAAGTATAACGCAACGAGGGGTGACCTCTTACAACATTACAGATTACAACACTGGAACCTCAGTGGCATGTCTTCATTTGGATTGTCCATGTTCCTTTAAAACGTGGACTGCTCTCCTGCACACATGTCAAGGTATCACTATATTACCCCACTAAATTAAAGAAACCTCTACAAGGAGGAGATTTAATTAATTCATGTTTTATTTCTTTTATTATGAGCAGTGTTCTGTTCATATGACAAATAGAATTCCTTGTGGAGCATGCAGGAGACCTCATCAAAGAATTCAACATATGCTATCTTAATTTCAATATACCAAATGTGTGAATTTAAATCAAAATTATTGTTGGTTACTTCCCCAAGAGGCCATAATTTCATTGACTTTATATGTCTCTGTAACACTGCTCAAACAAACTGAGTTTCATATTTTCTCTTTTGATCAATATTTCTTAGGTTTTGAATCTCACTGCTGTTTAATGTTGCAGGACAATGAAGAACAGACAGGAATTGAATGGCTTGTGATGGCAGTAATTGTAAGCAGCACAGGAGCTTCAACAACAAAAAAAGGAGCTTTACAAGTGACAGCCCATTGGACACTGGAATCGAGTTGTAGAGGGGGTAAAAGTACTTACAGGCCCAAACGGTTTTGTCTCCACTTTGGTTTGACTTACTGTATGCACTTAATCTCCATTATCCGGGCCTCCAAAGTATACGTTTGAGGTATTAAAACACCCTCTTGGAGCTTGATGCTTCAAAGATGTCAAACGCTGTAGTGTGCTATCTGCATTTTGAGTGGTTCATTAATTTTGAATGGTTGATTTGTAAGGAGCTCATTGGATACATTTCTAAATTCTCACATGTTGTTGAATTTAATTAATAATATTGCTTGTAATCTGTTGCCACAATTTTATTGAGTAGATATAGCATTATTTTTAAATGTGTCTGTGTGAGTTCTCCATTCATAAACTCTCGTGAAGTCATAAAGAGATCCTTGAGAATGGAAGATCTGTTGTTAGCATGATTCCTTGTTCAGATCTTATTGAATGGACACACTCCTTTAGCACACGTCTTGGCAGAGTAAGTCTGGATAACAGGCAGCTTCAAATAAATGCCCTTGAGGCAAACCATGTATCATTTTCATCAAGGAATACTTGTGCTTGAAGGCATAATTACAGAGTCCAAGCACCTTCAGCGTATTTATTCATGGGTGTGAAAATCCGAGAGGCTTTATCTAATTCATGTCTTTGGCATGACAGCCTTTACTTAAAAGGCTATTCCATGAGATCTCTCAAAAAGAACTTGTGTGTTTATTTGTTTATATAATTATTTACTGAACCTAAAGTGATTTTTTTAAAAGGATGCTTGAGAAAATGGCCTATAGTGACAGTGATCTGACATTAGTAGAGAGAAAAAAAGGTTTTCATTTCATAGCTCCTGAGACAAAAATGGAAATTCTGTCACCCTCATGTCGTTCCAAACCTCCATGACTTTCTTCCTTCTGTGGAACACAAAATAAAATATTTTAATGAATGTTTCATCAGTTTTTTATCCGCACAAAGAAAGTCAAAGGCACCAAATGTTGATTCAAATGTCTGGACAAAAAACACTGAGAAATTTTTTTTAAGTATTTCTGTCTATGTGGGGAAATGTTTACTCAGAAATAAAACAGTACGGGAAAAAAGAGTAAATTAGTTGTTTTTTGTTCTAGAAATGAAAGAGAGAAATGTTAATGACACAGCAACAACTTCCACAACACCTCTATTAACTTTTATTTTTCACAGTTCTTTATGCATGTATTACTTCTTCTTTTATAAATTTTAGTCAAACCTGCAAACATTTTCATAGAAATTCTGAGTTTATCTGATTTACTCACCTGTTGAACAAATAGTTATAAGCTATACGTTCAGACTGCTGGCAAATCAGATCTTTTCAGGCAGACTGTCCACACTATAAATCACAAGTGATCAAATAAGATTTGTGTGTCCTCCAGACATAAGCTAACCAACCTATATGCATGGGTTGATTTGGCAACAATAGGAACACCCATGTGACAAGGCTTTCAAAATGGATGCAGGGAAAATGGTAGTGCATCATATTGCTCTCCAAATAAACGCCCTGTCGAGTCGCACAACAAAAACTCAGCGATAGAAGAGAAACTGGTATATATGTTATCATTGTGTGTGGCATTAAGAGTGACGCAAAAGGCAAATTTGAAATCCGATTTGAGCAGGCAGAGTGTCCAGACTGAGACGTTTTTGTAAAAATCTGATTGGAATCAAATTTCTAACCACCTCCAAATGGGTTTTGAATCAAATTTGAAAAAAATATGATTTCATGAGGATGTTTTTTTTGCTGTGCAGACATTCAAAAACCAATATGGATAGAATCTAGAATAGAAGGAAAGAATCTGAGATCAAGTGCTAATATGTACCCACCAATGTAGATCCAATAGAAACCTTGTTTGCTTCAACTGGGAATAGGTTTCCTTTGGGAAATAAAATGACAGAATGGTGAATCAATCGACTAAATGAAAAAGTAGATGTGGCACAGACTGGAGCAGCTACACGTTTGTGACTTATCCATCACTCAGCCTAAAGAAAAAAACAAAGCCAACTACTCCTTAAGGCAATGCACGAAATCAAAGTTAAGTCGAACTGAAAACGGCAAGGTTTTTTTTGTTGTAGGTGGAACAGGGAATATTCAGAACAATTGTATGTGACAAAAACATAACATGTGAATTTTTAAAAATCTGCATGTACATAAAAAGTGTCTAAAATCGTCAAATCACTTGAAACTTTTGAGATCTTTTTGTTTGGTCATGTCTTATCTCGCCTAAGGCACTAAGAGGACCATGACTGTTGCCCCCCAGAAGAGAAAAAATAAAAATAAATAGGTGCATGACTACATGGGAAAGTTTCAACACTTTTCTTGGAACCAGCTGGTTTGACATATGGTAGCTGAAATTGTATGCATAAAATTAATTTAATGCATATTTTCCTCCATGCAGTCTGCTAATTAAAAAAAAAAAAAAGTGAACATGATATTGCATTTGAAGCATTTTTAAGCATAACACTCTGTCATTCATGCAGCATGAAATTTTGTTTTCTCACTCCATCTGAGCTTGTCATGTTTAATGAAATATTCATCAATAGATGTTTATTTTGGTCTTTCTTGAATTGTCACATCAGGAAATCTTCCCAAGACTCACACCTGAAATGTCTGACCTAGGTTTGAACCCACAGCACAACAGAAATAGGCTTGTGTTCCACTTTGAAAACATGAACTGGGACTGTGTGTACAGTAAAAGGACAGAGGGAATGCTCTGAGGGAGCAAGAATGTTGTGCTCCACCCTCAGATGTCCATGTTCCCAGGTCTGATTAATTATTTACATAAGCACAAAAAAAAAAAAAACCCCAGCTGCTGTGGAGACTTAATTGATTGATCGCTGGCCATATACATATGCACTCAGATTAATAGAATTCCTGTCAAGTGCAATGTTTGTGTACTGCTCGAGTCAATAACCCCCCTAATAATAAGCATTTGACTCAATTTTGAATTGATTTTGGATGTCGGTAGAATTAGCTATGTCAGATATTATTTCCACCTTTCGCTTATTCCAGATATATAGTTTCCAGATTCAGGGTAGAAAAAGAAATGTTTTAGCTGACCTTGTTTGAGGGTAGAAGCAGGACAACGACTGAACTCATCCCAAGGCGTCATATACTGACGCTTTTGACATTTCGTCTACATCGATCGCACATGGCACCCTTTAGCGTCAATATGAGACGCAGATAGATATGGGCCAGAAGGCGCCTCCTAGCGGTCTAACCTAACCCTACCCCAGACCTAAACCTACCCATAACCGAACAAAGCTCTGTGCGTGTCATATTGACGCTAAAGGGTGCCATGTGCGTTCGATGTAGACGAAATGTCAAAAGCGTCAGTATATGACGCCCTAGGATGAGAATGCGTTGACAAACCTCTAGTACAAGACTATTTCAAATGCATAACTGAAATACCATCCTTGCTGCTAAACTACTGCACCTGCCTGAAAAAAAGTGAATGCCTACTACAGTGGAGCTTTAATTGGTGCCATAAGTGTCCCGTAACCAAATACTAAAAATATTTATAACAAATGATATTATATTATATCATTAATTATATTATTATGATAAATAAATATATAATGAAGAATATTGGGCCATGTTCCAATTTAATTTCTTTTATACAATTTCTGGAGAAACACATCTCACTTGCAACTACACCCTGAAAAGGCAAGCTCTGCCATGCAACCAAAGCGAGTAATTGAGCATGTTCTATGTTAGGAAGAGACTGATTCAAACTGACCTTTGAAGTTGTGACAATAGTTGACGTAACATGGTTGCCAAGAAACTGTTTTGCTAGGTAAGCTGCCGTTAGAAAGCTGTTGGAGTCCCATTACTAGAGCACAAAATGTCTAAAGACAGTGACTCTGGTAAGCAATGAGAGATTACGAAAAACCCTGCAGTGGAACATCTCAGGTCAGCATTTTAAAATCTAGACCTTGGAATATATGCAGCTTCAAACAGATTTTTTTACTTGAGGACTGTTTTTTTTTTTTAAAGAAAAAATGTTAGGTAAAATTTTGTTTTAAATTAATAATCTTTTTCAAAACCAAACACATTTACTGCATTCCAAGATCAACTCATAAATCCCACAGGCACCTCAGAGCTTCATTAAACTGTTTTCGTGCACCATCACAAGCTGATAATGAGGATTTGGAGAGGGGCAGAGGTCACTTCATTAGATTTGACCTGATACAGCAGCTGACCTGAAACATCCCTCGAGCATTTGATAGCAGAAGGCAACATGATAAAACGTTTAAAGGAGCCTGATGCTAATAAACTAGAACTGTCACAGAAAACATGTCAATGTGGTATGATTTGGCTAGCCTGGGCTCTCATCTGTCAATGCAAATTTGATCAATATGTCATTAATGAAGAATATAAAAATTGTGTTTAATCAAAATTAATAAATTACACTAAAAAACGGTGTGAAAATGAGTGAGAACATTCAGCCTGTCAATCAAAAGATAACTGACCACTATACACTCACCTAAAGGATTATTAGGAACACCATACTAATACTGTGTTTGACCCCCTTTCGCCTTCAGAACTGCCTTAATTCTACGTGGCATTGATTCAACAAGGTGCTGAAAGCATTCTTTAGACATGTTGGCCCATATTGATAGGATAGCATCTTGCAGTTGATGGAGATTTGTGGGATGCACATCCAGGGCACGAAGCTCCCGTTCCACCACATCCCAAAGATGCTCTATTGGGTTGAGATCTGGTGACTGTGGGGACTGTGTGAGCTCGTGCAAATTGTAGCCTCTTTTTCCTATTTGTAGTGGAGATGAGTGGTACCCGGTGGGGTCTTCTGCTGTTGTAGCCCATCCGCATCAAGGTTGTGCGTGTTGTGGCTTCACAAATGCTTTGCTGCATACCTCGGTTGTAACGAGTGGTTATTTCAGTCAAAGTTGCTCTTCTATCAGCTTGAATCAGTCGGCCCATTCTCCTCTGACCTCTAGCATCAACAAGGCATTTTCGCCCACAGGACTGCCGCATACTAGATGTTTTTCCCTTTTCACACCATTCTTTGTAAACCCTAGAAATGGTTGTGCGTGAAAATCCCAGTAACTGAGCAGATTGTGAAATACTCAGAACGGCCCGTCTGGCACCAACAACATGCTCAAAATTACTTAAATCACCTTTCTTTCCCATTCTGACATTCAGTTTGGAGTTCAGGAGATTGTCTTGACCAGGACCACACCCCTAAATGCATTGAAGCAACTGCCATGTGATTGGTTGATTAGATAATTGCATTAATGAGAAATTGAACAGGTGTTCCTAATAATACTTTAGGTGAGTGTATATCACACTAAAAAAGGTATCATTTCAAAAACAAAAACAGGGGCTAGTGGTAAACTGTAACATTTTAGTAAATATACATATCTCTGGGTAAATCAGTAAAAGTCAAATTATTTAATTTTTGGTTTAAAAAAAACACACATATTTTCACAATATTCACCAGGGGAATGCAAGTTTGCATTTCAACACACTTTTTTTTTGTCATAGTGGGGCATGTTGTCACAGTGGCAATCTGGCATATTCTATTATTAAAGAAATTGAAAAATTGAAATAGAAATTTGTAAAACAACAATTCACAAATAATCAAAAATATAAAAAGCATTGTTTTGGTCAACAGATATTTAGATATAGTCATAAATAAAAATACTTTTTTTTTTTTTAATAATTGTATTTACAATGTCAAAAAATTACAACTTACATTATTATGACAATTATGAAAAAAATACCTTTGTCCTAATTTTGTCCTATACAATCCCTCTTTACACTTTCCTGAGCGTATGCCAGTGTGGTTTAAAAAAATTATATTCACTTGTTTTACTAACTGCTGTTTTTTTTGTTTTTTTTTAAATGGTATTGAAAATTTCAAAAACATGTATACACATGTATGCTGTATACACTGCTTAGACTTAGCCATCTAATATATTTCATACTGGTTATAACTTTTTATGTCACTTACATTAACAAAGTAGATTGGTATAATTTGAATCAGAAAAGTAAGACTGATTACCCCTTGATTAACTGCCAGTTGATCAGACTAAAACACAGTCTCAAAAATGGCTACGTTTATGCAACTAGAAAATAATACCAATTTGAACCAGCACACAAAACCACTGCTAGAGAAACAAGCATTTGTGTAACTGATTTTTTTACTCAAAAGACAATTTAGCTATTCACTATTGAACCATCCAGAGCACCGCATCACAGGGATCACCACTGTCTGTGCTGCGTAAAAGCGCACGCCATCCAATCCATTGACACTAGGCTCTATAAAAACGCAGCGAGCTGTCAGTGCGCGTGAAGCTACGAACAGACAACATAATTGTCCGATAAACATCTCTAAAATGCGGTTAAATGCCCCCATATTTACATCGATTTTAGATCCCCATGGTCTTAAATATCACCGCTGCAATGAGTGCGCAAAGACGTTGTCTACGGAAAACCATAAGACAGTGGAGAGAGGAGAAGTTGGAATGGTAAGATTCAGGGATCAGTAACTCGAACAGGATGGAAAAAGTACACTAAACAACAGCAATGCAGAAAACTCCCGAGATGCAAGACGAGCGCACAGAGTACGCGTCTGGAAGTCTCCCGTTAAGTGAATACAACGCGAGCTTCGTGGTCAACAGGACTAATCTTTCGTGGAGTGACTTTCAGGATCTCACCGATTTGGATAAACCCGACTATATGGGAGATGGATCTGCGGTCCTTAGAATAATGATCTCTGTCATTTACTCGGTTGTGTGCGCACTGGGTTTAATCGGAAACATCCTTGTCCTCTATCTCATGAAATCAAAACAAGCATGGAAGAAGTCCTGCATCAACCTCTTTGTGACCAGTTTGGCGGTCACTGACTTTCAGTTTGTTTTGACGCTTCCCTTTTGGGCTGTGGAGAACGCCATGGATTTCACATGGCTGTTTGGGAAGGCTATGTGTAAGATAGTGTCTTATGTCACGGCTACGAACATGTACGCCAGCGTGTTTTTCCTCACGGCTATGAGCGTCGCGAGATACTGCTCCGTGGCTTCGGCGTTAAAAAGTAGGAGGCGTCGGTTGCGTTTCTCCGCGCAATGGATGACTATCATCATCTGGATAGCAGCGGTCGGTGCCGCTCTGCCAAACGCGATATTTTCAACGACCGCCACGGTATCCAACGAGGAACTGTGTCTGGTGAAATTTCCCGACAGGAGCGGAGACGCGCAATTTTGGCTAGGTTTATACCACGCGCAAAAAGTACTTCTGGGGTTCCTCATTCCGCTCGGAATAATCACTATCTGTTACCTGCTCCTCTTGCGCTTCATAACTAACAAAAATGTGAACACCTCCAGCGCTAAGAGGCGATCCAAAGTGACCAAATCTGTGACTATTGTCGTTTTGTCTTTTTTCCTGTGCTGGCTGCCGAATCAGGCGTTAACCGCGTGGGGTATCTTAATAAAACTCAATGTAGTGCACTTCAGTTACGAGTATTACACCACACAGGTGTATATCTTTCCAGTCACAGTCTGTTTGGCACATTCAAACAGCTGTCTCAATCCTATTCTGTACTGTTTGATGAGAAGGGAATTCAGAAAGGCGTTGAAAAAGCTGTTTTGGCAAATTACATCGCCTTCAGTGACGAACATGAGACCGTTTACCGCCACCACAAAGCCCGAGCAGGACGAACACGGTCCCGCGCTGGTTCCTCGCAGTCCCGCGGAGCCAGCTCTTATTTTCTATCCCCCAGGAACGGCCATCTATAACGGCAGAAACGACCTTCTGCCTAACAGCACATAAGGAGAAATTACTCGGATTGGATTTAGAGCCTGTAATTAAGGACCATTTTAAATTACAGGACCTGTAATTAAGGACCTGAATGGTCCTTAATCCGAGTTTTATTTCACACTCCCCTCTCACTATTAAGAGAAGAGAAAACCTTTCCTTTCCTTTTCAACTTCCTCTAAGCACTGCTTACAGATTTATTCTGGAACTGTGAAAACAATCAAATTAGAGAGCAAAAGTGTTGTAAAAAAGAATTAGTCTATCTACAGAGCACACTATGTGAATCCATATACTTTAATAATGTATCAGTTGGTTTACAAAGAAATATGAATTTGCATTGTTTTTCACCATGAATGTGTCAACAATTTCCGATTTATATTTACCTAACAGTATGGCACAATATGTACTTTTGGACAACAAACAAACCATTACCCTGCTGATAATCATCTTAATGTGTTGAGTTTGGTAAGAAAAAAAATCCTCTGAACAAACATCCATAACCAGCCAATATACCAGCCTGACCAGGTTAGAAGACTGCTGAGACCAGCTAACTATCTTAGGCTGGTTGATGTTTTTTAGCAGAGTAAAGATCCAGTGAATGCTGTGTTATCATTATAACTGTGACTGTAAATCTGGTCAGTTATTTGCATTTGATTTTATTGATTTGTCCAACTTTGTCATCAGATTAAAAATGACACCACATGCATAAAGATGTTTGTCCTAATTAAATCTATATAAAAAGGCATACATAAAATAATTACAATCTGAAACAGCTCAACTCTCTGCCAACAGTAAATTGATTATCACAGAAATAAAGTCAATTGATAATCTAAAATGTTAGCATTTCTTAAACCAGTTATTGTTTTGCATAAAACGTGAATATTTATTGGGGTTTGACAATGGACATGATAATGCTCATTGGTTTTTTAAGGTGAAAACATTTCACCTTAAACGAATAATGAAATTGCATAAGACATCAAAATCTTCCAATTTTGTCAACTCTTATTCAAGTACATCTAAACTTTCTTTCAACTTCACTGATGAAGGCTGTTATTTGAGAGTGTGGCATGTAAATTGGAGTGCAAAGAGAAAGACTTGACTTGAGTCTGGCTCAGTTCCCAGTATCCTGCTCGTTCTCAGTGATTAAAGGAGACGGACCATGACATAGAGAAAGGTTATTTATTTGAGGCTTATACATCACATAAAGAGCGCAATAAAGAGGCAGCCAATTAGGGATACCGTTGAGGCAGAGATCACCACCACAATCACACTGCCTGCTAGATTGACCAGGGCTCCCAGTCCAGCTCCCACTATGACCTGAGCCAGCTGCACCATGCAGGTAAGAGCTGCGCAGTCCATGCCAGTCCCACGGCTCTCAAGAGCTGGTTCATCACTGATCAATTTTCTTCGCTCCTATGACAAGAGAGAGGCTTTGCATGAGAGAAGGGCTATTGTTAACGAAATATTACACACAGACATTAAAGATCAGAAAAAGTCTATACAGCATTCCAAAAAGGATGAAGATCATAAAGATCTGAAGTCATTTATGAGCAGAACACTGTGGATCTACAGATCATGTAGCCTTGCAGAGAGCATTGTGTTTGCTTTATGACGGTTCTAAGAAAGCATGTTCATATGCACAATTCCGAGCTCTGTGAACAAACACAGAACAATTCAAGTGGAAGAAACATCCAAGAAACAAAATCAAAGTTGCATTTTAGCAGGGTTTAATCATTATCTTGATTATAATTCAGTCTGAGTTCCAGGAAGGGATTTGATTTTCCTTGTGACTTCATTAATGCTTCAGACATCTCAGGGATTTTAGATAGAGGCTAAACAAATCCATATTTGGAAAGTGAAAATCAATGTTTTAAACTAAGAACTCGATCTTGAATTTAGAAATGTTTTTAGATACAAAACAGTTTGGTGTGTGCTAGTGACAGATAAAGTCTGCCTTACGTTAACATTTACTGAACAATGTATTGATTCTTATTGGTCAAATCGCAGCATCTGTTCTAGGGCACGGCTGTGTATAGTAACTGACTGCTCATCTTATGTTTAATCTAATAAAATAATTTCAATTTGAGTCAATATTTATCAATATCAATTAAGTCATTACAGTTTTATGTATTTACTTGTTTGTAGCCATGTAATAAGGAGAATAATGTCCAGTAAGATGGTTTTTAATCACAAAATAAAGCACTGGAGGATAATAAATTACCCACCCTCTTCACATAAGTGTCCTGATTACAATCAGGTTTATTTTGTGATAATGACTGTCTGAGTTTACACTAGCCCTTACTGACAGGCCTTTACAAGTCTTTGCATTAGATGGAATTACAAAAAAAAAAGAAAAAAAAAAGACACAACCACAAATGTATTACAATGTAAAATAACTATTGTCTATTTAAATATATTTTAAACTGTACAGTAATGTATCCCTGTAATAGCTTTTCAGCAGCCATTACTCCATTCTTCAGTGTCACATTTGATCCTTATTCTGCTGATATGAAAAATTGGGTACATTTAGCAATATAGCAGGTGAATTATGTATATAATGTACACACACCTAAAGGATTATTAGGAACACCAGTTCAATTTCTCATTAATGCAATTATCTAATCAACCAATCACATGGCAGTTGCTTCAATGCATTTAGGGGTGTGGTCCTGGTCAAGACAATCTCCTGAACTCCAAACTGAATGTCAGAATGGGAAAGAAAGGTGATTTAAGCAATTTTGAGTGTGGCATGGTTGTTGGTGCCAGACGGGCCGGTCTGAGTATTTCACAATCTGCTCAGTTACTGGGATTTTCACGCACAACCATTTCTAGGGTTTACAAAGAATAGTGTGAAAAGGGAAAAACATCCAGTATGCGGCAGTCCTGTGGGCGAAAATGCCTTGTTGATGTTAGAGGTCAGAGGAGAATGGGCCGACTGATTCAAGCTGATAGAAGAGCAACTTTGACTGAAATAACCACTCGTTACAACCGAGGTATGCAGCAAAGCATTTGTGAAGCCACAACACGCACAACCTTGATGCGGATGGGCTACAACAGCAGAAGACCCCACTGGGTACCACTCATCTCCACTACAAATAGGAAAAAGAGGCTACAATTTGCACAAGCTCACCAAAATTGGACAGTTGAAGACTAGGGGTGCACGATTCAGAAAATGTCACGATTCGATTCGATATCGATTTTTAGGCTCAAGATTCGATTCAAAATCGATTTTCGATTCAAAAACGATTCTCGATTCAAAAAAACGATTCACAGTATAAATGTTAGGGGTGGGAATCTTTAGTCACCTCACGATCCAATCCAATTCCAGAATGATTCTTTTTTTACTTTATCAAAGACTGCGAGAGATCTATTAAGCTGCATTCACGCACGGATCTCTTTTGAAATATAAGAAGTAAAGTGGTTTGTCCTGTCCGTTTAATCCATAACTGGCTGTGTTTACGTTAATTTTGCACAAGTATATTAAACCACTTCAAGGAGTCGCACAGCCGCATGCGCGAGCAGTCTACACAAACAAAGCGCGCGTCAGCATTTGAAATTGAAAGCAGCCTTCTGTTAGTGAGGTTCATATTTTAAATATACAAGTCCACTGCATTCCAAACCACATAAATGATGACTTCGTAGAGCATTTGTAAGGAAAATACCGAAAGGCGAGACAGCACGCTTCAAGCGCGCGTCTCTCACAGCGCATCCTGTGCAATGAGGCCTGTGAATGTCCTAGTAATTCGCTTCAACCTTTCCGAACTTATGAAAGATTATTTTACGGAAAGTTTGATTGGTGTATGTATGTGTGTGAGGAATTGTAAGAAAGCAGATTACGGGTGTTTCTAAAGCAAACTCAGCGTCATCGCATATCTGGTTAAAAACTAGAGAATCGCGATGCATCGATGGATCGATTTTTTCTCCCACCCCTATTGAAGACTGGAAAAATGTTGCCTGGTCTGATGAGTCTTGATTTCTGTTGAGTCATTCAGATGGTAGAGTCAGAATTTGGCGTAAACAGAATGAGAACATGGATCCATCATGCCTTGTTACCACTGTGCAGGCTGGTGGTGGTGGTGTAATGGTGTGGGGGATGTTTTCTTGGCACACTTTAGGCCCCTTAGTGCCAATTGGGCATCGTTTAAATGCCACGGCCTACCTGAGCATTGTTTCTGACCATGTCCATCCCTTTATGACCACCATGTACCCATCCTCTGATGGCTACTTCCAGCAGGATAATGCACCATGTCACAAAGCTCGAATCATTTCAAATTGGTTTCTTGAACATGACAATGAGTTCACTGTACTAAAATGGCCCCCACAGTCACCAGATCTCAACCCAATAGAGCATCTTTGGGATGTGGTGGAACGGGAGCTTCGTGCCCTGGATGTGCATCCCACAAATCTCCATCAACTGCAAGATGCTATCCTATCAATATGGGTCAACATGTCTAAAGAATGCTTTCAGCACCTTGTTGAATCAATGCCACGTAGAATTAAGGCAGTTCTGAAGGCGAAAGGGGGTCAAACACAGTATTAGTATGGTGTTCCTAATAATCCTTTAGGTGAGTGTATATTACAATGTTATGACGGAGAATATGACTTTCTTGTTCTAAGCTGTTCAAAGCGTTTCTAAAGATACTGATTTTTATAAGGCAGCTGTACAACTCTGAGGTGGCGAACGGGAACATGGTTTGTGTAACATTAGCAACACGTTAGCTTTTTGATTACATAGTCAAGCAAAAGGCTAATAATATCAATTACTGTCAGACAGAGAGCAAAACATAAAACTCATTAACATTCCGATACATCGACTTGTAGACAAACCTGTATAATTCACTCTAATATGAACTAATATGCATATTCATGGATGCGCGTATACTAAATAAAGCATGAAAAATTATTTTCACAGTATTTTTCTTTTTAAATATATGTTATTTTAGTGATCAAAGATGTGTTTAAAATGATAAAATCTTTGACTACAAGGGAAACATTAATTGTCTTAACCACAAATTATTGGTCAGAAAACTAACAAAAATTTAAGCAAATGCAATACTTAAAAAGCCATTGCGGTCTCAGAAAAACGTCAAATACAGAATGAAGTAGAAAGAATATGAAAAGTTGTGTGTGGAGTGATGAATCACAATAAAACACAAGTTGCATGGTGATGCTCCAGAGCGGTGAGCTCATGAGTGGGATTTCTAGTGAGAAATATAATAATAAATACATCTCTACCACAGTGAAGTCTTTTTAGACAGCTTGAGAACAAGTCCATCAGGCTCATGTTTTGATAGTCAGAGTCCAGATTTGAACCCTAAAGTGAATATTTGGTCTCACATTAAACACAAACGAACTGGGAGACATTTTTCAACTACTCATGAATTGTTTGAAGCCATTAACATTGAGTGGAACAACACTGACTCTTAACAAAGTTACTTTATCTACAGCATTTGAGCAATTCTTGCTGACTTCTTGACCCATGCTCGGTTAAGACCATTAAAAGACCACCAAATATTTTGGGATTTGGGCCCATTTTGTTTTCCCCCGGAGTGAATATTTTCTTGTTTATGAATTTATAAAACTGCTGATTTGTTCGTTTTTGACCTGATGTAACACTCTGAAACTGACCTCTTCCGCCTTGTGGTACTCTGAGATGAGGTTGAATGGGATGGTGTAGAGAGTGCTGGACATTACTCCAAACACACTACACAGCGTCAGCGTGGCTACAATGTTTGGAAATAGGCCGATCAAACCAGTTCCCAAACCAAACACAAAGTAGCCTAGGAAGTACAGTCCCTTCAGGCCAATATATGGCAGGAGCAGCCGCTGCACATCTGGATGGACACATATGGAAATCATTTAAAAAAGGCTGCAACAATGGCCTTTAATATAGAACAAATGGTGAATCGGATGAATAGCAAAAACAGATTAACTGACCAGACTCTTTCATATCACTGATAAATTGTCTTAACTGATAAATCCCTCTGAAATGGCCTTTTCAATAGCATGACTTCCAGCACTAATTAGAATGACCGGATGTTGAAAGAGACTGTGATTCTCTCATCAAATATTCTCTCATACACTCTGAAAAAGTGTATTGTACAATTTCAATCCCAGACTGACTTGGTAGGGCCATGTATTATTTGAATGTAATTGAACAGTCTTCTTTTGTCTGGATGCATTAAGAGACTGCAGGTCTAATAAAGTCAAGAAGAATGAACAGTTGAGATATGGTTTAATATTACTCACATGAATAGAGTGCAGAGGAGACAGCGTTGATGCACAGGCCCCAGCAGCCCACTTCAACCCCTCTCTCATACGTCGCATAAGAGGTGGAATTGTGTTCGGCATATGGGTTCCCCTTATATACAATCTAAAGATGGATACACAGATCCCAGGGATGTTACATAAGATAAAGCATGTGACACCATCACATCTTAAGCGATCCATCAGCCATTGGTCAAATGCAAAAACACTTAAATCCAGAGCTAGAGAACCTTTCCAAAGGTGTCTCTTTTTTCATAATGATACCTAAGTGAACAAGCACACCACAAGGCTTTTTCCATTTAGACATGACATGGCAAATAAAAGGGACTCAATAAAAAAGCATCATCCTCTGCTCTGCTGTGATCTGTGTGGGTTAGTTAATGCTACTGAAAGAGTTCTACTGCTCACCTTAAAATTTTCTTTCAAACTCATTCATTCATGTGATAGATTTCATCTAGTTCCTTAAATTACCATAACCTCTCAAAGATAGAGGCAATTAATCCATTTTATCAAGCTTTGTGTTAACGCTATTGCCCTGAACATTATCCACTTTGTCAAGGTCAACAGCTTTCTGGACACTTCAGCCGCCTACAAGGAGATTTACTCATTTATCTCAATTCAACACTGATAAAGCTACAGTAGCTGTGCGAGGGAAAATAAGAAAAATAAACTGCTACCTTTTAACTACAATTCAAAGCATCATTGATCTATTTTTTAGTGTGGGGGCGCTACTCTTCCAGGAGTGCTAAACTGAAATCTAATGGCTTGGTAAATAAATAAAGATGAATGTTAGAGACATGGCCGTAGAATACTTTTTTCGGGAAAATATGTTCACATGGGCCAATGTGAATAAATCTAGGTGGTTTAAATTCAAAGAGACAAGATAGTTTATGCATGACCTGAAGTTTTATTCTTATCCAAAAGGTGATGTGAACATTATGGAGCGTTAAATGCTCTCATGTAATATTTTTGATTCAAACTTAAAGCCGGATATAGCCCTCGCACAGAAAGTCCAAGATGGACTCATAGCGGTATTTATACTCATAGCAGACACGTTTTGACTGATGAAACGTGAAGACAATAAACACAAAGTTTATTACGTTACAGAAACTATAAAATATATTTTCTGCCTTATTCCACGATAAAAATAAATTATTTTACTTAAAATCCATGATGACTTAATGCATAAGTGTTTGTAGTACACAAACCAATCATAAAATTGTCATTAGGACAATATAGGAAAAATAAAATAAAAAAATAAATATATATATTATAGAATAAAAGATATTGGTTATTGTTCAGCCGTGTATTTGATTTCTTATCCAGTTAAAAGTAAGAGATAAGAAAAAATAAAACCTGTCAATTAGACAAAGGTCAAACTGGTATTATACTTGACATTTCTGTCCCCCTCACACCTGAAATGATGGCTATGCACTTGGTTAGAGATTTGATGATAACGCTCAGGAAATATGAGATTTTTGTTGTTGTTGTTGTTTTTTTTTTTGCTAAGCTATACTTTTGACAACCTACTTAGCTACTTAATTTTAGTAGCATTTAATATAGTCCTATTCGCCAAAACAATTTAAAAGAACCAATATCTATTAATAAAATAACTGTCAGATTATTTCCAGCATTTCTTTTCATAAACTGAATAATTTTAGTGAATTAATTCATTCGGACACACATTCCAACACACTTTTGGTTATTCCTCAGCACACTCAGCTATAAAACATTACAAAAGATTTCTATTTCAAATTAATGCCGTTCTTTTATCTATTTCACAAAGAATCCTGAAGAAAAATGTATCATGGTTTCCACAAACATTTGAAACAACAGTTTTCAACATTGATAATTATTAGAAATATGTCTTGAGTGGCAGATCAGTGTATTAAAATGATTTCTGAATAATCATGTGACACTGAAGACTGGAGAAATGATGCTGAAAATTCAGCTTTGTCTAACACGTCATGAATACATTACATAACTAAAGTTATTAAGTTGTAATAATATTTCACAATATTACTGTTTTTACTGTACTTTTACTCAAATAAATGCAGCCTGGGTGAACATAAGATATTTCTTTTAAAAACATTACAAACATCTTACCAATCCCAAACCATTGAACTAGTATAATGTAGCTACTCTTTAAATTGTGAAAACAAACAAAAAATTCAAGAATATCAGTGATTTTAAAACAAAATCAAAATAACTTTACATCCAAGAATGTATCAAGCGGTGGTAGTTTTACCAGAGCCAATGATTTTGACTGAGCTATGAATCTACTTTTGTTTTTTAAATAATACAATTCATATTTTCTCATTTGTCATTATTATTTTAGCGTAGAATGAGTAAAGCTGTTTGTTTTTAGGATGACAATTTTTTTCTCTTTTGTTTTTATACAATTTTTAGGCTGAGTACATTTTAGGCTGCTCTACCTCAGTAGTCTAACAGCACTCGTCAATGTCAAAATCGAGATCGAGATGGCCAATCAAATCAAAGAAGGCGGGCCTTACTGTCACAACGCAATGAGTGTTCGTGGAAAGATGTAAGTGGATGCAAGTAGTAAACAACTGTTTTATGATAGAAATATCAAGCGGCCTACAGTAATAGTGATGCAAACTACTCAACTTTATATGAAATGTTGCTGTTTTTTAATTGAAAATATGCATGTAATTCATAAATAAATGTGACAAGACAAGAAACGTTTGCGTTTTCGACATATTAGACATAGCCTACGGATAAAAGTGAATGTGTGCACATTTTAAAATAAAATATTATTTGCAAATAGATTAAATTGATTATTTCATAACCACAATTAGACAAAGAACTTCTTTAACCATTCTTATTTATTCCCAATCCCCCCTCCCCCTCCCCCTCTGCCGGTAGGTGCCTGTGTGTCTAGCAGTTTTATGCTTGACTGCATTCAGTAGGTCAGGGATTTCATTGGAGTGTTAACATTAGGAGTGTCAGCATATGTATTTTATGGCTGTTCTGATTCCTCTCTTTAAAGATAGGGATGTGCAAAATTAAAGTCAAATTCCATCAAAAAAAAAGAAAAGAAAAGAAGAAAAAAAAGCCTTATTCCCTCACCTGCCCCATAAAGTCAGTGAAGAAAAGCATATTGCACAGGAAGGCTGTCCATCCCAACAGATGAGTCACACATAAACAGCGGTAATGGCTGGGCATGCTGATCATAGCTGACAGCAGAGATTTCAGGCTCAACCTCTTCTGTCCCTGAAACACAGTTATGCACAAAGGTCAATAATGTCTTCTGAAAGGTTCAAAAGCTCAAAGCCATGAACACTTACCAGACAACATTTAAGAAACATATCAACTTTATGCAGTACGGAGATCTTATATTCATTTCTGCACATTATACTGGGATAAGAATGTACTTTAATACTAAAAGAATTAAATTGACACACTTTGAAAGATAATCTAACCAATTATTTGACAACATGGGCTGAAGAAACCATTATATCAATGTGACTTGCTCAAGACAATGTTATTAAGAATGTAGTAAAGATTTCCATTACCACAAAGGGTTGCTCATTAATGTGATATCTCTAGTCATGACATATTCCTTTTGATGGAAAAATATATTGGTTGGGCAATGGGGTGAAACAACTAAATGATTCCTCATATGAATAGAGTTGTTGATTTGGTCTATAATGAATATGAAGACTGAGGGGCTAAAATCAGCTAAAATCAGCAACTCATCACTATTCACATGCATGGAATACATTATTATTATTATTATGAACACACACACACACACACACACACACACACACACACACACACACACACACACACACACACACACGTGTATATTTTAACATTTAAATTACAGGACATTTTTAGGCATGGACATTATGTGAGGTTTGTAGCAGGTTAATGATTGCAAGACTCTGAGTTGGAGTCTAGAATAACAGGATTAGTGAGATTTACAGCTCCTTTTACCTTAGTGTCATTAATAATTTGATATGAACATTAACCCTATAGGGTCTGAGGTGTTTTAAAAGTAAAGTAAAGAGCTTTGCTGTTATGGGAATAAAACTACAACACACAATGTAAATATTTTTTACTCTATTCTGATTATACAGACATATACCATTAGTAAAGCATAAATTTGGGTGGTAAAGTGCATAGTAGAAATCTGGGGAAGCATTTTACAGATGTAAAAATTAGCTGCATTAAAGCATCACTTGGTGTTAGTGTGACTCACTGGCATGACAAATTTCAGTCTAGGTTAAGTTTCACATGCGGAGGTTGTACAAAGAGCATGCCCAATTTTTATGATTCAGAATGAGCATTCTAATGATGATCTGAAACAGGATTTAAGATGATCATCCAAAATCTGTGGTCCAAAAGCCTGAGACCAAACAAAAAATATGTGGTTTACCATCCATAACTAAAGTTTACGGATAAAAATAAATGTAAAGAGACAAGCGTCATTAGATAAAATAAACAAGAAATATTTAAGATTCTGCACTATTTTAGATGATTAAACATTTTGCTGAAATTATTATGCTCAAAATATATTTTTACTAATACAAATGCAAAAAAGAAGCATCATCTTTTACTTGTATTAGCATTGTGTACTAGCTTGTACTAGTGGTCTCATGATTTTGGACCTCATCGTATAATGAGACTCAGATGTTTAAAATCCCTGCTATATTATGTAACTATTTTAAATGGTAAACCTGAGACTGGTTTAACACTTAATGAACTAATAAAATGTAGTGAGAACTTTGAAAAGTGTGTACATTTTTGGAACAATTTTTGGCCTTCACAATCAAGTCACACATATGGCCATAATGAATACAAAACATCAACACAAAGACCTCTGAATAAGCCATTATTAGTTGTATTTTTAATAAACTAAAAAAAGCATGTGCTGATTTTCATTATCAACTAAACGAGGAACTGTTTCTGTGAGGCGCATGAACAATACCCAACCTAATTACAGCTCACATAGGCTGTTGCTCCGAGGTCTGAAACAGGTCATTAAAATGTGATGGGAAATTGGGTGCAGACTAAGCCAAGAATAAAAAGCCACATGAAAAGGATTCAAAGTAAAACAAATCACCAACCTCACTGTTAGGCTGCTTGGCACTGGGCGTGACTGCATTGGCTTCACTCAGGGCAGAGAACGAGCGCTGCCTCATTTCAGGCAGAGGTGGCAGTTCTTTGGAGACTGCGCCATAGCCATTATGACGCGGGCCTTCCAGGACTAGTGAGGTGGTTGGACAAGAGTCCGAACTGTGATCTTTAATCAATGGTTTCTCTGGGATGCTGAAAAGGTGCATGGTGAGAAAAATGCCCCAGGTTAGAGATGAGAAAAAATAGATAACTTGGTACTCTGAACCCAGCGCAAATCCAAGAGCAGAGTGACCCCAGTCCATGGCTCCAATCAGGTATCCAAAGGCTCCACCTAGACCTGCAAGGAAGCAGAGCATATTGCATTGGAAAAAAAAACAATAATAAAAAAAAAATAAAAAAAAATCACATTTGATTTTCTGAGCAACTAAGCAACTAAAAGCTTTGTTTTCAATCAACAGGGAATCTGACCATGTTTCTAAAATAACCATTTGCACAAACAAGAGCCATTGTGTTGTTCTGGTGGGGCTGCTAGAAGCATCTATGGGGTGACAGGGTTGATATGAGACGTTGTTTAGCAGGTGAAACATGCAAGGAAAACCATCACAATAAAGACTGACTTTGAAATGCCCTTATTTTAGAAATATCTGATGATACTAACAAAAAAATACACAGATGTAAATCGTTTAAAGTATGTTTATTTTTCAAAATTAACCTCTTCCTTGTGCCAGGACATAGCAGTAATTTTCTTTTAAAAGATACACTACCAAACGTTACACTGGCTACTCAAATTTTGGGGGTCTTTTATGCTCACCATGGCTGCATTTATTTGATCAAAAATACAGTAAAAACAGTAATATTGTGCAATACTTTTACAGTTTAATGCATATGATGGCAAAGCTTAATTTTTAGCATCGTTACTCCAATCTTCAGTCACATGATCCTTCAGAGATCATTCTAATTTGCTGCTCAAGACACATTTCTATTATCAATGTAAAAAATGATTGTGCTGCTTGATGTTTTTGAGGAAAGCATGACATTTTTTTGAGGATTCTCTGATGAATAGAAAGTTCAAAAGGACACATTTACGGTATTTGGATTTTTATGTACTATATAACTGTGAAGGGTGTCTGAGACTGGGATTGAACTCTGGTCTTTAAGTCAACTGAACTGCTTCTTTACCACTGAGATATTGTGGATGACAAACAGCAGATGGACCCAAGGGCAGAAGAATAACTTGCAGATTTAGATGACTGAACAAAAGGTGTTTTTACTGAAGAGTGCAAGTTTAAAAGTACAACAAAAAGGATGCCGTGCTTCCAGAGAAAAAAAATCAAAAGGTGAGCAAAAGGCAAATCCAAAAATTGGCTTTCTTGGCAAGGAAAATACAAGCATAGTAGGCTCAAGACCGAACACAACTGAAAGAAAGAGGCATGCTTAAAAACACAGACATAATAAATACATAGACGCCCTATTGGGCGCTTTGGAACATTGCTGCGTTACGTCAACGCGTCCGCCATATTGCTGAGGGCAAGACTGCGCTGTAAATAAATGCAAGTAAACAGGTGAGCTGTGGTTTTTCTAGATAAAAACAAAAAAAAACCTTTACATTTATCAACCGATTTCAGTGGTTTGTACGTGGTGTACAAAAAGTTCCATCTCTAGTTATTTAAAATCTTGATAGTTAGACTTATATATATATATTTTTTTTTAATAAGGAATTGTCAAAGCTCATGCTTGTCATGTATTTGGCTTTTTATTCTTGGATAAGAATTGTGAAGACCCCCATACTGAGATATAATTTAATTTTCACATAAAATGAAATGTGAATGAAATGTTCTCCCAAGTAGAACACGAAGCAGGCATTTTTCTCAATTCCCGTTATGAAAGTTATGGGTAAGTTGCCCTCCGCAATATGGCGGCGCCGTTGACGTACAATACAGCGGCCAATAGGGCGTCTATGTATTTATTATGTCTATGCTTAAACAGGCCAGCACAAACAAGCTAATGAACCCCTCAGGTGGGAGAAATCAAATACTAATGAGTGGTAACAATGAATTTTACAGAAGTTGGGGCCACCTAGTGGCTGGGAGAGTCATTGCAGCTCAGCGCCAACTAGAGGCAGGGAGAGTCATTACAAGCTGGAGCCTTACAATAACAAAATATGAATAGATATAATAGATAATTCAACTTAACATAAATCTCTGATGAATAGTGTGGAAGAAATTTAATGTTCTATTATGTTTGCACTTAATTATATTCATAGAATCTTAGAAATATGATGGTAATTAGATTAATGTGGTGTCGATACATATTCTTATTAATATATGTATGTGTATGTCCTTGTATATGACCGGACAAAAGTTAATGTGACTGAATGTATGACCGAGACAGAGAGTCTCCATTTAAGGGTGTAATATGATTAAGTAAACAATATGTTAGTTATGCCTAAGATGTATCTTGATGTAGCCTCGGGAAAACAACCTTGGGGGAGGAACAACTATAAAGAATGAAGGATACCCCCCACTCGTTGTCACACTCTGCAGGCACTTTGTAATGACTGTATGACTGCTGACCTTTCCTTGCAAGGGAATAAATAATTGTTAAACACAATTGATCCATGTTTGTCTCTTATTCAGTATTAGAAAATTGTTTGCCACCACAATTTGGCGTTGTCGGCAGGATTAATTGGATGTGCCTCTTGGACCCGAGAGCGGACAGTGACTGATCATCGTGGACTGCAGGTCTAGCCCTACCTCGCAAACTTGAGAGAGAGGGGTCGACCGCAGGGGCCCAAGAGGGACACCACTGGAATCAAAAGAACTGAAGTGGCGTAAACTGAGACTGGTAAGAGACAGAGTACCTCTTTGTCTCTTATTCAGTATTAGAAAATTGTTTGCCACCACAATAGAAAGTTCAAAAGGACAGCATTTACAGTATTTGGACGTGAAGTATTGAGTTATAGACTGAAGGCAGGTGGTTTTAGTGGTAATTAGTGATAATGAAATGACACAATTTTGGTAAAATACAGAGAAAAGCAAATTAAGTATTGCATTTAAAAGAGCATTCTAGTGATTTAAAACAAATAGCAAAGTTCCATTTTGTAATCAAAGTCATGTTACATTGCAGGTCATATTTTGTGCCATTTTGTCTCCAAAATCAGTAAAAGCAGACCACAAAGAAAGAAAGAAAAAAAAAAAAAACACCCAGGGTTATGCGCAATTACACACAAACACCCAAGCCCAAGAAACGACCCAGTCATGTGGCTCTGAAGCTCTCAGCTCCATCCCATGATCTGAGCACATGACTGAGCCTGTTTGGATTAGGCTACCCTGAGTGCGCACAGACCCCTCGGAGCCTGACCGACACAACCAGGCTTTACTATAACTGGATAACAGACCTCATGACGTCTGAGCATTTGATTTATTTTTGCAGTGCAATTTTTCTGTGATGGTTTAGTGTATAAGAACACATAAAATCGATTATATAGACAACAGCATCTGGGTAATTAAATAACTTTGTGTGATTCATTATTTAGTGTGCACTAAATTCCACACTTCCTAAACAAATCAGTGAGTGAAAATATCTTTTGTCTTGTAGATGTACTCCACACAAGACTGAAAGCACACGTGTCTCTAGTAGCCTGACTAATATGTTGTTTTCCTTTTTTTTTTTCTGAAGAGATTTGTAGTGTTATCTAAGAAGGCTTTTTCCTTTTCAGATTTTACTGAGAGTTTAGAAGACACATACAGCGTTTTCTTACGTGTTTACTGCTGCCATACAGTAAACAAGTTGTCTAGTTATATCAGTAATGCGGCACCAAAGCACCCAATCGACCATGTTGAAGATGATGAAAGAGGAAACAGGCTGTTGCCATATAGTGCTAGCCAATTTCACACAAGTACCTACTTGGAAAAGCACGCACATCTTAATTTCTCATCAAGAAAATAATGTTTTTCTTGAACTGACAGGATCAAAATGGTATAGAGCAAAAATATGTTTCAGATGCACAGTGGCCATAGCCTAGAAATCTAGATGCACCCTAGCGGCAGCAAAATGTATTTTGCAGCCAGGGTAGTCTAGCAACTCTCCATAGAGCTGGTAAGTCCCGCCCCTTCCGCTAACCCCACTGGACCTCTAGGTTGAAAAATGGTCAATGCAAGTGAATGGGAGAAAATAATTATTTTCTGGTCCCGTTTGAATTGTGCCATGAATGTGAACATATGTTGTCTGTGAATTTTTAATATAATTTTTCGTGTAAAGAATGCTACAATTTAGCGGGTAGAAGTTTGATACAGTTAGACTTTGTGCGAGAGCACTTTGTGGACTACAACTCTTCACTGCTTTCGACGCGTTTGAAACGTCACCACCACTCACTCACGGATCCCGCTAAACATGGCTGTGTCTTTGGTGCACTTCACCGCCTTCTTTCAGGGAGAGGACAAAATCGTTGAGGTTGGCGAAAACCATGGGTAAGTCAACTTTATGGGGTGACGTCACATAGGCGACATGTAGTCTTTCTCGTTATGTCTTTTCCACAACTGCTAGCCGAAGAATCATACCATATTCTGTCAAACTCGTAACATGAAAAATTATATAAAAAATTCACAGACAACATATGTTAACATTCATGGCACAATTCAAACGGGACCAGAAAATAATAATTTTCTCCCATTCACTTGCATTGACGATTTTTCAAAATCCCTCTGCAACCGTTTATCCCGCCCCTCGGATTGAGCCCTGTCTATGGAGAGTTGCCAGACCTAACATCTTGATGTAGGTCTGGCTTGCCAGGCTACAGCGGCCATAAAAAGTACTTGGAAATGTATGTATGAGCACACTTAAAAATGTATGAATGCCATTGCAGTGGATGACACCATATTACTGCAATCTATATGAAAATAACCATGGCACCAAGGGAAGTCACAAATGAAAGTCAACCTACAAATAAACGCAGTAGTCCTTCACAACAGCACTCGCTTAATTAAAAAAAGTGCTATAGTACTTCAAACTGGCATAATGTCATGATTCATAATGCTTCAGAACATCTCAACAGAAGAGTAAGGTATATTGCAATGTTTTTTTATGGAATTGTTATAACTAGACAACCAGCTTTTAATGAGACAAATATATTTTTCTTGTGCAAAAAAAACACAAAAAAACTCATGCTAATTCATTGCACCTATCAATTAAGTTTAAGATATATTTTTATCATACAAAGCAAGGCCAAGCAAACCATTTATTGTCACTCTTTACCTGTGAGTAAAGCATGATAATGAAGACCTCGCTCCTTATCCCGATGAGAACACACATCAAACAAATAGGCTTTAATGGGTCCGTCAATGAAGTCCGCAGCAAAGTCAAACATCACCACACCAAACATAACCACCACGATGGCCCATGTCCTTTTAACATTTCTATCAAGTACAGCTGGAGGAGAGAAAAAAACATCAAGCTTAGTTTTATCAAAAGCTCGTTAAACATTCAATGGTAATGAATTGAATATGACTTATACATTTTGAAACTTAAGGTCAGGACATAGATCAGAAGGTAAAAACGAGTTAACGTATTATTAAAAAATGATGACGCTTAAGAAATCAATAAAAAAAGAGCTGATTTTTTCCAGTCATGTTCCTATTCTTTTAGTCTTTTGCAGTGCATGAATAAATAAAATAAATAAATAAAAAGTGTGAATCTGTTTTATTTTTTTTCATACAGCTAAAGGACACCTAATTGCAGTAATGAAAACGGGTGTTTTCTTCATAATTTTAAATGTGTGTGCTTGGTAAATTAAACAAGTGCACTTTACTGCAAATGATTAGAACTCTAGATTTGTATTATTTAATAGGTGAAAACAGGCTCCCTGAACGCTGTACTAAATTTCCATGCAATGTCCAGCTGTGTTATTTTCTTGCATCTAATTTCTGGATGGACTAATTTTGAGTCACATTTAAAAAAAAAAAAAAGCATTTCCTATATCTGCTTCTCTTCTGTCCTTGTTCATTCTCATCTTTTTAAATCCCAACCTAACAACATATTCAACGGTCAAGCGAAAACAGATAAACTTTGCTTACCGTTTTTAAAATTACATAGCCACTTTGTATAATATTACAGCAAATTGTAACTACCAGCCTAGACACAAGTAGCTCCCAATTTGATAATCTAGACAGATCCATCACGTTTACTTCAGTAACACCTACCTGATGTAACAGCATCTCCATTTAGAAATAAAGTCAGACCCACTAACATCATAATCCCCAGTAAGAGTATGTAAGGTCGCCTTCGGCCCCATGGGGACCTACAGTAGTCGCTTGCCGAGCCAATGACAGGCTGTAGGATAAAACCCAAAATAGGGCTGATGAACCACACCAGGCTGTACAAGCGTTTGGGAAGTCCAACGCTCAGCAACACTGGCGTGACAAACGCCGCCTCAACAGCGTAACAGAATTCCCTTCCGAACATGACCATGCCATGCATGATAAGCCTTCCTCTTGAGCGCCTCGGAGGCTCCACCGCTCCAAACACAGCCGGTTCCATACTGTCCAAATAGTCCTCTTTCTGTCCCGAGTCCACCGGGTAGTGCTCCATTGATGTGGACGGGCTTTCTGGTGCAGAGAACCGGCAAGGCTGGTCCTCGGTTAGGAGAGTCATGGTTCTCTGTGTTGAAAATCTTAATTCCTACTGCATAGCTGAGCGATAAAGCTCAAGACTAGTATTCACAACGTGAGCTGAGCTGAGAAGAAAAGAAGGTGGTGGTTTGTTGGGATGAAGGAAGTATGGCTTGCTTTTTTTCCCCCAGTCTCTGTAGCCAAAGGCCACTGGTGGAGTCGGTTGTAAGCACGAAAGTTGAAGTCGGTTGTGGTGCAAGACAGAACCAACAAAACATAGTTAACGTAATAGCAAATCAGATAAAGGGAACATTAGAGTGTTTGTGGAAATATTAAGGTTATGAAAAATATAGTTTTAACAATAATTTTTGTGGTCTTGCATGCTGAGATTGCCCAGTAGGTAAATCAAGTGACATACCATGTGATTGCTCTGCAGACGGCTTCAATGGGGTTGGAAAAAGAAGGCAGTGTATTTATAGTCAACGAGCTTACCACCCTATGCAATGTTCCCTCTCCATTCACACGACTAACCTCTGTTGCTGACTCAAATCTGTCATGAGACATTCACAGAGTCTGTTCAACAATCATGTGAGCTTCTCACGGAATATCCTCCATTCTCTCTTGGACTTAATCTATAGAGGTCGAGCTGTGGATCACAAGCAACCGGTCAGATGGTGCCACATGCAGTAAAATGCCACATTCCACACATATCTCGATGTGAATGAGAATCGATTTCAGGCTAGAGTAGTTAGGAAAGATTTTTATGTAACTCATTCCTCTGGTTTACTAATAGGATTTGCCTCGAGAAAAGATGATGCAGAATGTTATCAAGAGAATATGCTTTGTTTGAAGCCAGACACTGTTTTAAAGTTTTAATGGGAGACATTTCAGCCAAAAACAGTTTTTTTCATGCATCTGTTAATTTTGAGATTTTGGGCTTTTTGGCTTCTCGGAAAGTGTTTTTTCAGACTAGTGGACAGAAAACATCCAAAATACACTTTTAACTATATATTTTAGAGCACTTTATCTATTTGCATCTGTAGATTTCAATTAAAGTGGCCGTTTTCTCAAAATGAGTTTTTCCTCCTACATTGAGCCATTAATCTCCACTTCAGTAACATTTACATACACCAAACTTTACAGTTTTATTCTTATCTATATTTTGAAGGTTTTTACAAAGGGGTTTGTTCATATATAATTTTCCTAATTTTATACATTTTATTCCTAAAAAAATTGCGAAAATTTGGCTGTTGACTAGCCTGGTTAAAACCAGACCATTCTCAGTAGTAACTGAGTTATGGTCTGGCAAAGCTCCATAGACAAATCATTTCTAAAGGGGCGTCACCAACGGACATCGCTCAAATGCCTCTGGGCGCAGTTGGATAGACCTAAAACCAATCAGAGCGATCGTCATCGCGTAAAGCCATATGCTGCGTCCCAATTAGCCTAAGTTACACTACGCCATAAAAGTATGTACTCTTTTTGTGAAGAAAAGGTATTTACTTTTGAATGTGTAGCAAAAAAGTAGGCAAGCTTTGGGACATACTACTTCGTCATCTTTATCGGACGGATCTGTCGCGTGCATCCTGTCACGTAAACTGTCAATCATCTTGTCACAGTTAAAATCCTCTATTAAATCTAATTTAATTTCCTACCGTTTCGGAGAGAAATGTAGTAGCACGTTCATCTGCCAGTGGGTCTTTCATGGAGACTGTCCTCATGTGTTTGCAATTTGAATATAATAATGCATTTAAAAGTTGAACGGACGTCGCTCAAATGCCTCTGGGCGCAATTGGATAGACCTAAAACCAATCAGAGCGATCGGCATCGTGTAAAGCCCGCCTCAACGTTTCTGATTGGTGCCGCGATTTCTAGGCCATGGAAATGGGCTTGAATGAGCTCTTTGCCAGACTACTTCTCGAGCAAATCTGAATTTGCCGGAAGTTGTCTGGGTTTTCCCAGGCTAGCTGTTGACAGTATTTTCTGATTTGTGATAAATAGAGATATCCAAAATCCCCTCTGTAAAAACCTTTGGCTCTAATATATCAAATAAATGAAACAATATTTTTTAACTTCATCCATTGTTCAGATTTTTGTTCTAGAAATGTATGCAAATTAGTGCATATTTAATTAGACAACGCCTCTTTAGCATATTTAAACATTAAATTTCAGAAAACTTGTAATACAACAAATGTTTGCTATTATTAATGTAACCAATCAACTGGTGAAGTATGGTGATATTTATTAGTTGTTGTTTTTTACCCTATTCACCGGGGGTGTCTCGCCTTAATAATTGTTTTACACATTGTAGACGGTCAATTTTCACAAAATCAGAACCCCGAAGGCATTTTGTGATTATTTATATTATACAACATTTCTAGGGGTATTAAGGGGTGCTGAATCCAAATCTGCTGTATATGAAGCAACTATTTTTGCAATATCTAAGCAGTTTCTTCACATTACATCTCAAATCTGAATATGGCATTGAATTGCCCATGTAGGAAAATGTACACAAGCACATTTATTTCATGTTTGTACCTTGTTTAGTCAAAAAGATATACTGAAAAATAGATTTCAGCCTGGCGGTGGCGGCCATTTTGAATTTCTCAATTTTGAGGCATTTTGGGACATTTTTGAGCTTCATATACAGCAGATTTGGATTCAGCACCCCTTAATACCCCTAGAAATGTTGTATAATATAAATTATCACAAAATGCCTCCAGCACTTTAAATAAGCACATTTTCAGAAATTCTGCCTAGACTATTGATTATGATTTAATTAATCTTCAAGCATAAGAAAACATTCCTTAATCTGTAAGATTTATGTTTCTGGTTTTGAAAATACACAACCATTCAAAAGTTTGGGGTCAGGAAGATTTTTTTTTAAAAGAAATCAATACTTTTATTCAGCAAGGATGCATTAAATGGATCGAAAGTGAGAGTAAAGACTTTTATAATTGTACAAAAGACTGCTATATCAAATAAATGCTGTTGTTTTGAACTTTCTATTCATCAAAGAATCCTGAAAAAAAATGCATCATGGTTTCCACAAAAACATTAAGCAGCACAATTGTTTTCAGCATTGATAATAATCAGAAATGTTTCTGGAACACCAAAATCATCATATCAGAATAATTTCTGAAAAATCATGTGACACTGAAGACTGGAGTAATGTTGCTGAAAATTCAACTTTACCATCACAGAAATAAATTACATTGTAAAATGTTCTACAATAGAATACGGTTCACAATATTATTGTTTTTACAGTCTTGCAGCCTTGGTGAACAAAAATATTTATTTCAAAAACATTTTAAATATCTATCCCAAATTTTTATACAAGTAACGTAATAGTAGTAATGTAATAATGACAACAGATACTTTTCATCTTAAACCAAGTCATTCATTGTTTTTTTCTCAATACCATTATCTTAGGTCACCAACAATGCCTAACATTTTGATAACGGAAGATTCAAAGGCAAATATTTCAGTCAGTTAAGTAGTCTATGAAACACTCAGCTATTCTTACTAAAGGCACTTATTAGTCAAGGATTTCAATTACCAAAAGTGGTACACTTTAAATCAACTACAACTAAAATGCCCTCACCAATACTTGAGTTAATATTTCAAAACAGTCTTAAAAAAATAAGTCTTTAATGCAATAGACATTAATTAAATCCCACTTGACTTTCCCTGCAGCAATTACAAATGAGAGTTGAATGTCTTGGACATATCAACTTAAAAGCCTTGTGATTCACAAGGGAGAGGGTAATTTTTTTCTGAAAAGCCCCCCACACTCACTCAATAAGACAGAAATGGAGTTCAAGTGCTCAGATTCCCGCGCTGCATCATTGGCCACAAAGTTTAATGATTCTCCAGTCAGACTCTTTGGTTTATAGGCGTGCTTTAGCTTCGTTACACTCTATGATACCGCCAGACAGGAGCTGTTCTATTTGCGCTTGCTCAAACCCGTACTCCTTCAGCACAGTGCGAGTGTGCTCTCCGATAAAGGGGTCACGGGTGCGGCAGGCCTCCGCAGGGGAGCGGGACAGAAAGGGTGCAGGTCGGGGACTAATTTCCCCCTGAGAGTCCTTGAAGAACGATCCCCTTGCTTGGTTGTGGGGGTGAGAGAGTACCTCATCCAGTGACAGCACAGGGGTGACACAGGCATCTGTCCCATCGAAGATCCGACCCCACTCAGCCTGCGTTTTGGTGGCAAACACCTGGGTGAACGTCTGCCTGAGCTGCGGCCAATCAGATACACTCATTTGTGAGGGCAGGTCAGCATCGTCCAAGCCCAAACCTGTAGTGAAAGAGAATTAAGGAGATAAAAAGGAGATTAAAAAAGAGGAAAGAAATCAATAAAGGAGTTTAGAGGACAAGGACCAAAGACATCATGAAGGACTATGAATCCAGAATCCATTAAAAACAACACTGGCCACAGTAGGTGACTTATAAAGAAATGTTCTTCTTTTGAGGGTCAACATGAATAGCAATAGAATCATTGTGGTTTCAAAGCAAGATTGAGTACGCTGCATTTGCACTTGGGTCATCAGGATGTAGGGTGAATCCCTGTGCACATACTAATAAAGCATCCTGTGGCTTCTCCCTAATCTTTGTATGCCTGGGCAAAATTGACAACAACGTAGCCAGACCAATGTGACCCTGGGAATCTTGTGGTTAAACATGTGTCAATTGTACTCAGACATCCTTCAGGTTACAGATTTATTTCAGGTGAATTGAAAGCAGCTAGAGGAAAAAAAAAGAAAAAGAAAAAAAAGAAAATGATCAAATGCAAAAAATTAAGAACAGAAATAGGAAAAAAGAATTTATACAAATTAAAAAATGCATTAAAATGCATAAAATGCAATAGAGATATACAGAGATAATAGAAATAATAAGACCATAAAATGCAAAAATAACAGAATATTTCTAATTGAAAATAAAATGCAAAAACAAGATAAAATAATATAAGTATTAAATGAAAATAGAATAAATAAAATTGAAAAGAATATGAAATAAAATCTAACATAATAATAATTTATAACATTAAAAATAATTAATAAAAATAAGTAGAATAAGTAGTAACAAAAATAAATAAAAATGCTAAACTAATGCCTGGGGAAAATATCTTAATTAGATCTATTTGCACATAATTATTATGATGAACATAATTTGTTTACTGTAAATTAAATATAGTTTAATCTTTGTTAAAGCTGTATTTTATTGTTTTATTTATATCAATGACACAGAAAACAGTATATATATACTATATACAGTAGCCTATATAATATTAAGTGTGTGCTGTCACTTTAAAACCGACTGCACGGACCAAAAAAAAACTGACAAACATCCGTTTCTTTCTCAGCTGTTCACAAACGAGAGAATACTTGTCCATACGGTCATTTAGTCAATTGTGTGTTTATGTGTCTGTTCAACGGCAAGGAAACGTGAAAGAGGAATCAATTCTGCCGATCTGCCTGTCTGACAGGCGCGCCTCTCTCTCTCTCTCCCTCTCTCTCTCTCTGCGCTTAGAGTGTGTGTGGCTGGGGGCTGTGCACAGCGAGTCGAGGTTTTCGGCTCTTCTTCCGCGATTAAAATGGTTTGAATGTGTAAATTGGCAAGACAATATTATGGCAGTAAAATAATTTCAAATGTTTTTGAAATAAAAAAGCCTGTTGAATTGCACTACTACTTGAAAAAAAGAGGCATTGCATTAACCATGCTTGCATTTTAATGCATTGTATTTTTAGGGCTTGCATTTTTATGGGCTGAAATTCAACATGGTTGAATATTTAAGCTATGAATATTTCAATCAAAAACATTTCAAACACATTTTCATTATTAAAAATTCAATAATCCATATTCACCTTTCATATTTCACTTCCAAAATATTCAAACTGTTTAAAAATACAACCTAGAATATTCAACAGTCAATTTTCGGTCCATTTTATTTCGCTTTGCAAATTCGCTTCCACAAATTCAGTGGTTCAAATTCGACAGTAAATTCAACATTGACATCCAGGAACTGCAGGAAAAGCAATAGATTGCCGAGCATACTCTCCATCTGCTGTTAGTCAACCTCACCAGCAGGGGGTGCAAAAGCGCGTGTTGTTGACGAAGACCAGCAACAGTTAGATGATAAACACAAAAAAGCTGTGTTTATGTTTCATTCAATAACTTCATTGTTACTTTCCCTGTGTAGCCTACATGTTATCAGCTTTCTCTATGATCGGTTTCCCTCAATACCTCATACTCAAGGATTCCCCTTCCGTTGGGACAAAACGCTTAACGTAGCTTAATGGACTAATACAGTGATATAATAGACCAAACTCGCAACTTATTTGGGAAGTAGGCTGTAGGCTACAGGCAAGCAGATGGACTCAGAATATGAACTTAACGCACAAAGTTTCATGCTGAGCATTTCGTGATATACTGGCATAAAATCAACACTTGATCAATTAATACTAACACTTTTTCTTCTATTCTATTCTATTTTCTCTCTCTCTCTCTCTCTCTCTCTCTCTCTCTCTCTCTATATATATATATATAGTATGCCTACGTGTATTGCATTAGCTTAAACTGGGAAGAGTCATAGCACTTGCATATAGTTGTCCTCCTATTGTTAGTTTAATTGTAAATCGCTTTGGATAAAAGTGTCTGCTAAATGACTAAATGTAAAATTGGCTTGACATTGGACATTCGCACATTTAGGGACCGTCTTTAAAGCTGCATAAAACATTTTCATACACGTTTCTAACTTCAATAGCAAACTTAAAATTTATTTGAATAAATTTCAAAAATCCAAAGGGTGCGCATTATGCCTGACACTACATGAACACTTTACAGTTGGTTTTATGACTGTAAGTCGTTCTATTCAAATGCTATCGAAGTTAGAAACGTGTATACCAAAGTCGTATACACTTTAGAGACGGTCCCTAAATGTGCGAATGTCCAACGTCAAGCCAACTTTATGCCAGTCGGAAACGCTCAGCATTAAGCTTTGCGCGTTATTCTGAGTCCATCTGCTTGCCTGCGAGTTTGGTCTTTTATATCACTGTAATTAGTCCATTAAGCTACGTTAAGCGTTTTATATGTTCAGCAGGGGAATCCTTAAGTATTGAGGGAAACCCTAATAGCCTGCATGCAGCACATCACCACAATATAAAGTTAAGGCAACTAAACAACCAAGAGAAATATAT
Organism: Squalius cephalus; assembly: GCF_949319135.1. Lineage (NCBI taxonomy): Eukaryota > Metazoa > Chordata > Actinopteri > Cypriniformes > Leuciscidae > Squalius > Squalius cephalus. The sequence continues at coordinate 14,321,500 of NC_137138.1, read as the reverse complement.
GTCAACCTCAAAAATGTAACATTGGAAGATGCATGTAGGCTACACAAGAAAAGTAACCGCGAAGACACTGAATTTAACATAAAAACGCCGTCATAATAATCACAAATACACTTACATTGCTATAAATGAGTTTTATGAATGAATGGCTTGCTCTGTTACTGGTCTTCAACAACACGCGCTTTTGCACCCCCTGCTGGTGAGGTTGACTAACAGTAGATGGAGATTATGCTCGGCAATCTACTGCTTTTCCTGCAGTTCCTAGATGTCAATGTTGAATTTACTGTCGAATTTGAACCACTGAATTTATGGAAGCGAATTTGCAAAGTGAAATAAAATGGACCGAAAATTGCCTGTTGAATATTATAGGTTGTATTTTTAAACAGTTTGAATATTTTGGAAGTGAAATATGAAAGGTGAATATGGATTATTGAATTTTTAATAATGAAAATGTGTTTGAAATGTTTTTAATTGAAATATTCACAGCTTAAATATTCAACCATGTTGAATTTCAGCCCATAAAAATACAATGCATTAAAATGCAAGCATGGTTAATGCAATGCCTCTTTTTTTCAAGTAGTGCAATTCAACAGGCTTTTTTATTTCAAAAACATTTGACATTATTTTACTTCCATACAATATACACGTCCAAATTATAAACTTTCACTCTATGATGGTTAAATTTAGCAGTTAATCCGCGAATCACATGCGTGCCGAACCGAATCTAGAGCGATCCGTTCCACCCCAGCTTCTTATCTCGTTGAATATCATTGGCAGAATCGTAGAAATGCAGGATTAAGATCGCGTGGGTGGTTGAATCGAGATCGCGATCTTTTAACGATTAATCGTGCAGCTCTTTTTTTTTTTTACAGTCAATGGCTCTACCCAAAAGACATTTCTGAATGAAAAAAAGAGTGCTAGATTATTTAGCAAGTTTAGATGCCAGCAGTCTTACATGGTTAATCCTTAGTTTTTTTTCAATGAACAAAACTACTAAAATTACATTCTGAATTAGACAGCATGCATTTACATCGCATTTCAGAGCATGAGAACATCAATCATATCCAGAAAATGACAGTAGGCCTATAGGACCATACTGAGAGGAAATATAAGACACTAACCCAGAATAAGCTGTTCATAGAACTGAGGCTCAATCGCCCCCACTGCCACGAACTTTCCGTCAGAAGTACGGTACGTATCATAGAACGGAGCGCCACTATCCAGCATGTTTTCCCCACGAGGACGATTCCACAGGCCAAGGCTACGGGACTTCCACATGAAGGAGCCGACATAAGCTGCACCTTCCACCTGCACATAATCCCAGAGAGGTGTTTTCATAATTATTTGCCATAATTCTTTCATATTGAACAGAATGTTTGGCATTAAGCAAATAGGTCCTTGAGAAGGACACATTACAAAGGGCTACAGAATGCTGAGATGCAGGAGTTATTCATATTCATAAGGTTGCGTAATTTAGTTTACAATAAATTGATATGCAGAAATCTGTGTAGATAATCACATATTTACATCCATGAATGCAAGATGGAAATATGATTCGACAGGGGAAGATTTAAACAGCTTGGTAACAAGCATGCCACAGTGAAGGCCTACCATTCTATAGAGGTTTTCAGTAGTTTGAGTTCCACATTATTGCACAGCAGGAGTCTAAAGGGGCCATATCATCAGTAATAAAATGGTATTTGACCTTTTATGCATAATAAAGCTTGACGTCCAATTAAAACAATGTAACATTCAGATATTTCCCTCTCAGTCCAAAAATAGCATTTACAAAAATGTAGTTAATTTTGTGACACTATACAGAATTCATCAAACACGACTATCAACGATTAGGGAAAAAAAAAAGATTATTTTTAACAAGGTCCCTGAGCTTTTCAGTCTGATTTAAAGAGTTAGTGTGGCACATTTCAGCACTGAATTTGTGAGGCAGTTACAATGCAGTACAGTCTTCACAAAGGCTGTTATTAAAGGATGGAGCAGGTAAACATATATCTGACACAACAATAAACAAAAAAGGGTTGTGCGAACAATGGCAAAGAAAGAAAATCAAGCTGTTAATAATTTCACATGCAATGGCCTTTCTCATAGGGGCAGCAGTAAAAAAAAGCAGGCTGTTTACTTCAAGAGAAAGGGTGAAAATGGCCATGAAAAACTAGAATATGGCTGTCTGACAAATAATAATAAGTTAAATATGTATGATATGACCCCTTTAAAGAATTTTAGCACTCAGATCTTAAAATAAATTACTTCTGATCGACAAAGTTGGCATCCAGGCTGAAGTTAAAGGGTGTGTAGCAAGTATTCTAAAAAAAAAAAACACTTTTACAGATGAAAAGGAACGTTTTTATAGGTCAAATCCTCCCAATTGATGCATAAAATATACATTCATGCATTTCAAAGACTGTGACCTTGCAAGATTGACTTCAATATGGATATACTTCATATATTTCCCAGTGAACCCAGCCTTCAAAGAGATGTTGACAATCTGGGTTTCTATTTGAGCACATTATTGGCCTGACCAGCAAAAAGTCACACTCCCAGAAGATCACTGCCGCATGGCCTAGTACTGATGTTATGACTCAAAAAGCGATTTCTTCACACCTCTTCCTTTCATATAGTTCAGAGAAATATTAATGTGGAATATGTAGCTCTGGTTTTGTAAAACAATAATGAGTTAATGTGTTCTCATTCTTCGACTCACTTGTTTACTGGATGTCAATGAAAAGATTATAGTGGTCAAACACTTTTTGGGATACACCGTACAGTTCATAGCCCCAACCCAAATGCATACCACAATTCTGAAGTGCTAATGAAACACACAGGCTGCCTCTTAAATTTCCAATAAGTATTTAAATAAAAAAACGTTGAAAGTTTGCAGGGTATAATACATCCAAACTGGCAAGTAAGTCTCTAAGAAACACTATTTGCTTGCCTTACAGGTTAATAACACTAACGTGGCCAAAAGCTGCTGTCAGTATCAAACGGCAGGTCTTATCAAAGAGTGGCAAGGTGACACTCACGGAAGCATGAGATATCTTTACTGCCTAACAGGCAAACATCTAATCATCATTACCACAGCTCCCCCATTGACATGCACGCCGCACACACGGCTAACCATGAGAACCTCTTCACTAGCTCTGCAGCTTTGCTCCAGGTCTGAATGTCTAATGCGAAATGTTCTTTAATATTGGATTGTTAGATATTAAGCTTTATATTTACACTGTTTATTTCCTTAAGGGCTTAAAGTGGCAGAGATCAGACTGTCAGAGCAAATTACATAACCTCAGACGAATCAGAGCCCCATTGTCTAGTTGAGGTCTTCTAATGCATAAAAATGTACTCAGGGCTAAGTGAAATGTCATATTTAATTAACGAGAAGAGTAGCAGTTGCTAATTGTCATTATCTTCCAGCAGAGAAAACCTAGTACAGCGTGAACAAAATGGGACACTTTAATGAACAATGTGCCAACAAACCTTAAAATATTTTTGGTCCAACTGCTCCAACAAACACCAACTGGTCCAAACTAGACTATTCAACACGAAAAACCAAGACAGGTGATAATATGAGAACACACCTTTATTATTATTATTAATATATTATTGTTATAGAGTAACTATTAATAAATATTAATAAAATATTGTAGTATTACAGCCCTTCTGATTAAACAGTAGAGCATGGCGGTAGCAACACCAAGTTCATGGGTTTGATAAAATTGATACAATTGTATACCTTGAATGCAATAAGTCACTTTGGAAAATGTCTGCTAATAAAATGTAAATGTAAAGTGGAATGTAATAAATATTACAATACTCCTTTATTATTTTGCTTGCGAAGTGATTCTGCAAAGGATTCAGAACCAACTTTGGATTGACAAACAAAACAGTCTTATATTGTAATATTATCCTTATATTGTAGTCATAAGAGCACAATTTGTAATTGCTGCCGAACACATTCATTGTGTCTGCTAAACTGATACATGACATTAACTAACCACATAACTTTATATTGACCCAATAAATGTTTTTTAGCATTATCAGTGAATAAGTACCTAGAAAATTATATTTATTTACAGTACACAGATTTGGAGGAACATTTAGGCTCTCAAGCACCTAATGGAGAATGGGTAAGTCCACGATATCCTTACTTACTGGGTCCTTACTTGGAAAATAACCACTCTTAAGGTGATGATACACAGGGCAACTTTTTGAGCAATGTTGCTGGGCAATGTTGCCATCAATGGGCAACCAGATGAGACACAGGGCCCACGACCAATCTAAATTATCCAGATAGAAATGTATTGCCCATTTTCAATGGGAAAGTGCCCAAGCAACAATCGCTCAGCAAGATTGCCCAGCAACATTGCTCGAAAAGTTACCCTGTGTTTACAGTATTCACACATAGCTGTGTTAATGAAAACAGATAGTGCCAGTATAAGCAACTTGAAAAGAAAACCAAGCAATTATTGGAAATTCCAGATTGCAGAAAACTATTGACAGGCTGGTCAGAAAATGGGTTGATCGTGCTAAGATAAGCAAGGTTTAGAAATGGCCTCATTCCATGTAGTGATTGGTCAAAACAGGTAGAGGAAAATGTAAAGGAAAAAACAATACACGACTGAAATGAAAGCAAGCCAGCACAAGTGCTTCTTTTTCCAATAGTTAGTTAGCTTTAAAATGAGTAGCACACATCTTATTTAGCCGGCCCTGGAAACAATCACATTCAAAAGAGATTGTAGGAAACAGGAAATTATTCTACTGTTTTTTTTTTAAGAGAAGTTAATTTAAAAAAAAAATCAGTAGAAACCAATTTTAAGATGAGGTGCAGTATCTCACCATGCTGGCATCAATGATCTGGCCTTGTCCCGACCGGCTCCTCTCCAGGAGAGCCAGCACAATCCCAAATGCACAAATGAGACCTCCTCCAGCAAAGTCTGCGACTAAATTCAATGGAGCGTATGGTTTCTCTGAGCTACGGCCCAGCATGGACAGTAACCCTATTACAGAGAGAGAAGGACAGAGACATGCTGAGAATAGAAGAATGGCTAAATAATTACTGTAAAAGTTATTTTTAAATCACAGTTGAAGGTCAGCTAAAAATATCACCAATTAAGCCTCTTGCATCACAAGAAAGCATTTGTTTCAGCCCCCTGAGCTTTCAAACTAGATTCATTATTTAAGCCTGTATAGTGTTGTTAAGAAAATTGTTATATAATAAAAGAACATTAGGCATTATTGTTCTTTAGGCATTAAGTGATAGCATGTTTTTAACACGCATACAATTACCGAAGGCCAGTCTCCAAGAAAAGCATTGTTACAGATAGCTTACAAATGTGTATTGTACTGTCTGTTAGCATAGTTAAGGTCACAGCACATAGACAGCCAAGGCCTGTAAAAATGCAATCAAGCATGTGCATTATGAAGTAAATAGGTCTTTGTGCTATACATCCGTCAATTGCATCATTCTCAACTTTCACAACCTATTAACAGCACCTCAATGAAAAGAACACAGCTGTGCCATGGCAATGTACAATGTTTGGTGTTGATAAAAAATGTGTTTCTAATTACTGTGTGGCAATGCTCAGATGTAAAAAAAAAATTTGCTGTTTGATCATCAATGGTTCAACACACCATCTAAATCTGGCACTGTTGTTTTGCATGAAAAAGACGCAACATTGAAATGCAGCTGCCAGGATGATATTACATTAATGCTTTAATGTAACATTTTATGCATTTGGCAGACACTTTGATACAAAGTGACTTGAATTAAATTCAATTAAATTTTATCAGTTCATGCATTCCCTGTGAAACAAATCCATGCCTTTGGTGTTGCTAGCGCCAAGCTCTAGTCTACAGTAATAATATACCAATTCAAGTGTCAAGAAAGATAGCATGAACAATTCACAAGAAATAAGTCCTGTAATAACGGGTTGGGGCGGGGGGGAGGAGGTTGGCATGAGGGAAGGACAACCGGTCACTCACATCAGAGCACATCAATAACAAACAACAACAACAAGAATCTAACCATCCAATCAATTCCAGATAGACAAAATCAAGTCCTGCCCTACATTTATCTTGTTCGAGAAGCCGTTTCTTCAGAAGGGAAAAAAAGAATATTGCTACTTCCGTTTCATGCCGACTTTAAATTCTAATGTCTTATTTAAATGTTAAAAGATTAAAAGCTGTGAATAGGTAAAAATCATAAATAAAATAATATAAAATATAAACATTTATATAAAATATTACTTTTTAAAATAATGAGTAAATCGTAAAATATTGAAAGGGAGAATTCATATAAAAAAAAAATCTTTAAAGATTCTTTTGACAATGACCCAAACCCTATGGTCTTCACTGGCCTTCCGCGGTCATCGTCTAATTTTTTGACCCGCCCTCAAACACTGTAAATCATTCACAACAGACTGGATCATCTGACCAATCAGAGTAGAGTAGGCTCGCGAAAGGGAGGGTTTTACAGAGACTAAATCTTCAAATGAACCATTTTAGACTCTTTGAGAAATTAGGTGATGTGACATGTACATTATTAGAAAAGATTAAAGCGTTTTTTGAACTTTAACTCATGAAAATCCATTGTAGGAAACCTCCAAAACCAAATTAGGAACCTTTAAAATAGCATAATTGGGGCACTTCAATGTAACAATAAGAGGGAGTGATTTCTTTTGAAAGGAAGTTGCCCCTTTTGACACCTGTGTGTTGCTGTAAGCCATTTCATCAAACCCTATTCAAGATGGACTTTGCTATAAAACCCCAATCATGAAATAGTTTCGAATTGGATCGCTAATGGGCCATTGGTGCTTAGACCCAGATAATTGCCGCTTGTGGCTACATTTTTCCTAATGTTTACTTGTCTTCAATAATTGTTTGAGGACTTTATTAGCCTAGTACAAGTTTTTGTTATGGTATTGAAATTGGTAATAAAAAAATTACATAAGATTTTGATCATATCACCCACTCCTAATTGTGTTAACAAGTACAATAGTACAAAAACAATTGTGATTATGATTTTTTCCATAGTATAGCAGCTCTACCCAAACTGTTCCATGGCTTCAGTCTGCAACCAGACAAGTGCTGGTTTGCAGCCATTCCTCAATGTGGAGGAAACAAAAGTTAAACTCTTCTTGTACAAGTTTCCAACTCAGACATTTTGGACTACACAAAGCTCCATCTCTCTAATCTCCTCAACTTCAAAACCACTGTGCCTAGGGCATTCTGGAAATGCTTATTAGCCAGACTCCTTTGCACCTGTTAAACAGTGATCTTTACCTGACAAGGCCAGGTAGTTGATATCATGCCCAGCAGCCTTGGCGTAGGATCCGCTCTGACCATAGCCGGTGAGTCGAGCGTAGATCAGGCGCGGATTCTCTTTAAGCAAGTCTTCAGGACCTAATCCCATCTTCTCCATAACTCCTTAATTATACCAAAGAGATTTAATAATGAGGCACGGAAGGAAAAAACACTGAAGATGTGGATTTAGAGAGCAAACTATTCTAGTTTGGATTTAAAATCAGGAAAGAAATGGCAATCACACACTTAAATCAAGAACATATTTTTTCAACAATGCTTTCTTTAAAACAGCTGAAATTATTTAGACAAAGTTTATTTTTTGGATTTATTTTTAGATGTGTTTAAACATTATTGTTAAGTTTATTTTTGTAATTACAGTTTATCAGAGCTGTCATAATAATTTAGATTACAAAATTTACAAAAAATTAAAAGCTGCTAAATTATTTTTTAAAAAAGAAGAAAACTAAATAAATAAAAATATGCCTATTTTTTTAATAGTTTTTAATTTGTTATATTACATTATAGGAACATAGGTAAAGACATGCTCTATGCTATACATGCTCTCTATGCTATTATACATCTAGTTGTGTCAGGATCAGGAAGATACTACATTCAAGAAATAAAATACACACTACCAAACTGTCAAAGCGTCAAGAAATGTGGAACCATGTTTGCTTCTTTTAATTAAGGCACTGACCTTTACGGTAAGGCTCCAGAACCACATCTGACTGGACACACAGTCTTTTCAAAACAGCGACAGCTTTCGGACTCTTCAGATTCAAGGCTACTGATTGTTTGCCTCGTGCTTGAGTATCTACAGTCATTGACACCTTTGTCCGATCTACCCGGATCACCCTTGCGCCGAAGTCCGCAAGTATCATCCCGCAAAAGGGTGCAGGGGCTAGTCCTGCCAGCTCAATTACACGCAGTCCTGTCAGAGCCATAATGGATCCTGTTTATATATAAATAATATTAATAATAATAATGTTACTCGTGAAATAAATATATTCACATAATTATGCAGCCTGGGAGTGGTTGAAACACTCTATATGTACAATGTAATGCACAATATACCATGTACGAAAAAATAAATCATATCAAAAAGCACCGTGCAAATGACAGTTGTTATTTGGGTCACAGTTCACTCCAGTTGTCTATTCCCAACTTATCAAACTGCTAAACTGGCAATAGCGCTAAATAACAACATTTCATTATGTGTGTTTTCTGTCCAAACCACCTTTTCGTAAAAAGCATCAGACAAAACACTAGTAATTATAACTTTGAAATAAACTGTAGACAACATACCGTTTAAAATGTTCACTTGCTTCGAACCAAACTGCCCGGCGCGTCTTTATGACGAGTGCGTGCGCATAGGATTATGTACGTTGTAGTTGTTGAAGTCTCTCAATTTCAAAGGAGCTTTATTAGCATGACTGTGTATCACAATCTCTCTCTCTCTCTCTCTCTCTCTCTCTCTCTCTCTCTCTCTCTCTCTCTCTCTCTCTCTCTCTCTCTCTCTCTCTCTCTCTCTCTCTCTCTCTCTCTCTCTCTCTCTCTCTCTCTCTCTCTCTCTCTCTCTCTCTCTCTCTCTCTCTCTCTCTCTCTCTCTCTCTCTCTCTCTCTCTCTCTCTCTCTCAAATATAAAGCATAAGGGATGGCGTTATATAGGCTACTGATAAATATAGGTTCAAAATAAATCATTCAATACAATTTAAAAAAAAAATTCCATTGTGAAATTTGGTTAGGCTATATACTAGAGGAATATTATGAGGCATGTTCATCAGTGTTAAAATTATACCATTTACAGAGTCAGATAACCCACACATACATCCATACATCCATGTATACATACACACATGCTCAAACATTTGGCTTGCGCTGCGCATCGTGGCACCTTAAGCAACAGCCTCATTCCATCATTATATGCATTGAGTTTCTGCATGCTGCTTTTTCTGTAGCGACGCTACAATTGGGCAGTATACAGGGGTACAGAATGCTTTAATTTGACTCTGAAAATGATGGATTGGATCCCTCAAAAATATGTAATAATTGTGCCTTCCCAAATATTCTATAGTGCAGTCAAGGATGAATAATTCAAATTGGCTAAATATGTAACAAATGGGATCAGATTGAAGACACATTCAATATTTTATATATAAATGATACTTGTAAGACAGAAAAATGTTTGGAGATATCACTGCAAATTTGTGTCTCAACACTGCTACATTTATGCATTCAATATCAATTCAAGTATGTAGGAAATCAGGAACACATTCAGCACATATGTGACCCTGGATCACAAAACCAGTCACAAGTAGCACGTGTATATTTGTGGCAATAGCCAACAAAACATTGTATGGGTCAAAATGATTGATTTTTCTTTTATGTCAAAAATCATTAGGATATTAAGTAAAGATCATGTTCCATGAAGATATTTAGTAAATTTCCTGTATTTCCAATATTATTGAATAATAAGCTTTAGTTCAAGGATTACAATTGTAAAGATGTGACCGCTGTATTGTGGGTAAACATGCACTCAGCAGCAAGGTCAGTCTCAATTGACACGCTCAGTGGCACTTTCCTCAATGTTCATTTAGAAGACCTTGAGATACATAAATCCCTTTGACTTAGTTTAGGACTGCTTTCATTTTATTTTCCTTATAGTTATCAATTAGAGAGTCAATCGGCAGCATACAGTGAAATGCCACATTCAGACAACTCTGTAACGCTAGTTGGAAAACATTTGGAAAATGTTATTGGTCTAACATATTAAATAGATTTACAGGGCTTATTCTGTGATTAAAAGCCCTGTACAAAACCTACAAACATGAAAACACTTGGCTTTGTCTCTCAGCTAAACAGTCCAAATGTAGTCATGACACTTTCATAATAGTGATATGGCATATTGGCATTTAGTGTGTTTGCAATATCAAATTAGAGATGTTATTTGGATCATCCTGTCTGAAGTGTTTCTGCACTTTAATGATATCATCATGATTCAGAAAGCATTGTCTCAATTAACACCTCCCGTCTTCATGCATAAAGTTTCAAATCAACACAGCCAAAGCAACATGATAGTAACTTTGCAGAGTCATTTTGAATTCATTGTCAGACTCCCAACAGTGTCAAGGCAATTAAAATCTTCTTCTCACTGAGAAGTCTATAGTTTTGCTTATAATTTCTTGCCGGTTCATGAAAGAAATTTGATTGCTCTTCAGATGAAAGGGAGCTGACATGACTTGACGCTGCCTAATCATCTGATGAAAGCGAGAAGTGCCCTCTCTTTGAGGACAGAAGAGACTCCAGCAGTCATTTTACAGATGCAAGTCTTATTTGAGTTGGTAAATTCAATGACTTCGGCTTGGCGCCAAATGCATCTGTTTATGTTTGACATTTCTGATGTTTCATGGATAGAATGAATCCCGGCAAGCAATTTTGTGTTTAAAAGATGTCTAGCCATCCAAACACAGCCCTGACGTCTAGGCTAAAACAAGGAAAAATGTGGGCTGTCAGTGAAAATGTAATAGTCATCTAAACCATAGCCCAAAAAATAGACTAGTCATCATTTAGATAACATGTCAAAGAAATGAATCCAAACACCTTGTAATCACTGTTGACTTTGCTTACATGGTGGAATATAATACATCTCGCAAGTTATTTTGGCAAAAACGACATGTAACCAAATTCAAGGTTATTTTGGCTAGAAGAGGGTTACTCAACCGGACTATATCGAGTCTATAGTTAACCGAAACGATGAAATGACAGCTATTGCTTGCTGGGTTGCTTTACAAAGTATCTCATTCATTCGCTGAATGTTTTGGCTTTTTATCTTAATTCTCATAATGAAATCAGACATCTCAAATGCTCTCTTAATTTTCATATTCTTTGAGCAGTTGAGCTTAGAAACAGTTAGATTACCACAAAGATATAAAGCTTTATATTCAGTACAAGGCATTAATTCTTCCTCTATCATTGTAGACACTGTAGCAAATTAGCTTAAAATAAATAATAATAATTAATCAACTTGTTATAATTAATTATGAATATTTGGATCAGTTAATAGAATTAACTTAATGTAGTCAAATTAATATTACAGTCAATTTACCTGTTTGGCCCGTGAACACTAAGGGCCCTATCTTGCACCCAGCGCAATTGACTTTGTACACCGACGCATGTATCATTCCTATTTTGCACCCGCGCACAGCGGACTTTTCCCTCCACAGACGCACGTCGATTAACTAAGAAATACACTTGCGCTCCCCGGGGCGGTTCAGCGCAAAGAGGAGGCGTGTTCCGGCGCAAACGTTCCCTCATGCTATTTTGCAGGTTTAGAAAACAATTCCGCCACTGACCGAAAAAAAATAGTTTAAAGTCAGTGGCGCGTTGCGCATGTTATTCACATGCTATTTTAAGGGCCATGCTTGGCCATGAACAATGTAGAGTGTGCACAACACGCATACACTTTGATTCTCTCATCTACACAGAAGCAGCGGTTTTCATTTTTGCAAATCATACATTATTACGATAGATAGATAGATAGATAGATAGATAGATAGATAGATAGATAGATAGATAGATAGATAGATAGATAGATAGATAGATAGATAGATAGATAGATAGATAGATAGATAGATAGATAGATAGATAGATAGATAGACAGTTTATTATAAAAGCATACATCTAGCTTACACATTTACCCAAATTATCATACAACACCTGTTTAACCAAAGTTAATTTGGGTGTGTTTCTCCATCCCCAACTTCCCTGACGAGAACGTCGGTCTCCTCGGCTGTGAACTGCTCCTCGCGTGTGCCTGGCAAATCCGCCGTTGTAATAGGAATCCGCCATAGAACAAGCGCGCCTGCTCTTAACCGTATGCAAGTCTGAGACATTAATCCAAAAGAGTTTAAAAGAGAGAATGAATACATGAAAACCCCATAAAAGAAAATCATGGGAGGGGAAATATGGATTATCTCTGCAACTCCCTTTTGGGTCGTAAAAGTCTCATCATTCTTAATGTGTCCTGTAACAGGACACCTTAGCTTCATTTGGGATGTTAGTTGCTGTTTTAGGGGGAAGTTTCATAGACCTTTGTTGGGAGAGTGAGTTTGCTGGATTATTCATTAAATATAATGAATAATGTGTGTGTCTGATTTGTCCATAAGCTACAACACTAAGGTTTCCTTTTGAAATTAGCTGTTCCAAAACCTTGTGAGCTGCCTTGCTAGTAACTGCCTATAGATATCATCCTAATAATCATGTAACCTAATTTGGTATCCTCTAATGGTAGCAACTCCACAAGCAAGTCACACAAATCTTACAGCCTTCACATCAATTATGATGCCTTCCCATGCTGCCTCAGTTCTTACTCCATGTCAGGTATGAAAGCGAGGCTGAGAGGGATAGAATTACCATGTTTTCAAGGGTATACACTGTAAAAAGCTGTATAAAGCTCCTAGATCACTTATAATTTTCCACGGCTCATATTGTTTGGGTTTTTTTTGTTTACTGAAATTTCTTGGAAAGATATTTTTGCAGTCTTTCATCAGCAGACCAACCCAAAAAACATTAAATAACAGTATAACCTATTGAAGAGATGCATGTCTATTCACAGCCTCGCTTTCAATCATAAAAGATGGCACTGCTGTGAATTAGGTTTATAGTTTTTTTTTTGGAACAAAGCACTTGGTCACCTAATACAGCAAGGACAAAGAAAAACAATAAAAAGTGTTCTTTTCCACAATAAGGTGTGACATTTTCAATGTAATCCACTAAGATTCAAATACTGCATCGCCCCATCTTCAGTTTATTAAGTTTGACATTTAAATCTATAGCCTAGGTAGGCTATGTTTTCTCTGAATCCAGCTTCGCGTCACATATTCTGTCCAATTTAATGCACTCTAGAATCTGAAGCGTTCCGCCCCCTTTGCTATTTACCACCTGGCCAAGGCGACCCTGGCTGTATCTGACTGTAGCCTACGTTCGGCAGTAAAACACATGCTGCTCGTGCTCATCAGTTCCATCAGTTAACTGTCGAGATATTATTTCGAGTCGGAGTGACTGTCAGGCACGTCCGAAAGCGAGTAGGCTAACTTCAGAAAACTAGATCAGCGCTGATTCTGTTTTGAACGATTCAGTTCGATTTGGTGAACTGGTTCGACCGGTTCACAAAAAAATAACCGGTTCAATAGAACGATTTGTTCACGGACATCACTACCGTTGTCACTAAACTTGTCACGTCACGGCCCAATGGGTTGGAGATGTGTGTTCGGTTGCTCAAACGCTTGAGTTTTATTCCGTTTTCAGAATGAAATGGCTAGAATTTATTCACACCTCAAACGTTACTATTGAATCCAACGTATCAGCGCTCGGATTCGTTTCCATGGTGCTGTCAAGTACGACTCGTAAGGCTTGTTCGACTTGAACCGGCGCTGCACAGACCGATCGGTGAATGACATCAAAGTACCGCAAGAGCGAATAGAAAGTAGCCTACTCCTTATGCTTTTGTATTGCTCTCGCGGTACTTTGATGTCATAAACCGATCGGTCAGCGCCGGTTCAAGTCGAACAAGCCTGTAGTCTGTGAGGTAAACTAAACGCTATTGGTTATTTGAAAAGGCGGAGGAGCCATTCAATATGTCCTGCCTTAGCGTTCTGTTTCAGTAGAAATTACGTCAACGCATCATACAAAGCTAGGCTACATGTTAGGGCTAGGCACTTCAGTGGGCCTTTAAAGCTACACTGTAACTTTTTAAGTTGATTCTTCTTTCTTAGCAAAAAACACTTTGTTCTATCAAAAGTATATGTGCTCATTCATGTGTAATTACTTCCACCAACTAATAAAGTATTCTCATAAGCGTAAAATCTGCCTTTTATAATAGATACGAGTCGCTTGAATGGTGGCAGCCATGTTGCGCCTCCATCTTGAAAATACATTCGCCAAAGAGGGACATACCTGGAAATTCAAGCTTCGCCTTTCGCGTTTTACACTCAGTGACACCGTGATCCGTGACGAATGCGAGGGGGAGATTACTCGCGACTGCCGGCAGATATGAAATAATACGGCCACCGTAGGAGTTAAAACGCCCTCGGAATCGAAAGGAACAGAAACTAATAGTCACTGGGTAGTCATATTGTCAGGATACAGGCACGGAGACAGAGGTAAGTGAATCCAAACACAGCTTTATTCAAGTTGACAAGAGTGCAAGGTGAGTATTCAGTGAGTTCAAGTGCAGATTCAATGACGATCACTTCTCTTTCAGATGCAGTCGATAGCAAGCAAGCAAGCTCGGAGGAAACACGGGAATCTCGAGAGGAAGCAGGATCACAGGTAACAGGGAACAGAACAGGATTTCTGGAGACAGCAGAACAATGATACAGAGGTTAGTGTTTCACAGGTGAGTATACATTACTTCTTGGACTCTTGATGCATCAGCGACTCAGGAGACAATGGATCATGGTCTGTTCCTGTTGGAAGCTTGACAATGAACTGGGGCTATGGTGAGTGTTTTATAGTGCTTGATGACGAGGTTGCTGATGGTGAACAGGTGCAGGTGATTAGTAATCTGGAGAGAGTGAATTCAGGTGTGCCAAAGAGGATCCTGGGTAATGTAGTGCAGAGACAGACGGTGAACGTGACACATATACAATTTCAACGCTAGATAGGGGAAAATATCACACAGTGTAGCTTTAAGGTTGGATCAATTACAGTTTGACCACCTATAGCCTGGAAATTTACTGTTGCATATTTACAGTCGTTTACAGTTAAAATTACAATATGAACACACTTGAAATAAGAATATTTTGCAATCATCTGGAGATCGGCATCTGCCAGTGTTGTAATTCAGAAACAGTGTATAGCTGACATTAATAAATTCAGTCTGGTTGTCTTGAGTTAATGTGGAATCGGTAAAGCAGACGCTCCAGAAGACCTGTGAGGAGGGGTAGGCTATACTTTCATAAACCGTAACCATTCCCTGATGGAATCGGAACATTTTTATTGAGCTGTTTAATTTACTCAAAAGAAACTTTATTTGAGCAGAGGGCCCTTGAGGCTTTATGTTCGTTTTATCTTCCCAGATCATGCTCAAATATCAGAGAGCTTTTAGCTGAAAATATGCTGCATAATAGAACTTCCTCCCAGCAGCAGCAGGATTTCAGCAACTATTCTGGAAGTCTGCTGTATAAATAACCTCTGGCCTTTCTCATTTATGTATTTTCCTTCAAAAGTTGCACAGTTCCTTCGACTGATTTTAAAGTTGCAGGAGATGCATGAGTTTGAGCTTACTTTGCATGAGCTTACTTTGCATGAGTTGCGTTAATTATATGAAAGAAATTTACATTAGTGGCTTAAGAGAAAATGCCACAGAATATTATTTAGGCTTTGATGAATTAATTCACTCACGTTGTGCACCTGCCGTTTGATGTGTAATACTGTACTGACTTTATAAAGAATAAAGTGGAAGCATTCACATACTGGTAGCATATTGAGACAATGAGTCACTATTACATTTCATAACTACTGAACAGCAAAATCCACATGATGCCTTAAAATGGACAAATCTGCATTTTATTCACACCAAATTTGTCCATTTTAATCCACATGATGCCTTAAAATGGACAAATTTGGTGTGAAAAAAATGCAAATTTAATGGATATGCTGTAATATATGAAAATATGTTTTCAAATATTTGACATTATTTTTCTATATTTTTTCTAGGCGGATCATCAAGACTATTGGTCCTCCTAGTCCTAAGTGTCAATCGTTCTGGTGATATGTTTACGTAAGGCCGTCGTACGTGCTTGTGCACACGATTCACACGATGGCGTGCGCTCAAAACACAGGTTGGGCTTCCCACTGATGCCTCAGTCGCGAAGTTTCTACTTGACAGGTAAAGTTTGGCATGCTATTTGGAGAAATCCATTTAAAATCACTGCTAGTAAAAGTTAATGTAAGCTATGATTAGCTCGTGCACACGTTTAATAGGCGTTCCCTCTCGGGAGCAGGTAGAGTGTTGCGCATGTGCATTTTTTCAAAAAGTGGAGAGGGCGGTTCTTTTCTAAAATTCGGGAAATTCCTCCGCTATACCTTTAAGTATACACTCATGCTGTTTTTATCAATTTGCATATGAAGATAGGATGGTGTTTTATGCATAGCTTAATTTGAGATTGACCCGCCTGTCATTACATTCTCCCCAGGTTCAAAGAGATGCCAACATCAATATCATTCTTTCTTCCGGATGTAAGGCAAATGTTCAAGTGAGTTTGGTATTTGTGATGTTTCATGCAGTCCACTGTTCAGAAATTATGCAAGAGTGTTTAATATTCTTCAAGATCTTGTCTGTACAGTTAACAAGACATTACGCAGGGATCAAAGATTGTGCCAATTCACAGTCCCGCTCTTGATTTCAATTTATTTCAGTCCTTTATTTCAAGTGTTTCTATAGAATTTGCTTTGATTATGTTTTTCTAATTAAGAAAGTTTTTGAAAAGGGGGGTAGAAACTGTAAATGTGGTTCATAAATTTGTATAAATAATGTAAATTCACTATCTTTTAAAGATTTTTGTTATCATTGGAGAAAAATTCAGTCTGTTTTGACACTATACCCCAGTAAACACCAAAACACAATACAATAGTGTTTACTGGTGTCTGTTGGGTCGGTGCTTATGTGACCCAGCCAACAAAGGACAGTTCAATGGGTCAGTGTAGACCACTGAAGACATTTTAAACAGCACCTGATTACTTTAAATGCTTGTCACATTACAAGAAAAAAAAATGTTGTTTTAAAAAATAAAAAACTTAAAATTCAGATCACACTGCCTCTGTCTTACTGAACACATTTTGGCTTTAGTGATACTGCTGCATAATGTTCTATCTGTGCATCGTCTGGCGTGAGCAGTGCATATAAAAGCAACATAAAATCAAATAATCACATGAAAGAACCTGGACAAATGCAGTGCAGTATTTAAAAAAAAAATATTATTTCATGTATTTGTCTGGGCTGGGTTTAAATTCGTAATGATGATTCTGGTTGGAAAAGAAAGCTTGTTAAAAATGAAAGACAACAATAAAAATGACTATTGAGAGTCTTATAGAGAATTTTGGAGCAGGTCTTGTTAGGGAACATCTTCCCTACTGTTATTTACATCCAGGTGAGCTGCAGGTTCAGGATGGTGAATAAACCACTGCCTTTGATCTGTAGGGAAGAATACATAATCCATTCTGGACAAAAAGACAAAGAAGTCAAAAAACAAATGTGTCTGAAATAGGTTAGAATGAAGAAAAGAAACAAAATCCATGTAACTTAGAGACACACAACCCCCCCACACATCCATAATGAAAAGAAAGATCCTACCTTTTCCGTCAACAGGATAATTAGTATTTGCACCTACAGAGCTGAGATCAAAGCATTTGTGAGGATGCTGGAGAGAATGTTCATTTGCTGGTGAGGTTTTTTTTTTTTTTTTTTTTTTTTTTTTTTTTGCAATAATGCGTGATAGATGTGGGTTGTTGGGTCAGTGAGTGCTTAGTGGCCCATGGTGACCACAGCACATGGCTTTCTTCTACTTGCTCTATGTGATTTTATATCTATCTTTGCCCATCCTTGGGCACTGAGTGGGCTTTCAATGTGTGTGTGGTTCAGGTATAGGCCTGACAAAATGTCCCTACAAAGATGGTAACCCTCACAAAAATAAAAAAGAAGTTTATTCAAGTGTGCTATTAGTATACTTCTTTTAAACTAAAAATAAGAAAGTATTTTCAGTCTACTTTTTATACTTCTCAGAAATATAGGCCTTAAAATCGCACTTAAAGTAGGTTAGTTCACCCAAAAATTACAATTTCTGTCATTGATTACTCACCTTCATGTAAATCCAAACCCATGAGACCTTTGTTCATCTTCGGAACACAAATTAAGATATTTTTGTTAAAATCAGAGAGCTTTCTGACCCCCCTATAGACCGCAATGTCATAACCACTTTCAAGGCCCAGAAAGATAGTAAAGACATTGATAAAATAGTCCATGTGCAGTGGTTCAACCGTAATGTTATGAAACGACGAGAATGCTTTTTGTGAGCAAAAAACTAACAAAAACAACAACTTTATTTAACAATTTTTTTCTCTTCCATGTCAGTCTCTGACGCTGTTAACCTTGTAAACACAGTGCAGCGCTTCCTGGTTCTACGTCAAAACGGCAGCTCAGTATTGGCCGGCTCATGCGTCAGCATCACACGCATTCGCTTCAGAAGGCCTTTATTAACCCCCTGGAGCCATATGGATTACTTTTATGATGGATGGATGTGCTTTTTTGGGCTTCTAAATCTCAGGTACTATTCACTCCCATTATAAAGCTTGGAAGAGCCAGGATATTTTTTTAAATAACTCATATTGTGTTTGGATGAAAGAAGAAAGTCATATACACCTAGGATGGCTTGAAGGTGAGTAAATTATGGGATCTTTTTTTTTTTTTGGAAGAAAACTTACTGTCGAATTTGAACCATTGAATTTGTGGAAGCGAATTTGCAAAGCAAAATAAAATGGACCGAAAATTGCCTGTTGAATATTATAGGTTGTATTTTTAAACAGTTTGAATATTTTGGAAGTGAAATATGAAAGGTGAATATGGATTATTGAATTTTTAATAATGAAAATGTGTTTGAAGTGTTTTTAATTGAAATATTCACAGCTTAAATATTCAACCATGTTGAATTTCAGCCCATAAAAATACAAGCCCTAAAAATACAATGCATTAAAATGCAAGCAATGCAATGGCTATTTTTTTTCAAGTAGTGCAATTCAACAGGCTTTTTGTTTCAAAAACATTTGACATTATTTTACTTCCATACGTAAGCTAGATTTATGCCTATTTTTTCACATCTTCATGGACACAACAATGATTTCCCTCGTGTGTTAATATTTTTCCTTGTAATAATGTATGGTTTTCTAAAAATGAGAACTGCGTCTGTGTGTAGATGAGATAAGCAAAGTGCATGCGCGTCATTGATTATGGCCAAGCATACGCCCTTAAAATAGCATATTTAACATGCGCAACGCACCACTGACTTTAGACTAGGTGGAATTGTTTTCTAAACCTGCAAAATAGCACCAGGGAACATTTGCGCCGGAACTCTTTTTGTGCTGAACCGCCCCCGGGAGCGCAAGTTCATTTCCTAATTTACCGACGTGCGTCTGTGGAGGGAAAGTCCGCTGTGCGCGCGGGTGCAAAATAGGAATGATATACGTCGGTTTACAAAGTCAATTGCGCTGGGTGCAAGATAGGGCACTATGCCTCAAGGCAAACAACCATGTAATCTCATATATTTCAGCATACAACATTTACACACTGAGAAAAATAAATGGTGTAAGTTTAAGATAACAGACTATTGACATTTAAACTAAAGAGGGGCAATAAATTTCTACGTCTTCATACAGGCCAACTGTGACATGTAAGAAATCTCACTCAGATGCCAATTGCTCCTCCTCACGCTGTGTCAGCATGATATCTGAGCCAATTAAGAATAATGAGCAACACCTATCTCACATTGCACCACATGATGCCTGTGTTCGTTAAATACAACACAATGCAATATTAGCACAACACTCTTTCCTCAAAAAATTGAAATGCTACTTTATTCGAGCAGTCAATGTTTGGACATAGCAGATGTCTTCTTGTTGTTTTTTTCTAATATTAAATTGTGCTTGATCCCTTGTTGCTCCACAAGTTCTGTTCACCTTCCATTGTACAGTTCACCAGCAAAAAATGTGAATCAGATTTTGGTATTACTATATAAGTTAGTTGTAGTTATACAAGTTATAAATTGACTACGTGAATTTCAGACCAAAGAGAACATTCAGTCCCAGTGCTTTCAGCAAACAAGTCATCTCAAAATAACCAAATTAAAGCAACAATGAATCTCACCCTGGATGAAGTAAGTATAGCTTGATGTGAATTGTGAATGCTTGCAAAGTGTCAGTGTGACAAAGTTCCCATGTGAATATGAGGGCTATAAAGGCTTTTATGAGAAGCAAACTAAATACATCCCCATCTGTTCCGATACAAAGTCAACTCTGCAGCTGACATCCTTGTAATTAAGTGATAGTGTGACGGATGTGTTTGAAAATGCACTCTGATGGTTCACTACACAAAACATATTCCCCTTGTTCCCTGTGCTTAGCAATTTTCAGAATGAATGACCCTGCTAGTGATTACTGTCCTTTGACAAGTCAAACATAAACAGATCTATAAAAAACAACTAAATTGTATGCATGTATATAACAATTGCTTGTGATTTGCAAATTACTTCTAATGAATCAGAATAGATTATTATTTTTATCATATTAAACAAGCCACATGTAACTCAATTATTTTTATTATTTACAAGTTATTTGTGAAGTTATCAAAGAACTGGTAAATATTAAATCTCTAAAATTGTTTTTCCAAACTTTTGTAATACTAGATCAATCAATTAAAATAATTATACCAAATATGGTGTAACCAGAAGGTTCAAAAACTGCATGTTTTTAATTAAAATAAGTAATATGGTATCTACATTTTGTACACTTCGATGTTTATCTATTTGAATTACATTCAATTATTGTAATATTTTAATAATTCAATATTTAAGTCATCTTTTGGCCCTCTTTGGATGGCCCAGACCACTGGTTGAGAAACATTGCTTTAAATCTCCCCTTTTTCTCAGGTTTCCGACTAAAAAATTACAATTACTAATTGTGAACGAACAGGATATTTAGTCTGTCTCTGAGACAAACAGCATTTCTGACTGTGTTCATTCTGTGCAGGATAACATTTAGCTGTTGCCATGACAATTTAAAGAGGCAGTAGTGCTGTAGACCTCAAAACTATTTATAACTGTGCATCTATATGAGCTCACAATATTTAACCTACAAGAAGAGCTAAAAATGATATGTATTTTAAATGCTTATTTATTTATTTATAAGACAGCATCATCACTTGATGGATCCTGATTAAATTATTTCTCATTTATCTTTTTTCAATATTAAATCATCCTTAAACACACTCAATTGGTTCACATCATTGCCTAAAAATAACAACAATTTCAAATAACCTTAACATCCACTGACTTTTTTTATTTAACCCTCCATTACCGTATTGATCACTTGTTATTGTAGAAGGGCAGTCACCTCTTGAAGGTCTATCTTTGCCCTTTATATAAAATGTGTAAGTCATGCTGACAATCCCATGTATAATTTTACACGCTAGAAGGAATGAAACATCATTCACTTTTAAGACCATGTCAAGATCAGTTCAAAAGACCTTGAGAATAATATAAAGAACCAGGTTTAAACCACACAATTTAGAGTCTGCCAAATGGACCAAATCTCTATTCACTGGGTCAAAGCATGGTCAATTACTCAAAGCCACCTGCTACAAGAGCAATCTTGAGTTCTGGTCAAGCTCTTCTCACCTCTCTGACATAAAGCAAATGGACTTCCAGCTGTCCCACGATTATGCTGTCCATTGGCTAGCGATGCACAATAACTTCTCATGTCGTCCTGTAGGTGGCAGTGTATCTTTTTTTTTAAATGATAAGGCTGCCTCCAAAATCGCATACTTCCCTATACTATATAGTAGGCAAAAACCAGTATGTGACGAAAGAAGTATGTCCGAATTCACGGTACCCGTAAATGAGTAGGCAGAAGTACCCGGATGACCTACTACGTCCAGAGAGATTCTGAAGTGTGCATGCGATGGACACTTTACTATCCCATGATGCCACGGGAGAGGATTTGAACTGATTCTGGTAGGTCATCTGATAATGACAGCATAGTGAATGTAGTACGTCCAGATTACATTCATACTACACACATTCATATAGAACATACTTTTTTAGTGGCAATGAAGTAATTAGTTATTCAAAATAAGTACCTAATCAAGAGAGTATGCGATTTAGGACACAGCCAAGTTTTAACATTTAAAGCAATGGTTCACCCAAAAATTTAAATTCGGTCATTTTTTTCATTTTCTTTTTACCTTCATGCCATTCCAAACCTTTATGACTATTTCTTCTGTGGAACACAAAAGGCGAATTTCCAGCAGTCTGTCTAATAGAGTGCTGCAGTGTATAAGTCAGCCTGGAAGTTAATATCACCATGGCTCCTTTGACAAAAAACCCAATATAATGTTCCACTGGCTTTTGGATTATTGCAGAAAATAAGCTCTGTGAAAAAGATTATGTAAGTAAAAAGATTACTTTTCTCCAACAAAAGACATTTTATTAATCAATAATCACAAATGAACACAACTTTTATGAATTTTGAAGCCTAAATACAATCGGCAGAAGTAACAAGCTAAACGAACACCACGGTCGCATGACTTAAACATTTTACCCAAAAGTTTGAGGAATAATTTGGAAAAGCGTGATCATGAACACAATGCGGTAATTGGACTAGTGAGTATGAGGTGACCTGTTCGGTGTAATGACATTTATGTTCCTGATAACCTCTGTAGTCGTAGACTGGGTAAACCCAGCCCGATCTGCCGGCGATTTGATTTCGCCCTGCAGCTCAGGCTGGAAACCTGTACATTCTTCTATCCTATCCTATTCTTCCTTTGTATTCCGTTACAAATTTGCGGGGACCAATCACAAACTGGCTTAGCCACCGGGAGTGCTTTTGGCGGGTTTAATCCAATCCAATTCCAAAGTACGTCACCTGGATTGTTGGTCTGATTGGTTGAAGGACTATCCAATTGCGTATAGTGTAATTTGAACTATGCCCATTGATCACACCTCTTGTGCAGTAGAAAATACAGAGCAGACTCTCTAGACTAATGCTCAATCTTAAAAGATTGAGCTTGGTCTGGTGATAGCCAGACTACTGTAGTCCCATTTAGCCACTTGTTAGCAAACGCCCTTTTCAACACTAGCAAAAGCTTTAAAAAAAAAAAAAAAATCACAAGGGGGTATTACTTGTCAGGATTTTGTTTTGTCTTTGTTTTCATTGTGTTAACTTTCTGTTTGCTAGTTTTCCATTGACCCAGTTTTCCCAAGTGTTTCATTGATTCATCTCATTCACCTGTTCCTTGTTAATTAACCCGTTAGCTCCTCTGTACTTAAGATCTCAGTTTCAGTCGGTTCCTTGTCCTGGATTGTTTTATGTCTATGTTGAAGTGGTTGTTCTATTCTGTGTCTTCAAGTTTATCTCCAGTGTGTTTCCATTTACAATTAAAAGACTATTTAATTTACTACATTGTCATGCACCTTCATTACAGCCACCCACCGTGACAGAATCCAGGACCCGACAAATACCTTATTCGGACAGGACTAGTTTTTTAAAGGACGTTTGAGTTACAATTATCACTCGACGTCTGTGACATTTCATGTACTGATTCAGGCAGGACTAACATCTCCGTGTTTATTACAGAGGTGAATGTTTTCTCTATATATGGGTGTTACAGAAGGTCATCTGCTGTGCTTGTGTGAATATGACGTATATGTCTTTTCATTTATTATTTGTTCATATAACATTTCTCTGAAAATAATTGCATGTGTGTCAACCAATCCAATTCAAGCATTCAACTGCTCCTTTGTATAGGCCTATTTAAGTCAATTTCACGAGTTCATAGAAGTGGCTGTTTATAATAAACCCACATAAGCAAGCAGAGAAATCTAGACAAGTATCTTACTCTTACCTGACACTAATATTAAAATGGGTAGTCTTTGCAGTTTCCACGATTTGACTCTAGTTATTAATTTTATAATGTTTTTTTTTTTTTTTTTCATCTGATAGCATCCATATTGAAACTAAATGAAAGCATGCTAAAGATTGGTGCACAAACAGTAGGTCAAAAACGCATGAGGAGAAGCGTTAGAATAATACAACATCAGCAATCACAGACATTCGCTTTCAGACAGGATTAGATTTCTCAGAGGACCGTTGAGTTTGCCAAAAAACAGTAGGTAATTTGCTCTGGAATTTTTACAGAGGTTGTGTGAGGAAAAACACAGAGTTGGCAGATTCAGGTGGGATTAAAATCGCAAAGTACATCTGTGAAACATGAATTTCTCTAACAACCCCCTGGAAAACAAGTCCTGTCTGAATAGGGCTAAAAACTCAAGCATGGATCTTACTGAGGCTAGAAAGAGGGCTGAGGACCATCTCCTGTACACCATCTGCCAGAACGGTCAGCCTCTAGAGCGGTATGTGGAGGACTTTTTGGAGTATTCCCATCTGGTGAGCTGGAGCAATTCTACGCTCAAGGCTTGCTTTCGGATGGGACTGGATGATTTATTTCAGTTTCTTGCTCCAGCTAAATGTTATCTACCCTTAGTTAATTATATTAACTACATCCTTGGGCAAAATGGTTCTGATTTCGTGATTAAGTTAAAGATGACACTACACACGCTCAATGCAGTCCCATCCTGACAGCATACAAATTAATAAATAATAAATTCCTGAGTCCGTTCCAGTGAGTGAAATCTCAGAGATGGTTTCAATGAAGGAAATCCCTGAGTCCGTTCCAGAAACTGAAAGTCCAGAGCCTGCTCCAGAGTCCGCTCTGGTTCACAACCCCATAGATCCTCCCAAGAAAATTTTGGAGGGCGCGCCCCTCTGGCTCCTTGAGCTACCGGCACCTCTCTGGCTCCTGTATCGCCGGTATCACCCTGGAGGCTTCCTAGCCTGCCGGAACAAACCTGGACACCTGCCTGTTACCTTCCATCACTCCAGGGTGCCCGTCCTTCCTCCCCAGTTTTACTCTTTTTGGCGTGGGAAAAAAACTATATTTTAAGTCTTCTGAAGCAACTGAATTGCTTAATTTAAGTAATTATTCACAAAAAAATCTAGTTCTTCTAAAAACTATTTTAATTGTTTTTTGAGTTTGTCTTGTCAATGAATCAGTTGATTCAGTTCACAAAAGCAGTCTGAGTGATTCTCACAAATCTGACTGATTCTCGAGTTCAACTTACTGTCTCACTGATGAAGATATCATATAGCTTTAAGAAGAGAATTTTTTTTTTGAGAAAAAAGGTGAGTGATCTCTTTACTCTTTCAGAAAGAGTGTTGTATCGGTTACCCATTTCATTCACTTTGAGACACGCCTTACATTTTCGTTTCCTGCTGCTTTAGTTCAGGGGAAATTCAGTCGAATGAGACATTCAACACAGGTCATTGCTACAGGTGGAACAAAAGTTTAAATGGGCCTTAGATCATATGATCTATCACAGGCTTTACATCTTGCAACAAAAAATACTTTTGAAAATATCAAAAACTCAGGCTTGAAATCAGTGCATACTGTTGTCTGGTTAAGTGATGTTCTGTTACATTTGACACAGCTCTGATAAATATCATGGAAAAACTTCTGCCTCACAAGGCCTCACCAACTAAGGTGCTGGATTCCTGTCCTTCTCCAATCACTGACATCAAGCCAAGAAGAGCTATTTATGGCTGTGTTGAAACACGAGGTCTGCCCGTGCTGGTCACACCAGCCAGTTTCTATTGGCATCAGCACAGACCGAAGCTTCAAAAACTTATGAGTAATAAAAGTTCTTACGACTTCTTCAAAGCTTTATCTATAATGATAACGGTTAAATAATCCCACAGACTGGATGTTTGAGGGCAGTTGAAACTAGGGCAAAAAACAATTAAGCAGATGGAACATTTCTTGGAAGCAGGGTTGGATGACAGTTTATTCTAACCAAGCATCTTTGCACATTCCATGGACATTTTCCACCTTGGCGTGAAGAAATGATCAGTTTATGTGCCACATTCACCTTGTTTACAGAAAATAATGCAAGCATTTACATTTTACAAAAAAAAAAAAAAAACTCCATCTCTTAAAACCACTGGAGCACCCACTGAAAATCAGACTTTCTTGTGTAACAATACTCACATGAATTACTTTATAACGACATTTTATGGTATGAAGTAAATATATCTTTGCATTTAAAGAAAATCTCAAATGTTTAGTGCTTTCAATAGAAATCTGAAACATACATCTAACTTTACATCACCAGCAAATAACATATTTCCAAACTGTACTGTATCTAACAGAACACAAATATATACAATTATTCTTTTTCATTAAAAAAGTTTATCACTAAATATTTTTGAACAAATTGCAAATATTTTTATTATACTTTTCTGTCAAAAAGCTCAATAAAGAAAACAAAAATACTTTGTCACATATATACATGGCAATTTTCCTCCACAATTTACTTAATATATTCTTTTAAAATCAAACAAAGCAAAACGATTTGTATTTACATGTTAATAAATAAATCAAAGTTAATAGAAGATTTTGGTCCGTTACTGTCAGGAGAACTACTTCCAGAAACTGTTTAAACTGTTATAATTTAATTTTCAATTTAACATTATATGGAAACTTCTTTCAATATTCTGTGCTTCGTATGTAATAGAAATAGGGTGATATCTAAACCAACATGGATAGGCTTTGTTTGCATTCAGTATATTGAACGGCACCACTTTGTCATTACAGCCACTCTGAAGGCATATTTGTTCAGTTCATCGACACTTTGTTTCTGACAAGTATACAAATCTTTTGTGGCATGAAAAATGAGGTAAACAGTAGCACACAAAATGGCAAAGGTTGCCTGACACATCATATCTCCCAAATTCATTTAAAGTCCACTCAGGATTATACTGTAAAGCACTGCATTCATCACTTGGCAGGACAAGTCCACATTTCCAGGCCATTCCCAACCCTGGCAGGATCACTTCACTATTTTTACTGAAACAAAAAAGATAATTAGACCCAATTTGAACTAAAATTTGACCTGACTTCCTAGAAACCAAGGTCTGAACAGCGTCACAATATATCCACACGTCAAACAAGCATTTCGGTTATTGTGTCCATACTTTCCTTTACAGAGCTGTGCCACATCTAAAATGCTTTTGGCATGAACTAAGTGAGTATGACTAGTCAAGGTCCTTGTATGGTATGGAAAAATGGTCATGCAGTTTTATAGAGCTTGGTACAGAATACAGATCAATTTCTGATTAGAGCAAATATTTAATGTTATAATAAGATGGACATTTTGTTTAATAAGAATCAGAGAACAAGTGGTTATGATAGTGGATCAAGCAGTAAAAAAACAAAACAAAAAAAAAATACATAAAAATATATATTCTGTAATTAAAAGGAGAAAACTGGTGTCAACACTTGTGCATCCAAATAAAATGCTCAAACTCATCGTTTTGGACTGACATAAGGGAGACTAAATGATTATAGAATTAAAAATGTTTTGGGTGCACTATCCCTTAATAAAGGCTAGACAAATTCATCAGATGCCAATATAGACATCCTAAGGGACCATTTACACGACACCATTTTCAACTGAAAATGGGACACTTTTTATGCGTTTTGGCTGTTAATTTATACAACGATGTTTTGGTGGCCTGAAATCTGAAAACTTTTGAAATCGTGATGCGATTTTGAGAAACAGGTGATGTCATGCGCATGCGTATTATCTGTGCAGTCTATAGGCATGTAGTGTTTCTTTACAAAGTGACATCGCCAACTACTGGCCTAGCATGCAGAATACAGCGTTTTTAGCCATTTTTGCGGATCCTTGTGAACGGTGATCGTTTTGACAACGTTTTCGTCTGTACGCAAAAAAGCAAAGGAAAAACTTTTCTGTTTTTAGTACATCGTTGTCGTATAAACATACCCTATAAAAAAATGTAACAAAACTATGTCAGATAAAATAAAATATGACACCGATTTCATTAAATACAGTGTAGGAGCCATTTGTTGGATGGTAAAGTTTTTGTCCACTGGGTAGTGCTGTGTATAATTAGAGCACCTGAGCAACAAGTGTGTGCGTTGGTAATTGGGAAGCACACAGTTTTTTGTCCACAGGACAGAGTAGCTTGCAAGGTGGATTTTTAGTTTTATGCTGTCTATAAGGAATGGCTTTCTCTGCATCGCAAGTTATAACAGATAATCAAAGGAAAGGATGGAGAAATCAACAAATATTCCACACAGCTCAACAATCTGATTTCCATTATTCTGCTCAAGTGCAACAAGGCAATACGGGAGTCGATCAAATGCCACATGTTCTTCCTCCTCATGGTGATCCCCTGCTTGAAGTCTTAAAAAGATAAGATCTTATCTTATTTAACAGCATGGAAATCCTCGTATCTTACCAAAAAGAGAGATCCCAGTCTTTGATGGTGACCCATTGCAGTATATTGCATTTATCAGAGTGTTTGAACATGGCATTGAAGAGAAAACTAGTAATGAAAAGGATTGTTTGTATTTTCTCAAGCAGTTTACTAGGGGGCAGCCTAAAGACCTAGTCTGAAGTTGCCAACATATGGCCCCAGACAGAGGCTATGCATTGGCCAAAAGATTATTAAAAGAAAATTTTGGTAATGAATTCAAGGTAACTACTGCCTATCTGGAGAAAGCCTTGGGCTGGCCCGCTTTAAAGGCTGAGGATGTGCAGGGATTACAGGCTTATGCTTTGTTTTTGCGTACATGTTGCAATACCATCGATGAACTTTCATACATGCAAGAACTTAACATGCCTAGCAACATGAAGATTGTTGTAACAAAGTTA
The DNA here is from genome assembly GCF_949319135.1 of Squalius cephalus. Classification (NCBI taxonomy): domain Eukaryota; kingdom Metazoa; phylum Chordata; class Actinopteri; order Cypriniformes; family Leuciscidae; genus Squalius; species Squalius cephalus. Next base: position 14,292,626 of record NC_137138.1, on the reverse strand, counting down.
CCTTACAAGCTGAGAGAGCAATGGAGTGCTCAGGCTTGTGAGATTATGGAGTCCAGTCAAGGCAGAGCAAAGTTCTCACACATCGTTGAGTTTGTTGAAAAACAGGTTAAGGTGGCATCTGATCCTGTGTTTGGAGATATCCAGGACAAACAAGGCACAGGTAAATTCAAAATCCAAGTGCGCAAGACATTTAGAGGGAATAGTTTCGCCACTGATGTTGCTGTTTCAGTTCCATCTAAGAAAACTGACATTGTGTCATCACAGCAAGAATACGGCTCTGTATCTAAGTCTAATGGAAACCGTTTGTTCTGTGCAAATCAACATCCATTGGAAAGATGTTTTGCTTTGAAGAAGACTCAACGAGACAAGATTGAATTCTTGAAAGCCAAGGGAATTTGTTTTGGTTGTCTAAAGACAGGACATACGAGTTAGGAATGTGACAATCGTTTGTGTTTGTGGAGAAGCACATCCGATTAACCTGCACATATATCGCAAGGAGGTAACTGAATGAGTTAGAGGAAAGGCGTAAAGTAGTGTCTGCTCAAACTTGTGGTCATACAGGGGCTGGTAACGAGAGGAGTTTAATGCCAATCATACTGGTTCAAGTGAAAGCTATTACAGGTAACAACCTGATGCAGACCTATGCTTTTCTGGACCCGGGAAGCTCAGCTACTTTTTGTTCAGAACATCTAATAAACGAGCTGAATCTGAGGGTCAACATTCTTCTTTGTACCATGGGTCAGGAACAATCAGTGTCTGCAACGTTATTGATGGACTGGAAATCAGTGGGCATTCTGCGGTTACTGTTAACAGAATTTCTGTTGTTAAATAGAAGGAGCTGCTCAACAATTATTTCAATCATGATTTCAGCGAAAGGACTGCTGATGAAAGAGAAATGTCAAGGGAAGATCTTCGGTTTGTGGACATAATGACCCGTACAGTCATGCTCCAAGATGGACATTATAGCCTAAAACTGCCATTCAAGACAGATAATGTCATGTTACCTGACCACTTCTGTGTTGCTAGGCAACGATTAAATGGCCTGAAAAGGAAACTGGAAACAAACAAAGGGTTTCATGAGAAGTACTCTCATTTTCTTGCTGATGTTGTACTTAAAGGTTATGCAGAGAAGGTACCATCTCACCAACTAGATCGTTTGAATGGCAAAGTTTGGTACATTGCTCATCACGGGGTGTTTCATCCTAAGAGCTTAGAGTTGTGTTCGACTGTGGAGCAACATATAAAGGAACATCACTTAATAGTCAATTGTTGCAAGGCCCTAACCTTAACAATTCTTTGGTAGGTGTGCTGATGAGATTCAGGCAAGAACCAGTAGCCTTCATGGCTGACATTGAAGCAATGTTCTATCAAGTTAAAGTGGCTGAAGAAGAGGTTGATTTTCTTAGGTTCTTGTGGTGGCCTGATGGAGAATTGACAAGAGAGCCCATTACATTTAGGATGACAGTTCATCTTTTCGGAGCTGTGTCTTCTCCAAGGCGCTTGTTATGCCTTGAAACAGACCGCAAAGGACAATCAAGCAGACTTTCCAGCTGAGGTAATTGAAACCATCAACAATAACTTGTATGTAGATGACTGTCTGAAGAGCGTCTCTTCTGAGGAAGTGGCCATCTCTATGGTTAAAAATCTCACTGTTCTCTGTCAAAAAGGAGGTGAGATGATGCCATACCATCGATCCTCCAGAAGAAATGGAACCATTGGATTTTTGAATTGGACAGAATTGCAGAATTCCAGGTGAACATGTTTTAAACCCATGGAATTTGAACTACCCTCTCATGCTTTTTTACATCACTTTGTTGATGCTTGCAAAGATGGATAAGGCACGGTTTCCTATATTGAGATGCAGAACAGTACAAACAAGGTACATGCGGCTTTCTTGCTAGGCAAGGCTAGAGTAACACCACTGAAACCAGTGACCATACCTCGTTTGGAACTTAAAGCGGCTGTCCTGGCTGTCAAGGTTGACATCATGCTAAAGAGGGAGCTGCAACTTTCATTGGAAGATTCTGTCTTTTGGACTGACAAGCATGACTGTCCTTAATTACATCAAGAATGAGGACAAACAGTTTCATACATTCGTCGCTAATAGAGTGTCTAACATAAGAGACAACACAACCTCAACAGTGGAGATACGTGCTCACTAAAGAAAATCCAGCAGATGATGCATCTCGTGGATTGAAAGCGAAAGATTTTCTGAGCAATAAGCGATGGATTGATGGTCCCAGCTTTCTCTGGAAGCCGAGTGAGACACAGTTTCCAACAAGTGATCTGATATTGACTGATGACCCAGAGATTAAAAAGTTGAAAGTCAATGCTGTGGTCTTACAGAATGGACAGAATGCCACAAGTCAACTTATTAATTTCTTCTCATAATGGAAACGTCTGAAAGTTGCAGTTGCTAGGTATTTGAAACTGCAGAAACTTCTGATGGAGCTGAGTCGTAAACGAAAGGAGCTATCTTTGGAGCAGATTGACAGTGTTGCTGTAAATTTAAAATTACAGGAATTTAGAGAGAGCATCTCTGGGCAGACAAAGTTTGACTGAAAGATCTGTCTATGGCTGAGAATGGCATAATAATAATGGCATGTAAACTAAAACAGAAGATGGCAGACCTTCCAGTGGAAAGGATCACCCCTGACCTGCCACCTTTTATTAACGTTGGAGTGGATTTTTTTGGGCCCGTTGAAGTGAAAAGGGGACGAAGTAAAGTGAAATGCTATGGAATGATTTTTTACTTGTATGGCAAGTAGAGCTGTTCATTTGGAAATGGCATGCAGACTCCTGCATTAATGCCTTACGCAGATTTGTCTGTTGTCGTGGACAGGTCATTCACATGAGGTCTGATAACGGGACGAACTTCATCAGAGCTGAGCGGGAGTAAAAGGAGGCTCTCAATGCATTAAACAATGAAAGGGTTCAAAGGGCCTTACTGCAGAAGGGAGTTCAGTGGAGCTTCAATCCTCCTACAGGCTCTCATTTCGGTGGAGTATGGGAGTGCATAGTTCGAATGGTGAGAAATTCTTTGTGCAGTCCTTCGACAACAAACATTGGATGACGAAGCCCTGCAGACTGTTTTGTGTGAAGCAGAAGCTATTTTGAACGATCGACCTCTCTCTAAACTATCCAATGATCCTAATGATTTGGAAGCCCTCATACCAAATCACATTCTGCTTATGAGAGAAAATCCTGCATTGCCGCCTGGGTTGTTTGAAAGATCTGATCTGTATGCCAATAAGAGATGGAGACAGGTGCAATATATTTCCAATCTCTTTTGGAAACGATGGGTACAGGAATACTTACCCTTGTTGCAAAAGCGACAAAAGTGGAACAAAGAACGAAGACCCCCAGAGACATCATGATTATTGCTGATTCTACAGCACCACGTGGTTCATGGCTACTTGGAAGAGTCGTGGAGACCTACCCTGACAACAAGGGTTTGGTACGTTTAGCAAAAGTTCAAACTAAAAGTAACATCTTAGAACATCCAATTAGCAAGCTTTGCCTTTTATTAGAAGCAGACTAAAATAGGGCATTCAACAGTGTTTAAGTGTTTGAATTTACTGTCCCCTACATTGTACAAAACTTGAATTGGTATCTATGGCTCCATTTTGTATGTATTTGTAATTATGTCAATATGTCAATCAATTAAGGGGCCAGTGTGTAGGAGCCATTCGTTGGATGGTAAAGTTTTTGTCCACTGGGTGGTGCTGTAGCTGTGTATAATTAGAGCACCTGAGCAACAAGTGTGTGTGTTGGTAATTGGGAAGCACACAGTTTTAGCTCAGAGTAGCTCGCAAGTTGGATTTTTAGTTTTATGCTGTCTATAAGTAATGGCTTTGTGTGTACGTGTGAACAAGGAAAGGCCACAAGAAGTTTTGAGATCATGTTTAATGGAGCACAAGTAATAAAGAAAGACATTTGTTTGTATCTACATCCGTCTGCATGGACTCTGTTTGTACGAGTTCTAAACTTGCTTACTCCTATTATCAACGGCAACTGCATTGGAAAGCCATTACAAACAGGTTCATTTAAAAACAAAGATAAATGTGGTTTGTACTGAGAGTGGGATTCAGAGGGTACCTCACGATAGGATACGATACACGATACACGGCTCACGATACCGATATCACGATACAGCAATTCTGCGATAATCAATATATTGCTAGACAATCCTATAATGATACATTACCATATCTGTCCAACTATGAAAACAAAATGCTTGTGTGAAAAGGTTAAGTGCAGGTTTTCTCTCTTTATTCAAGTCCAAACTGTTAGAAAACAACAAAAAGTTTTTCAGTCTGTAAATTAAATTAAACGTTTTAAGTAAATTAAACATTTTCGATGAGATCAGGGTAATGGAGTTGCAAGTGGCTTTGCATGTTCATGGTATTACCAGTGCACTTTACTTTTACCAGGCAGTTCTTGTTTATTGCGTACTCTGTTGATTTTGTTTGTCCCATCAATGGTGTAAAAGCCAAAGTGCGTCCAGACTTTGAACTTAAACGTGGCTGAGGCATCTATTATTTTACTCACACTGCCGTCTGCCATCCCGTTAAAAACCTCTTTTTCTTAGGCTAGTTAATTTATGTTCACGCTTCATTCATTTATGTGTTGAGCGCCACCTTGAGGAGCCATAAAGTAGTGATTCTAGGAGCAGGGAAATCTATTTAGAGCACCTTATTTTATTAATATTAATATTGATATTATATTAATATTAATATTAATATTTGATATTTGATATTAATATTGATATTTGGCGCCAGTGTAATGATTCTCGTATCACACGGAGAAGGACAACGATATATCGCCCTGTCAATATTTTGTCCCACCCCTAGTTTTTGTACTGAACACAATGTGTTTTATGCAGTGAAATATTAGTTGCAAACAGCATGAAGAGACATTCAGAAACCAACAATAAATCAATTAATTAAAATATTTTGTTTTGTATGATAAACAATTTTGGTATTGCATTGGGTTGTCACTTGATATGCGATTTAAAATCAGATTCCTAAACTATAAGAACCACTGTTTTACATGATCTGAACAGAGAGTGGCCCTAATGCAATACTCGGTTAATGCAAAATGAATGAGGCAAGAGAAGAATAAATACTCACTTCATACAGCATTAGTGTCACATGTGTCGACTGGAGCAGCTAAAGCTTCATGTGTGTTTAGTGAATTGAGCTTCTCATCTTCATCATTTGTTTCCTTTTTTCTCTTCTTCTTTCTACATGGTTTATATCGTTTACTGTGAAACAAAGTAGGAAGACGGTAAAAAGAACAACATTAAATATTAAATAAACACTGAAGACCGACGACACTTGAAGTGCTCTTAATAGTGTAATGCTCTTAACACTGCTCTTAATAGTGACAATGCTCTTAATAGTGTAACACGTCACTCACTGTGTACAGACGCATATGAAGACGATGAGCAAAATCAGAAAGACCAATCCTGCGACCACACATGCGATGACTATTTTTCTTCGTTCTCCCACATGGTAATTAAGATCAAAATATTCGCACCTAGAGCCAATATATCCCATTTCACATCTGTGCAAAAGTATAAAAAAAATTATACAACTTTTACTTGAGCTCTGATTGGTTGAGTGATAGACAGGTCAAAGTCTCACCTGCATGAAGGAGTGTTCTGCTCCTCCACAAAACGGCAAACACCATGGATACAGTAATGCTTATATTCCTTTGGACACACAGAGAAGTGACCACTCCATTTGTGGTCATCTTTTGAATCTGTATAGATTTAAAGCAGGGATACATATCACCATCAAACATGTAAACTAATATTCAAAAGCGCAAGATCAATCATTTCTTGATGTTTTTGAAATCTGTCTGTCTATGCTCAACAAGACTGCATTTATTTGTTCAAAATACAGAAATACTGTTAAATTTGATTACAATTTAAAACAACTGTTTTCTATTTTCATTTTCTATAAGCTGAATTGTCAGCATCATTACTCTCCAGTGTCAGATGAACCTTCAGAAATCATTCTAATATGATTTCTATCAGTGTTGACAACAGTTGTGCTGCTTAATGTTTTGTGGAAACTTATACTTTTTTCTGGATTCTTTGATCAATAGAAAGTTCGAAAGAACAGCATTTATTTGAAACAGAAATTTAAAAAAAGCAATTAAAAGTAGTGTAATAGAAACAAAAATTCTGTCCAATAATTATTTTCATGTCATTATGGCAGATATTAAAATGTTATACTATTTAGCTTGATTAAATTAAAAATTAACACCAAAAACTAAAATCAATCAAGTGAATTTAGGGATTCATGAAAAAAACATTTGTTAAAGATTACATTTAACATAGTTATTTGTGTTTTTAAAGGTAAACTTTACATAAGAGTTAGCTAATGGCAAAGGTAATCTAAATGTAAAAATAATCAATCAATAACAAACAATCTCAATGTAAGGCTTGTGCTTGGTTGGGCTCTTTGTTGTCACGATTCCCAGTTTCTCTTGTGTTCATCCCATGTGCTTTTGTTTTAATTTGTTACGTTTTCATTTGTTACGTTTTCATTGCGTTCAGGTGTTTATTATTTGCTCATCGGTAGTCTATGTATTTATATGTGTTTTAGTCTAGCCTTGTCATCATTTGATGCTGTAGTCCACTGCTGTGAGTTTCATGTCCATGCCATACTTAGTCAAGTTAATGTTTAAGCTATGTTTATTTTCAAGTTATTGCTTTGTTTGTGCACTTTTTGAATTATGGAATAAACTGCATTTGGGCTCAGAAAACTGACTCGACTTCAGTGGATCCGTTACAGTCTATATATTGTGCATCCTTAAAATACAGAGTAATGTAATTAAGGTTGTCCGTTTACTCATTTACAGTATTTTGTGTGCGTCGTTATACAAGGCACTGTAAAAGCCAAACTCAGTTCAAAGGACTGAGCTAGAAAAGAGACCGCTCTACAGAAACTGAAACTTGAGCTCTGACTTCAGAATGAACTAAAAGTTGAATGGGAAAGGGTCTAATTACAACCTCTGGCCACATGTAACATGATCTGATGATTACCTGCTATACAGAGAAGCTAAACTTGAGCTTGAGAGTATTATCAATTCTTAAATAAAATTACAAGGTTTGAAGGGGACTAAGAAGATGAATTATTATTATTATAACAGTCCAATTGTCCTCAGTGAACAGATTATAATATCATTCATGATAAGCAAATGCTTTGATAGAATTTTGTGATCAAATAACACCAGCTTTTTCATGCTATAAAAATATATTTTAATCTAATACCCTATTTATCTCCTCAGCTGGTGGTCAAGCTATCAAGACTTTTATGTCGAACCCCAGCACAGCTTCAAAATACGCTTTCTGCATGAGGTGGAATCTTGAAAGCGGAGCAAATGGAAAATCTCTCAAACTTGGCTAACCCATTATTTGAGAAGAACAGGTTGGGGTGCCATTGATATTTACCAGTGCAGTTGCTGCTGTTGTCATGGGGATTGCAGGACACAGTCCCATTCGCCTGTGCATTTGTGATATTCCATTCAGCCTGGGAGTATTTGCATAGGACAACAGCTGAGGGCAGACAACAAACAAATCACAGGTGGCTCCATGCATGGCTCCAGAACTGTGGCATTAGATTGCTTTGCAGGATTCCAGGCAAATGTTACACTGGGTTATATAGGCCTCTTAATCGTGGTTAAACTTTAAAATCCCTCCCTCTATGATTAACCAATAGAAGGTCTTCTAATGTGATAAACTGGATTCCAGTGCTAAAAATAGAAACTGGCATAACAGTGTTAAATAAGTTAGACCCTCAACTCTTGATGTCACGAGCACATTAATAAATACAAGTAAATAAAGAGCTATTTAAAGAAGGAAAAGTTGGCAAACGGGTACTTCTACAATCTATAGCTGCTTTGTAGACAAACAGAGCACAGTTAAAGGCGTTGAATACAAAGCAACAATGGTGAATCGTACCTGTGATTATTCCCCAAATCAACATGCGCGTCCTGTCCATTTGTATTTCGCGTTGCGCGTCAAACTGAAGACTTCGATCCCCGTGTTGCTTCAGATTCAGTTGTCATGTCGTTCATTTTAGAGCGATTATTTTATTGAGTCGCTAATAACTTTTCAGCAGTCTTCCCAAAGTTTCCTTTCGGGTTTCCTCAAGCTTCGAGGAGAGACTAGATTGACTAGCGATTATTAAGGCGTGCGTGGGAGGTGCTAGTGAGTTTTCCCCGCCTTTATGTGTGTGAATGACTTTGGGATTTTATTATTATTATATGCCTTTTATTAGGCAAAGGATTCATATTGATATTGCATAAAATTGAGCATTCCCTATAATGACATACAGATACCATATATCAATACTGTGTTATGATGCTTACATTGCAATTTGTAATTGCTAAGATTACAAATAAGGCTACATGTTTTCTTTTACTTTTTTTTTTTTTTTTTACACAAGAAAAATAGTTTGATATAATAAAAAATTGACATCCCTTACAGTAGACCAAAACCCCTGGTCACAAAAAGTATAGCCATAGGCAAAGAATGGCAGCAAGGTTTAGAGAGAGAGAGGCCAAACACACATTCAATAAGGATTTTTATTGAGTGCTGAAAATTGAATGACCTATATCACATCATATGACCTTGAAGTGGAGTTCCCAACTCTGACAGCTTGTTGAAAAAAGATTAAATGTCTGAAGAAAAATTAAAAAGAAAGAAGTCAGAATGTTCATTTATTTTAAAGGCTAGTATGTTTATGATTTATTACAACCAACATGTTTACAAGAACAGGAAAAATTTAACACAGTTCATAATTGTGTGCCCTAGGCATCAAAAAATTTGAAACCCCCTGGTTCACTGAGTGTATACTTCAGTCAGGGCAGCCTAAGGGTAAGCCTGAGTCTCTGACATTGCCTAAATCCCCTCATGTTTCCAGACGGCACCTCTTAATGAAGCTGAGAGTCTGTGGACACACCACGCTGCTGGAGTGAGGACTTGTGTTCATTGGCCGTGGGATTTCTCGTGGGAGATGGAGAAGATGTGTGACTGGCAGGGGTCGCCAGAGTCTGCTCTCCCCGTCGTACACAAGCCGTGTTACCAAGCTCCACTGCAAACAACGAGCCCTTCAGCAAATGCCATGCCCAACTTAGCACAGACACCGCAGAGCTTACGACGCGCGTTCATGAGAGATGCATGTCAACCATATTTTCAGTAAAATGTGTTGGCCAGCTCGTATGGTACAGACTGATGGCATATTATTTATTTATTTATTTATGTATTGATTTATAATTTAGAACTGAACAAGTAATAGGCTACAATAGACTATAACAACAACAGAGATATCTTGAAAACAAAGATAAAACAATGAGAGGAATATATTTTCACCAGCTAATTATGTACTTTACTACTTTACCCAAACTTTAAAAGTAAAAATCAAAGGGTTTTATGTTTCCGTAAATCATAATTAGGACATTATATAAGATATTAAATCATAATTATTAAGAAAAGTCAAAATTGTGTGCTAAAAAGGTCATAATTATGACAAAAATTCAAAAAACAATTAGGACAAAAAAATTGTACATTTCGGGATGTTTTTTTTATTTTTTTATAAAACGGTCAATATTTATTTCAGAATTTTGACTTTTTATCTCATAAATTTGACTGTCATAATTTATGATTTACCAAAGCATGTTTCTTATTAAATGTTTTATTTAATCTTTGGAGCAAATGGTATGCCAAATAAAAGATAAAGGGTTTATCCCAAACTAAAACCTCAACATGACCAACAATGAATAATGCCTGAGGTCTCCATTCATACACGAAAGTAATGTGGCCTCCAAAATTATTCTTGACCAATTCAGGTTCTCAACTGTAGTAAACATCGCCACCAGGTGGGCAAAACCACCCACTGCAAGGTTTTGTCTTTATCCACTCATTTTCATTCACAAAATAAGCGTTTGAGTAATTTAACCTTTCCATATTTTTCTATAATTTGGAAATTCTCTGCAAAGAGATTTTTAAATCCCCTTGGCAAACTGACAGGTGGCTTGCGAATAAAACAGTATTACAAGAATAGCTTCCCTCTTTCGGACAACCAATGGTTTATTTTACATGAGGTTATGTTCTTTCAATACAATGCTCTTTAAAAAAAAAATTATGTTAAATGTACAAAAACTTACAATACAGTAACAATCCTCCTCGACTTCTTTCACAGATTTACACAAGCATCCAGAGTGTATATTTATCTGTACTTAACACCAGCTGTGTTCTCACTTAAGCCCAGATATTTCAATCCTCTAACAGACTCTCTGCTACAATCATCACCACACACAGAGTAAAAAGTGCTCTAAAGTCTGCCTTTGAGAGGATTCTCAAAATGTCTCAACCATTAAATTTAGCTGCATGTAGTGCTTTGCACACACAGACGTGAATCACACAGACAGAAAATGACTAAGAATCAAAAGGCTTGATTGCTATAGAGAAGTGGGCTGCCTGTCTGCACAGACACTCAATCACTATGACATGTCAAACAGCTCGATATTTATAATAAATATACATTTTCATAAATAGAACATGCTGATTTCATATTGAGACTGATTAATTTCATTCAATGTTGAAGTTCCCTCACATAAATAATCTCAAAGCAAAATATTTTGTCATCGCGCATTTTGTGTCCCTGATTCTCCAGTGAAAGCAGTCTTTATCTGCGCTCATTTGCATACTGGAGCTCGTGCTTCAGTCAGAACATAGAATGCAAATGAGAAGCCAGGGAGTTTGATGTGTGCTCCAGGTGGCAGCTCACGTCCCTCCAGTGGAGGAAGTGTTTGGTCATCCACCATCTTCAGCACTTGCCCATTCAATTTGACTGACCTAGACATGGACAAAAAGTGGGATTTAACAATCTTTAGGTTGTTACTATGATAGTTGATGCATAACATGTTCAAATGCTTTAATAATTTTCAACTCAAGTCACCTTTAATTATATAGTGCTTTATACAATACAGATCGTTTCAAAGCAGCTTTACAGTGAAAATTATGCATTTCAGCTGAAGTCAGTTCAGTGTTGATTCAATTCCATTGTAAAGATCATCAATTATTAAACATAAAAATGTCATTGTCCAGCTCAATTCAGTTCTCAAAGAATAGCATTGATACAGTCAGATCAATAATATTGAATATTAAGTGTTGAGTGTCAACTAAGCAGGTTCAATAAATGTTAGGTTTACATTTATATGAATAAATAAGAGAAATGTGTATATATTAGGTGCCGTAGCTGGTCACAATTTATTTTTATTTTTTTCAACCATTTTTAATCACATTTCTGACTTTAACCAGTCTTGAGGTGATATTAGAAATGACCTATTACAAGTAAAACAGTGGTTCTAATCTTCAGCTAGCAAACAGATTTATAGGAGTCCAGTGCAAACATTGTGAGATCATGAGACATTACCTGGAATAAAGGCTCTGTTCTCCGGCCTCAGCTGACTGTAGAACAAATTCTTCAATGGTGCTGTTGGCCATATGGGCGGGCAGACTAATTGTGGCTTCATTTTTGTTTAGGTTTAAAGCAAATAAGGTCACAGCACCTTGTCTGTAATGTGTACTGGAAAAGATATGATATGTCAAAAAGGATTAACCATTGTTTCTTTAATATATATATATATATATATATATATATATATATATATATATATATATATTGTGAGCAGGAGAATAAAAGTACCTTTTTCTGTTAGTGCAGTGAAGGTATACCCGTATTGGTTTCTTTTGTCCAGAATTCGTATGAACTTCTGCTTTTAAGACCTCTGGACCAACAAGCTTTTTGTATATCAATGATAGCCAGTAATCCTGCCATATGTATAAAATAGTTAAAAAAAAATAAAATAAATAAATAATTGAACAGTCCACATTCCTGGACTGATACAGACATTAACACATAAACACTTACTGGAAGGGGATCTAGGTTATCATCCACTAAATGGTACGTGCCGGAACCAATTAATACCTGTCTGATAACGACATCCAAACCAAGCTTAGCAGCAAGTCCCAGTTTGTCCAGCCACCTTTATTAAACGAAACAGATTTAAATATATTTTAATTTAAAATATGCATTTATTTAGCTAGGATGCATTACATGGATCAAAGGTGATCGTAAAGACATTTATAATTTTACAAAAGATGTACATTTCAAATAATAGCTGTTGTTTTTGTACTTTCTATTCATCAAAAAATCCTTAAATGTGGCATGGCTTCCACAAAAATATTAAGCAGCACAACAGTTTTCAAGATTTATAATAATAAGAGATGTTTAATGAGCACCACATCAGCATATGATTTCTGAAGGATCATGTGACACTGAAGACTGAATGGCAGCAAAAACAAAAAAATTGTTTTAAAATGCATTTAAAAAGAAAATGTTTATTTTAAATTGTAATAATATTTATTTAACAGTATTACTGTTTTACAATATTTTTGATCCAATTAATGCAGCATAAAAAAATTCTAGCGGTTGTGTCATTTTCTTAAATTTAAATTAACACATTAAATTACTATAACTTAAATGCAAAAGCATTTCATTTTTTAATTGAGTGATGGAAACTCATATATAAATAATAGAGAGAACTGCCATTTTTTTCCATTTTTATTGTCATTTGTATAAACTGATTTAAAAGTAAGAGAAAATGAGAAACACTTAATATTTAAAATCAACCCAAACAAACACACCCCTCCCTTCATTGCTCCGCCCCCAAAATGCACAAACACACAATGCAAGTGGATGTCTCTTTATCATAGTTGAAGCAAAGCAAAATAATGCGTCACAAAAAATAATGTGAAGATGACAGGCGAATGAACGACAAGAACAATAAATAAACATATCTCTGCGTCTGTTTTCAGGCCTCCCTGCTTATGTCTCTTCAGCGCTGGAAAGCTTTTCTAATATTGATGTGGGTCCTGAAGCTCTTGCCTGATCATAACCCTTCTGTTTCCAGTGATATTACTCTGCGCTTTTTGTAATGTTTCTCAGCCATTTCTCTCTCTACAGTCTTTCTTCAAATCTCGCTCACTCACTTACTCTCTCATCACGAGTGGACACGCCCCCTACTGCTGATTTGCTACGAGTGTGTTGTGGCACTCTGATCCACTTTCAACAGCGTTTCTCAGAAATTGCTTACTGCACCTTTAAATCCACATTAAAACATACTGGAAGCTTTAATGTACTGATGAACTTCAAACAGGTCTGAAGTGGAAAAAAATGGACTCACATGAAACCAGCTACAAATGTGTCTGATAGACCAAAGGCACCTCCACCATATGCCGAGCTTGTCTCTCCCAGCCAAACCTTCTTCCCAGGAGAAACAGATTCAGTGGTCTGAAGGCAGAGTGTTTATTAGTCCAGTTCAGTTCATTTATCTCTGATATTTCTTACTGTTGAATGTGAGAAATTCGGATACCACTAGAGAGTTCGTATTTTAATGTGTCATGCAGAATTACTCTGGTACCTCGAGGACCTCATTGATTTTTGTTGCCAGAGTATCAAGCACATGAGGGTCAAGGAAATCCTCTAAAGATGTGTCTCTGCCATTCACATAATAGCTGTCAAGGAGGAAAATGGAAAACAAATTCAGTACAAAGACTTAATTATTTGAGATTTTTGTGAAAGGAAATAAATCATAACTTACTGGTGCCAGGTGCATGCAGTAATGGCCTCGGCTCCAGACTCCAAAAACCTATGAAAGTAAATGTTCAACCATGTCACCTTTATTTGATACCCAAATCTATAAGACAAGAAGCTACTCTGAAAACATATTTAAAAAAAATAACTTTTCTCTGAACACTAACCCAGTTAACAAATCTTTGCGGTGATCTCGTGGCTGACTAATATCTGGTCCATATAGACCTGTTGAGTTGTAGACCGCGGATTTCTGAAGGATTTGATGCAAATGGACAAAATCCTGACCGAGCTGGTACCCATCCACTCTGATCCCAGCTTTTTTCTCATAGCTGTTGGGCTCTAAAGCAAGAGATTTAATGCTGAGAATTCAACTTAAATAATTCAAAATAAGAATGTCTAATCAAAAATAAATATCCCAAATCCTACCATTTCCCAGCTCCCAAGACATCACATACTCCCTGGACTCACAGTACTTCAACAGCAGTTCTGCATTCGCGCTGTCCCATGTGTTTTCACTGGTTCGAAGCAAAGCATTCAAACCAAAGATGAGGTCCAAACCAGAGCAGTTTGCAAAGGCATACAGCAGGTCGACAGCATATTCTGGAAGAAAGACAGACACTTGACTTTCTCTTTGACAGTTTTGATTGTGATATCATTAAAAATATGAATACAGGGCTCAACAATAATGATGGCCCAGGGCCAGTCTGAGAGAGTTTCGGATCAGTTGATGGACTCACAAATGTTTTTGTGATGTATTGATCAGGTTGTTGAATTAAATATGTTACTAAAGCAACTTTACAACTGATCATGGAAACATAATATATAGATTTTTAAAAATACATTTTATTAAAAATATAACTATCCCCCTGTTTCACAGAAGATTTAAGCCTAGTCCCACACTAAAAAGCATGTCTGAGCTGTTCTAACTGAAAGCAGCTTGCACCAAGTAAAGTATTTTTTTTCTAAGGCATGCTTATAAAAGCCACTTAAATGCCCTAATTGAACTAAGGCATAATCCTGGCTTTATCTAAGCCCTGTCTGTGAAACCAGGCCTATGTATTTTTGACACATACAAAATATGGGCCAGAAGGAAGGCCTGACATTTATGTGGTGCTAGTGTACATTGTTTTGCTGTACTGACTCATGATAAAATCCCCATTAGGTAATTATTTAACAGAAGTGGAATTAAACTTACCAGAGAATTTTGTCTTTTTGTATTTTCCCTCTAGTTCCTCTTGAAGTAAAGTCTTTGAGTGTAGGACCCATTCTTGCTTTAACCTATTTTCCAGCAATGGAGGCAATTCAAGTCTCTTACATACATTTCCTGTAGGAATGTCATCAGATGTGCGTATTAAATAAATCATATAATAATAATAATAATAATAATAATAATAATATAAAAAACACAAAATGAGTAAATTATATGTAATGTCTACAGTGGCCATAAAAAAGTTGTATTTTATCGCTTTATCATTAAATTAACTTATAATTGTATTGGTCAAAACCTTGATAAAAGAGTGGAACAGTATTAAACCTGTGGTTACTTAGCGAAGAAGACAGTGTGAATGAACTGACTTGCACTAAAACCAGCAGTTTAAAAGCCCAAAGCGAAGGTTTAAAGTGTCCAAATAAATTTGAGGCTATAAACAGGCTATTTAGGGACATTATAGTACATAAGGAACAGTATATTTAGTGTGAGTCAGTTTACTGTCCCCTCATTAAGCAAAACTGGAATCATGCTGTTAAAGTCAGATGACAACACACCGCAGTCAGCTTTCTGACTGGAGGATGTGGTTTACTAACTCATGTATTGACGATAAGTGAAAGAGTTTACCTAGAACAGGGGTGCTGCTGTTTTCTCTTGCTTGAAAATATCTTCCGCGTGGGTTGAATTTCATAAAATCTTGTTTGGTACCTCCAAATCGCAGAAATGCTGGAGTCAAGGCTTTGGCGAGGGTTCTTAACTTCGGTGAACTACATAAACATCATATCACGTCTTTTAAAGTTACATCACAACTTTCTTTATTTGAGGTCTGCTTTAAGAGAACTTTTGAAGGACTTACTTCAGTAGGTTCATGAACTTCTCCTCGGCTATTAAACTCGCATCTATAGCCACTGAGAGAAACCTTTCGTCCACCCTTCGGACAACATTGGACAGATCCAGATCAACACGTATGGACTGAACATCTTCGACTGATATCACTGTTTTGGCCTCGGCACACAATGCGCGAAACAAAACAAGAGCGACAATCGTGGAAACTGCTGTGGATGCAGGCTTCATCTGTTCAATCTGCCGGTGTCCTCACTCAGTAGTTGACTGCATCTGCTTCACGCGCTCATCCAAAATACATATGCGCAATACATATATTTTTGGCACCGTCAAACACCAACTTCCTTCTTTCTTTCTTTCTTGTTTGACTGTAGGAACCAGTTTATAACAAACATTGTTTGAATGACTCATGGGCGTGGCTTCAGCTCATTTATTTATTTGCATACCTTACCTGATTGGCTGAAACTCACAACATGAGGCAGTGCTGGAATGGTAACACGCTGTTTGTGACTGACTGGTGGTTGTAAAATCGTTAAGATATAAAATAACACATGCTCGTGGTAATGAGTAATAGAGATGTTACAAAAATCTAGGTTACTTCCATTTTTATTGCAGCCAGACATAAAGGTACAAAATAGTTTACATAATGCCATATATATATGAACTTATATACAGACTATTTACAGCATATAAATAAAAAAATAAAAATCAGATTTTACAAAGATGGGAGATCAGATGGCAGCATAAGCAGGTCATCCACCTCCTCCTGCAAGGCCTCTGCTTTCTCTTTTATTAACATCTGAAAATGAACATCAAGAAAGTTAACATGAATATACACAAGGGTGTTTTCTTTTATACACCACCTAAAAATGAAATTCCTTTACACACCCTGGATGTTGTTTCAAACCTGTATAAATTCTGTCTGATGTAGAAGGAGAAATTTCCTGAATGTTCTGGGCTGCGTTTCTCAAAAGCATTGTGTGAGCTACGATGAACGTAGAGACAATTGGCATCAATGATTCTACGATTTACTTAGGCGATTTACTTAAACGGAGCCCTGGTCAGTATCTTGCATGCAATGACAGTAAATAAGGACTGAATATGTCAAGCCTCAAAAAGAATTCAAAAATCACAAAAAAATCCCCATGAAAGCAGTCTTCTTGAGCCACATGATTGCGAATATGTGAGGAAATACTCTGATGATGCCTTTTTGATGATTTTGCATCTTTTTGAATACTGACAACAACATTTGATGCCAATGCATGGGGGGAAAAAATCAACCAAAACATCCTTCATTATTTATTTTTTGGTGAGTTCCAAAGAAGAAATAAAGTAATGTAGGTTTGGCTTGGGGATGAATAAATGATGACTTTTTTTTGGATAAATTTGTAAACTTTTACATGTAAAAAGCTAATATGGAAATATTATGTTGCTATTTAGTGGAATATTGTACTTACTTTTGCTGATGCAATAATTTGATTGGCTTGTCTCTTGAAGAGGTTTTCAATAGTTTGGACCAGAATTTGTGGATCTGCGTTGGCAAGATGCGCCAGTGTCTTGTAACCAGCGTTATATAGCTGTTTAGCACGATGCTGAATCAAAAGAGAATGAAGAAGAATAAAATAAAAACACAAACTTTTAAGCAAATGTTCTGGTCATAACTATTCTAGAGAAACTGAGATGCAAGAACACACACCTCCATTACTCCAGCCACCTCCATGAGTGGAATGAGCTCAGCCTGCACACAGTAAGTCAATCTACGGGTCAGCTCTAAGAGAAGAGACTTATAGGCCCAAAACTCCTCCAGCTCCTGAAATGGACAGACAAATCTCACAGTATTCTAATCAATTATTGACTGCAAGATAGGAGCAGATGTAGATATGTAGGATTATATGTCTTAGGGCGTTTTCACACCTGGCTTGTTTAGAGCCTTTGTTTTGAAACCTGGAATTTTTACCCGCCTTATTTTGATTCATTTAGGTGTATATGAACAGAAATCATGTTCAGATCTGCACCAAAAAAAAAAAAAAAAAATCGGTCCGAGATCGCCTGAACGAGGTTTGCCTTGTCATTTGAAAGCGAACCGAACTAAGAAGAAATTGCAACACTGTAGGAATTTAAGTCTCTGTTTTAAAACAAAGCAAACAATTTACAGGTCTGAAAACGCCCTTAAAGGAGAACTCCGGTCAATTTTAACATTGAGCTCATTTTATTGTACATTTGGAGTGCTGTCAATACAGAGAACAACTACAAAAATCGGTGTTGCCTACACCGAGTTATTCTATTTTTAAAATTTGCACCCTGTTGACTTCAATAGGGCAAGTACTAAACCTGCTTTTAGGCTCTTAACATCCTTGATGTGTCATTACAAGTGCACAGAAAATGTGAGTGATTCCTTCTGAGTGAACACGAGTGGATCTGACTGCAGTAGATGTGAAAGATATGTATAAAAATGATGTTATTTAAGCCAGCGCAAATACCTGTTTACATCCTGTTTTTCGGTTGAAGTCCAAAGTAGTCGATTGCCGAGTTCACGCGCGTGATCATAGGTAACTAAACCTATGCGCGTGAACTCGGCAATCGACTACTTTGGACTTCAACCGAAAAACAGGATGTAAACAGGTATTTGCGCTGGCTTAAATAACATCATTTTTATACATATCTTTCACATCTACTGCAGTCAGATCCACTCGTGTTCACTCAGAAGGAATCACTCACATTTTCTGTGCACTTGTAATGACACATCAAGGATGTTAAGAGCCTAAAAGCAGGTTTAGTACTTGCCCCATTGAAGTCAACAGGGTGCAAATTTTAAAAATAGAATAACTCGGTGTAGGCAACACCGATTTTTGTCGTTGTTCTCTGTATTGACAGCACTCCAAATGTACAAAAAAATTAGCTCAATGTTAAAATTGACCGGAGTTCTCCTTTAAATGCTGCTTAGATGTGCCCCAAACCTCAGTGAAGTGCAGCACGGAGGACCCAAAGGCAGAAGCTGAGCTGAGGAGCGTCTGAACAAAGCCTCTAGTCAGCTGGTACCTATCAGACACGTTCCACAGGTTTGTCTCCTTCAGTAGGGAGTACAGCACTAGGGCCAGATACAACCTATTCACTACCACAATGTCCACAGACTGAGACACAGGTAGAAGAACACAGAAACAAAATCCATCATTGCGAAATCAAATATAACTTAGGTCACAAAAAAAATGTTTTACCCTCAGAAACTTAAGTAGGGTTAAATGATTAACACTGCAAATCTTTTGAGAGAATTAGGATTTAAGTAATGCTATCTTCAATTCTCAGCTAATGGTATCTTTCTACTGTACTTCTACTGTGGCTCTTTAATCCCAAACAAAAAAAAGGTAATGAATCACTTGTATGGTATTCTAAAGCATGAGAGGAATGTTGTTTTTACTAACCTTCCTCACGCTCTGTCCCGCCGCCTTTCTAGCCACAAAACTTTCAGGCACTCCAACTGCAGTGGCCATCTTCTGCTCAGCAGCCGACAAATTTGTAAACTGGTACAATGAAAAATTCAGATTCAGAATGAATACACATCACTAAGGAATTTTTTTTTTTAAAGAAATTAATAATTATTAAAATCATTAGTGTTACAAAAACATTCTACTTTAAATAAATGCTGTTCTTCTGAACTTTCTATTCATTAAAGAATCCTGAAAAAATGCCTCACGGTTTCCAGAAGAATAGTAAGCGGCAGCAGCACAAGTGTTTTCAACATTGATAATATTAAGAAATGTTTCTTGCACACCAAATCAGAACATTAGAATAATTTCTGAAGGATCATGTGATCAAGACTGGAGTAATGATGCTGAAAATTCAGCTTTGCCATTCACTCACAAGAGTAAATTACATTTTACACTATATAAAAATGGATATAAAATTATAATTAAACAATATATAAAATTCTACGTTGTTTTTGATCAAATAAATGGAGCCTTGGTGAGCATAAGAGACTTCTTTCAAAAACATTAAAAATCATACCGACCCCAAACTTTCGAACAGTGTATAACTAAAAACCGATTTAACCTGATGAAAGCATCTTACCTGTCTGAAGTAGATCATCCAATCTGGCTTGCATTGATGCACCATGTCATATGGAGTAACCAGATACACTAAGTGAAGAAAACTATTGAGGAGTAAACCCTCCAGCCCCTTCGATAAGTCTCGGTACAGCAGATCGCAGTAGTTAAGGTCAACTGAACCTGAAATAGCAAGTAATAATTTAAATGGAAAACATTACATAAGGGAGGCTCTGAAAAAAAACAGTGATAAATAAAAAAAATAGACAGTGGAGATAAATTGACTGATCTCTAAACAAGGTCATATTGCCACCCTGTGGTAAATGAATACATGTACAGAATAATGAAACACTCCATTAATTAAATCCTTATGCCACACTGTTTTACCTTTGAATGTTGCTCTCCCAAGCCTGGTGATTTGGAGAATGGTTTCATTATGTACATCAGCAGAGGCTTCAATGAGGCTCTTCTGCTTCAATGTCTCTATGGACTCCACTGTAAGATCCCACAAACTCCTCTCTGGACTGACCTGAGCCTCTTGCACACTAAGCAGTGTGCCTTTCATGAAATCCCTCACTTGTTCTACAGTTGTAGTTATCTACAATCAAAGGAAACGGTTTAGTGTTTGCACTTGTAGTCCAGACAGAATTTCTCATTTATTATTACATCAAAACATTTCACATACTTTCAGGCCAATGAGTGACAGGACGAGACTGAGGAGGCCCCTCCCTCCATCGTGCAGCAGGTTACTATAACACTTCTCCATCGGTGCAGACAATAGTTCTTTGGCCTGGGGAGGCCAAATAAACATTTTTATAATATAATATAATATAATATAAAAGAGTTATATGTATATCTGTGTTCTTTACCATGTTTATATCTTTGTCCTGAAGGATAAGGATACTCTCACCCCTGGCATCAATACCCGCTCGTCCTGCTCTGCCCACCATCTGTTTGTACTGACTTCTCTTTAAAAACTCTGCAGCTACATATGGGGACCTTAAAATCACCCTGAGAATTGAAGTAAAGTGAAGTGAAGACCAAGTATGTTAACCCATACACACACTGCAAGCCGTAGACACACACATCCGGAGCAGTCGGCAGGCATTCACTGCAGCGCCCATAGAGCGATTGGGGGTTAGGTGCCTTGCTCAAGATTACAAGTCTGACTCTCTAACCATTAGGCCACAACTGCCCCCCAAAAACTGGCACATACACATGACTAAGAAACCCCGTTCAATACTTCAACAGTTTTTAAAATCTCTTTTAGTCCAGGTTTGATAACAATTTGATATGGGACCACTTGAGTTTGAGATCCATAGGCCTAAACAAACCTGCGTGCAGGGAGGTTGATGCCAGCAGCAAGAGTAGAGGTGCAGGTGAGGAGGCAGAGCACCCCTGAGGAATAGGCCTCTTCCACCAGCTTCCTCTCATCACTGGTCAGTCCACTGTGGTGGTAGGCCAGGCCAAAGGGCACAGTCTTCTGCAGCACAGGACACAAGGATCCATTCCCACTGCTCTTCAGTTCACCCAGAAGTGTGGCTTTCTCTGCCTGCTTGTGTTTCAGAAACTCCCTGAGAAAAAGGCAGAGGTTTCATTTCATATCAATGACAAAAAATATGTAAAAGCACTTTAAGGAATCTAAAGGTCTACGCACTTATTTAAATACTTGCAGATCATTCCAGCTAGATTCTCGCAGTTCTTCTTGGTAGCGCAGAAAATGAGGCAGGACAGTTGTGGGATGACTTCGGTGGCCAGGGCTATGATGTGGTCAGGGTCCATCTTCTGCAATCCACTGGAGTACTGGGAAAGTCAATCGCACAAAAGTTCAATGAGCTCAGCCGATCGATATCTTATTGAGTTAAAAAGAAAAAAAGGCTTTGAAGAATACCTTGAAATCCAGGAGTCGTGAGAAACTGAAGCATGTCTCTTCCTTTGGGTCAACTTCATATATGCTGTCCTTTATTTTTACATACTCTTTCAGCTCAACCTACAGAAACACCAGTTATTTATTTAAATCGAGTTTATCAAATTTAAAGACTTACTAAATCAGTCACACAGAGTTCATTCTTACAGGTCGAAAGTCATTGGTGTAGGTTTCAGCATTCAGAAAGGTCTGAAGATCTCCCACATTGCCTAGTGTTGCACTCATACCAATAATTTGAGTTGACTCTGTGGGAAAACAGCAATGGGGTAAGGAGTGTCCATTACAGAGGTGAAGTATACTGCATGTAAGAGTTTTAGAATACTCACTGCTCATGTACAGAATCTTTGACAAAGTCATTTCAAGAATTGCCCCCCTGCTCCCATCACCAAGCATATGGAGCTGAAATAAAAAGCATACATTAATTTAAAAAGCTTATCATATACACTACCATTCAAAAGTTTGAGGTCAGTAATTAAAATAATAATAATAATAATAATATTTTTATTCAGCAAGGATGCATTAAACAATGCAGTAAAGGTCTTTACATTGTTACAAAAATAAATGCTGCTATTATAAAAATAAATATTATGGTTTCCACAAAATTATTAAGCATCACAACTGTTTTTCAACATTGATTATAATAAGAAATGTATCTTGAGCAGCAAATTAGCAGATTAGAATGATTTCTGAAGGATCATGTGACACTGAAGGCTGGAGTAATGATGCTGAAAATTCAGCTTGGTCATTACAGGAATAAATTCCAATTAAAAACATATATATATTTTAAAACAACATCAAATACATGGAGCCTTGGGGAGAAAGTGCATTAAAAATCTTATCAAATCAAACTAAACCTGAATCAAAACTAAACCAAAACACTATAAAAATAATAAAAATACTTTAATAATAATATTTGTGATACACACCTCATCCACAACAACCAGGCCTATATTGTCGAGACGGTCATTTTCAATCAGTGAATTGACAAGACTGTGTCCTTTCTCAATGGTTGTGATGTACAGAGAGTTTTTATTTCTTCTCTTGACTGGAGGAAACTTCCCTTTACTGCCAGCATACTCCTCGACCATGAAGTCCAACTCAATTCCAAAGCCAGCCAACCCTCGAACCTAAAGGCAAATCAGTGCATCTATCATTCTATGATAAGTGGATTAATAATCCAGAAATAATTATCCAAAACTGCTTGCATTCTAATTGTCAAACTGCTTAGATAATGCTTAACTCATGCATAAATACATAAATGCATACCTTTTCCTGAACCAAGGATATGTATGGCAAAATAAGCAGGACATCTTTCTTTCTACACAAGAGCTCTTTAAATATGAGAATCTCTGCCACTAGAGTCTTTCCACCACTTGTTGGTAAAGAATAAATTAGATTTCTCCTTTGTTGCACCGAATCCAGGCTCAAACACGTTTTCTGCCACTCTGAAAGCAAAAGAGAATAGAAAATAATGATAGAGTTAAAACACTGATACCAGTTGCCAATAAGGAAAAAAAAAGAAATGAAAAGAATGAGAAATACTTACCATACAAGTCCTGGATTCCCTTGAACCTCAAAATAAGATCTTTAACTTTGGATGGGAGACCAAAAAAAGGGCCCAGGTCCCCCTCAGCTGATATGGACTCCATGGTCTGAATAGCAAAACTCATTTCTTCAGTCATCACAGCTTCCTTTTGTTGTACTGTCTTGGAGACTGTGCTGGATGTTGCTGCATTATCTATCAGTACTTTCTTAAGATGATCTTTCATACTTCTTCTGGCTTTTGAGGGTGGCTTGTTGACATTGAGATCTGCATGATTGACAGCTGGCCTGGGATTAATCAAATCAGGGGTAGAGGTGTTATGTGCACCCCTGGAAGGGCTTTTGTGTGGGGTTGTGACAGCTTTATGAAATTCAAGTTGAGAGCTAGGTAAAGCCCTCAGTGGTGAGTCTCTGAAATCCTCTAAGATAGAGTCTGAAAGATAATCCTCACAGAGGTTTGGAGTCTGCTGATCATGACACTGCCTCATTTGGAGCTCCACATCTTCAAGCTTAGCCAGAAAGGAGCTGTCACACACAATGCTGTCATAGCCCTCAAATAAGTCCTCATTGTCACTGCAGCACTGGGCAAGTACAGAAAAAACATCATTATGCTTGAAACCAACGTATATCTTTTAATGAAAAGAAATAAGAGGCTGCTTACCAGCTCTGTGCCTTTATTCTCAGTCATGTCTTGAGCACAATTGTGTTCTTCACCGGAAGTGCATTTTGTTGACGTGAAACTGGACCGTTTCTTGGCTGGAGTGATGTGACTTCTTATGCCATCCCTTGATCTTTTTCTTGAGGACGAAGGGTTGCGTTTTACCACAATTTCGTGTATGTAGTTGTCAGTATACATTACTACTGTAATGATACTCCACACGGAGATTACAGCATTCTGTGATATTACTGACGAAAGGTCAGTAACTGACAACAGCAACAAAGAGCCAAAGCTGTTTAATCATCTACTGTAAGTCTTTATAATAGCTAGGTAACTGACCTTAGTCAGTCCGTCAAAACCCTAAACAAATAACTAAATATCTATTATTGCACAAAATAACGGTGGAATAGCGAGCGGCGATACAGTAACTAATGTTTACCAAAAAAAAAGGACTTTCGAAATGATAAGTGATGGAGATGACCAATGGAACTTCGCCTTTGGACCACGTGACTGTTAAAGTGTCGAGACGGGAAAAAGTAGAACAAAAGTCCCTTTAGAATGCAAAATACTAAAAACTGTAAAAACACAAAAGCTATTTATATAAAAAGCATATTTTATTTTCCATTAATTCTTTATTGTTTAAATGTTATATCCACTTTTTAAAATGCATTAAAACGCCCTCTGTCTAAAAAAAAGTTTTATATCAAAACATTTTATATCAATTATATTTCAATAACTAAAATTGTCAAAGTTTTTCCAAATGTATTTAAACGACCTCTTTCCAAAAAAGTCTTTCAAGAATGCAAAACTACTAAATCTTTTTATACAAATGATATTCTGATATACATTTATAAAATATATTATTTTATAATTAGAATTACATTTTATTTTCCATTGTACAGTTATCATTTATATTGTATATCTGTTATGTTTCAATAATATGTAAAGGTCTTAATTATTTCAATATTTTATATATTTGTTAATTTCCATTATGAAACATATTTTGCTTACTCCGATCCTGTAGGTGGCGGTAGATCGCAACAAACCCATACATATAGCGGTAAGTGACTCTGCAGAAGAAGAAAGCAGAAACTGTCATGGTGGCCTCCTGAACGGACCGAAGAATGCTTGCCCTTTCTTTTAGTCGCCTGTTATTACAGGCTTTCCCGAAACAACCAGTCACCCCTAGGGCTACAGGTATCTTTGAAACATTTTTTTTCTTAATAATTGTATATGCAAAAGGTTTTCCAGCACAGCTAACGTTAGTTATTCTCTTCCTCAGAGGACAAGTACATTTTCGTAAGCTCTCTTATGAGAAGCACACCGCTTCTTTATCAGTAGACATTTAATAATGTGATAAACATAGACTTTAAAGCAAGATATAAGATGCTGTCCTGATCTGTTTAACAAAATTTGATGTATGGCAGCATGTATGAATATTTCATTTCATCTGTTCCAGCACAATGCATCAGAAGTCTGAAAACATCTCAACAAGATCCGCCTAAGAAAGATGATATGGCAAGTGTTTCTGTCGGAGAGTTGAATTGATGTTGTTTTCTAGAACCATCTGAATAATTATTTGCACTAACATTGCAAAATGATGTATTATCCAGCCTATCAAAATGGAAAACCCATACAAGCAACCCCCTAAAACTTGCATCCTCTGCAATATAACTGTAGACTTCAAAAACGTTCAGGTTGGTAAAATGAACAAGAATATGAATACTTGTTTTCTATATTTTTATTGTAATAATAATGAAAGCACTCTTTTGGAAATCTTTCTCCAGCTGTTGTCCCAGTTCATTTCACCACACACAGGCAGAGTATACGGCAGACACATAACAGGTGAGAGGTCTATGGGTTCAAATATTCACTTTAATATTTAAAATCATTGTGATCGAGTCATTTAGGACACCGGAACTCTCTTGCTCGCAGGCTTGTGCGGTCGAAAGCAGAAGGAGGTATCGAAAGCAATAAAGAAAGCTCGTTCAATGGGTAAGAATTTATAGCTGTAATTTTTTTTACTTTGACAATGACGGAAATATGCCTATGCTTCCAGTAAAATATCCATGTATATAGTCAAACCAGGATATTTGACTAACAAAGCTTTGTCCTATCCTCAGGTTTTATGTCAGTCACTCTGAAGAATCCACAGTTTATGAAAGACCCTGATATTTGTGGTATCAAACACTTTGAATAGGCTCTGTATGAAGACTGTGACTCTGAAGGCCATCTTTGTATTATTGTTTGTGTAAATCTGTAGTTTGTAAAAACATACCAAATGGTTTAAAAGAAATCTAAACAGTGAAACATAATTATGATAATTTGATAAACCAGAAATTCATGTACTACCAAAATGAGAACATTAATAAAACTGATCAATTAAATAATGTGGCTTCAACTTTTAATTTTCTAGGGAACATTTACAAACAAAGTTTAAAAAATGATATTAAAGAAAATATTCGCGTATCAAGATAAAAGTAACCTCCAGGTATAAAATGTGTAATGCTTTCCAGTCATGACTAGATTGATGTACAAATAAGAACAAGCTCAGTTTTACCCTTTAAAAGACAGGAGAGTTACTTCTGCTCTGTCCATTCATCTCGATCTCTGTATCTGACCCGCTCTCAGGGGCCGACTCGCTGATATCATTAGTCTTCCTTTTCCTTTTAAGTCTCAGAGGAAAACCAGCAGCGAGGCATTTTTTCCTAAGTCTGGGGGCTGCGTCCTTCCTCCTGGTGTGTTGATTCTCCAGAATCAGAGGCAGCTTGGTGGAAATATCAATGTTATGGTCAGAATTACAGCACAGTTCTAATATGGGGAAGCCCTGAACAGTGAGGGTCTGTGTCCGTAATGAGGGCGCATTGGGGAAGAGAGTTCTCAGAGCTGAGCATAGAGGGATGTTCTCTTTGGGTTCTTCTGGAGAGGCACATTTGTGGGCTGAAATACAATGTTATTCAGTTATTCATGGGATTACCATCTGTGATGACAAGCCTAAGTTCATAGTGTGCTAGCTGCAAATGATTGGTAGAAAAATCAGGATATTTATGGTATCAAACACTTTGAATGGGTTCTGTAGGAAGACTATAAGGGACTGTTTACACGACACTATTTTCAACTAAAAAACGGAAAACTTTTTTATGTGTTTTGGCCGGTCTTTTACTCCACAAGGTGTAAAAAAATAAAATAAAACACGAAAAAAAGAAGAAGGATTTCAAATCTCAAGTTTTTGAAAACAAAGTTTTCGTCTCCGTGGAAACATGTACAGTCTATAAGCGTGTAGTTTTTCTTTACAAAGTGACATTGCTAACTACTGGCCTGGCATGCCTCAGTTCATAGTGTGTGATTGGCCTTGGAGGCGTCAAGATAAAGTGCACTAGAAATAAATGATCTTACATTCATTGTTCTCTGAGTGTCTCTTCTGTTTCCCGATTGCCTCCTTTAGCTGTGTAATGTCGTCTTGAAGTTTCTCAACTGCTCTTTCACTCTTCTCCACTTCCTCGCACACTTTCTGTATAAAAAAAGATGGATATGAAAGTTCATGATTACATATATTCAAATCACAATGGAGAAACTTTCGCAACTAATGTGAAATGTAGTTACTAACCTGCATTTCTGCTAATAAAGCATCATTCATGTCGCTGACATTTCTGACCTCTTTTAAATCATCCCCTGTGCAGAAGAATTTGGTCCTGGCAGATAAAAAAAAAAATTCATTACTTCTAAAGAAAAGGCTAGATTTTTATATTTTCTGAAGAAAATGTTTGGTGCTTGCCAGGGCAAAACTTTTTGCTATGTTAGCTAAGTGTTTTAATTGTATTGCTATGTGGTTTCAAGGCTAGTAGCCCATGATCCTCCAGACCTATTTAATACGGCTCGCACCCCTCCTTAAGTCTATGGGATGTTTTTGCCATTTTATCATCTACCAGGCAAAAAAAATATATATATATTTTGAAACGTTTGGAAACAATACAATGTTTTAATGTTTTTGAAAGAAGACTCTTATGCTCACCAAAGCTAAATTTAATACAGTACAAATAGTAATATTGCTAAATATTTTAGCAAATTAAATAACTTTTCTATTTGAATATGTTTTAAAATGTAATTTATTACTGTGATGTCAAAGCTAAATTTTCAGCATCATTACCTCAGTCTTCAGTGTCACATGATCCTTCAGAAATCATTCTTTTTTTTTTTTTGTTAAAATAGAAAACAAATATTTTTCATAGTAATAATATTTCACAATTTTATTGTATTTTTGATTAAATAAATGCAGCATTGGTGTGCATTGGGGACTTCTATCAAAATTATTTAAAAATGAATGTTTCCACACTTTTGGCAGGTACTGTATGTCTTTGCCTTGGCAAGCACAACTTAAACAGCCTTTAATTGGATTAAAACTTATTTTCTGAATGTACCTGTGTTGATTAACAGCTTGACTCTGTCCTAAAGATGGACATGTGCCTGACACTCTCCAGTAGTCTTGTTGTTCAAGGTTTCCCAGGTTGCTCACCAAGATGGGGATATTGTTGTACTGGCTGCATGGAGATAATAAATACATTCAATTACCTTAGTTCTCTAAGCTTCAAAGGTCTGGTTTATGTCTGTGTGCCAGAGTTGAGAGGATCTCACCTGCTGTGCCATAAGAAAGCGGAGAACTCGAGGCGATGTGTGGAGCCTGAAGTCGTTGCCTGAGAGGGTGTGAGCAACATGAAAACAAGTTCCTGACTGGACAGAATCTTTCTCATATTCTGATGAATCACTTGTTCCATGAAGGTCATTTGCTGTCTGGTATTTCTTCGTTGTCTATACCACCCAATCACATTCTCCTTGACACGAGTAAATATGTGGCAAGAGAAACACAATTTGTTAATGCAAATCACGTTCGGATTTATTCAGCAGTGAAAAAACAAAAAATGTAGAAAGTGGAAAATACCTTTTTGTAATCTGACAAAATCTGTCTTATTTTCTGCTCACTCACATCGCCAACATTACCGTAGAAGCTTTAAAGAGGATTGAGGCAATGGTAAAAAAGAAGAAAAAAAGAAGTCAGTTTTTAAAACCTCTATATCAGTGGCCAGAAATAAATAAACTGCTAAATGTAGCCTAAAGCGTAAAACACTGTATACATTTTGCAGTTCAAAATATTTGATTATCAGTACATATTTAATCATTTCTGTATGATAAACAATTTTGTACTGTATTGGCTAACCATGTGATGTCCAAATGTACAATCCTAAAGTAAAACCAGTTGAGAACCACCTCTGTTTTATATGAAAAGAGGTTTGTGGGAAAATCCTAAACAATTCACTTACCTATGCAGTTTATGACAAGGGATGTGTTTTTGAATATCTGAAAAAGAGAAAACATCATGATGACACTAGGGTTTTGTTGATAAGGCTATCATTCGTCATGAGATATTGGTTCCTTCTGAACACACTTTGAGTTTCGGTTTGTAACTATTATCTGAAAATATGTAATAAGTAGAGTCAACTTACTTATAGTGTGCTCAAACTGTATGTGATCAATTTGAGAGTCTGTGATCCTACAGTTCTCCTCTCCTACACTCTCTCCAAGAATAAGACCTTCCTTTAAACATAGTACAAATGTAAAAAGGAGTTATGGGACTGAGGGAATGCTTAGCGGACGCATTTGACTTCTCAGTTTGCTATTTAATGCAAACCCAGTCATATGGTCACATTAGGACCTTTGCCACTTACCACATCCGCATCACTGTTCAAATGATGAAACATCAGTGAACTCAACACGAAACCCGATATACGGACAGTTGTGTTGAATTCCTCCATGCTTTTGGAATAAACCGTGAGTTAACTATCGCAACATCATAGTTTTAAGTTAGAGTTACTAGGCTACATGTATAACTTTCTGCGCTCGTAGTTTTCGTTTAGTTGTTCTCTGCTCTCGAGACGACAGTTTACAGCTAAACACTAGCTTGTGCTGCCACCACGTGGTGCGGAGAAATTCGAAACCACATAGACATTTATACGTAGATGCCACATTCGACCGAGCACACGTCGGCAGCTCGGCGCATAGAAATGTATACGTAGAAATCCACATTTCCCCGCTGAAGACACGTAGGCGCGCCCGCCATCTTGCAACGGTCAGCGTGTCGTCACCTACAGTAAGAATCCATTATGCCACAACATAGCGTAGCTTCTGGATGTCAAATCGCCGAGATTTAAATTCCCTAAGAAATGGGATAACCTTTCACAGGTGAGAATGTGTTGATTTGTTTTTTAACTCAACATTACATGTTTTATTGTAGTACTTTTTTATGTTTTTACTTTTAACTATGGGAACTTTTTAACGTTGTGTCAGCTGACGCCTTCGTCTTGTTGTATTGTGTTAGTTTACCAGAATCATCTGGTGGAGTTTATTTCATATTCATCATACATGCATGCATCTAACTAGGTTGCAGACGCTCGAGTTAACTTGCTCTCGAATGTTCACGGACCGCTCCAATATGGCGGACGGCTTACGGCGCCAATGAGGTATCTATTTCATATATATCTATTGCTCGACGCACCCACCATCTTGGAACGGTTCAGCGTGTCGTCACGCTCGTCACTCACAGTCATGATGCCACAACACTGCGCAGCTTCTGGTTGTGAAACCGCCGATAACTAAATTTCTAAAGAAATGGGGAAACCTTTCACAGGTGAGAATGTGTTTATTTGTGTTTTATACGTATTAACTCTTTTCACTATGGTGCGTTTTAATGTTTTTACTATGGTAACATTTTTAATGTCAGGTTAGCTGACGCCTTCGTCCTGTTGTATTGTGTTTAGCAAAATCATCTGCTGGAGTCTATTGCATATAGATATTCATACATGCTGCATCTAACTTCGGTTGCAGATGCGCAGTTAACTTGATCTCGAATGTTCACGGACCTGCTTTGACTGTTCCAATATGGCGGACGGCTTACGTATAGCGGCCCTTAGAAAATCTACTAATGAGGCATCTATGTGTACAAATCTATGAGAAACTAGCCTTGAAATGTATTTCTCTTTTTACTCTTTCTCTTGTGGTTTTTTTAGTATATTTTGTTTTGAAGAAAACATCGCTGGTGTTTGTACTTCCCAGTAAGGTAAAAGGATGAGTTGTTTGTGAGTTGTTAAAGTTGTTTATCTATTATTTACCGAAAATTTGTATATTTTATTAATATATTTTTGTATATTATTGTATATAATTTGTAATAATATAGATTATTCTAATAAGAGATAGAGTATGACTTTTTAAGAAAAATATTCTTGTTTGTTTAATATATTTTTTTATAGTTTATCACATACAAATTGGCAATTTTAGTGTATTTTTATGACCAATTAGATTAAACTTGTCATTTAACAAGAATTTTACCGTTTATTAGGGCTGTGTAAACAACACGATTAGGATAAAGCAGTTTGAAATGTGACACCTTTGTTTTTACCACAAGGAGGCGCTAGTGCATGATTTAACCATATTTTGTGTCCGAACTTTGTAACCGGTCACACGAGAACTTTTTCGGACATAGTTTCGGGATTTTGGACACAGTGCATAAAGCATCATCTCCAGACGTCGGGAATGAAGAATTGAATGTTATCCTGGTATTGTGAAGGTGTGTGTACTGATTCTTAACCCTTGTTTGGTTGCTGCTGTTTTTACTGTTCATCGTATGCCACGGGGGTTTCTAATAACGGAAAAGAAACAGACGGACAACTCAAGCCTTTAAATTTCTCGATGATAACTTCATTATGTGCCATTATAGTTCGTCAAACTAATCCAGCAGAATTGTAATTATATTATGGTCGTTTCAGGAGCAAGTTAAGGGGGGATTAATACATTACGGAGACCCTTACGTACAGAGTTTCCGCCTAAATACCATTGTTGTTCCTACAGCACAGCTGTGTTAGACATACATTTCAATAACAAGTAACAGTTAAATAATAATGTAAAAAAAATAAAATAAAAATACTACAGATAGAAATCATAAATGTCATAAAAAATAAAATACCATAATTATTCCAGCTAGCTACAAATATCATATCAAAACATAAAACAGCTGTTAGCCACAGATGTAAAATAATAATAATAATAAATACAAATAAATAAATAAATAACTAAAGATAGCCACAAAAAAAGTGACTACAGCTATTGTTACTCAAATAAACTAGTTGCCATATTAGCTGCCACTATAATAAAAACTTAAAAGAAAATTCTATGAAATAAAATGACAAAAATAGTTTTTTATAAGCTGTTTGATTTGACATAATAGTCTAGTTAAGTAAAATCAAAACGGATATCTGTGGGACCATTAATAACTTTAAAAAGTACAATGAACATATTAGGTAGGAATATTGGTTAGATTTGTTTCAGCAAATCAGCTGAGATTTTCCACTTGATTGTTTTAAAAACGATTACAGTGCATTTTGTTAAAGTGAACTTTGCAAAAATGGGTCAGGCACTGTACAGTAATACAGAAGCAGGCCAACCACATGAAAAAAAAAAAGAAAGAAAAAAAAAAAACAGACCAGAGACAGTATTAACACATTGATTACAACATGGCCTTTTAAATAAGCACCACCTCTGTTTTGGCTTTTACCTTCGCACATTTGAGCAGATGGCCTGAGCCCAGAGCCCAGTCCAATAGACTGACAGGAAGGAGAGCAGAGAGATGGAAGGTGCTTGGGACGTCGCACTTGTCCTCTTCCAGCTGTGGTTATCCATAGTAGTGGGGCTCATCATGTTACCTGCCATGTTTGGTGTCTCCCTGGGGTTCACAGATATCTACATCAAGGTTCTGGTTAAGATACTAGAGGTAAAGGCTATTAGTCATTTCTCATTTTCTTTAGACATGACAAAAGTTGATGATGCCAAGACAAACTTGCAAAAGAGGGTCAAAAGGCACGAAATTCAAATAAATGTAATTTTTGGGGGTTTTGTTTTTAGTATTTATTTCAGAGGAAGACATTGCACTTTGACGTCGAGTAGGAAGCATTGTGTCAAAGGTTTCCCATAAATAACTTCTGTACTGTTTAGTGGGCGACTCTCAGGATCCAAAGAGGACAGCGGGAACAGCCAACACTGCCATCACAGTCAGCCAACGGTGAGTGAGGGTGTCTGTCCAGGATAAATATTTATGACTATTAGACATCATGTGCAGAAAACACAAGCATTTGAATTCAAGGAAATGTCATGTGAAGCCACAGCTTCCTCTTTGATGTTTTTGATGCTGCATATTACACAATCATAAAAAAGTAAAAATGAAAATAAAAATGTTGTTTGTCTTATTGAATTATTCATTACTCGTATTTATAAGTATTAGTTTAAGTTAACTCTTTGTATAAGAAAATAATGTTTTAAATGCTTTTATTATTTATTGGCTTGATGCCTGTCAGGCATGGTGAGTCTGTTGAACACGCTGCATTTGGTATTGCAACAAGTGACGGATTTCATAATTTCAGTTGATCTTATTTATGAACTTTACCCGGTTTCAGGCTGGGTATTTTCGCTGGTGAACTGTATGAATCCTGATCTCAGGACACACATGAAATCATACTACTTACATTAGAAATCATACGTGCTCCAGAAAACAAAGAAAGTAAAGTATATAGTGGCAACTGTGTCACAAAAGCATTGTGTGCTCATGTGGGATCCTCAAGAAAATAACTCATTTCAAACTCACAATGTCTTCTCAGGGATAATCGAAAAAAAGGACGGTTCTATGGAGGAGGAGATCGAAGAACTGCGAAGGACCCATCCCAAAAATCTGGAGGGGGGAGACTTTACTCTGTGTGATGTCTTCTATTTCTGTAAGAATGGCATTGAGAACATTGTCGAGGACCAGGTGACTCAGCGCTTCACGTCAGAGGAACTGGCTTCCTGGAACCTTCTCACGCGAACCAACAACAACTTTCGCTACATCAGCGTGCGGCTCACCATCATATGGGGCCTGGGAGTTTTTATACGTTACTGTATTTTATTGCCTCTCAGGTGAGCCTGGACTGATATTTCACTCATTAAGTGACATAAATGAATCAAGGATGCATTATAATTATCAAAAGTGACAATAAAGACATTTACGTTATTACAAAAGGATATTTTTACTTTCATCGAAGGTTACTTTATTCATCAAATAATCCAGAAAAAAATGATTACAGTCCCACAAAAATATTAAGCAGCACAACAGTTTTCAGCAGAATTGTTGAAATGTTTGAACACCAAATCAGCATATCAGAATGATTTCTGTAGGACCATGTGACACTGAAGACCGGAGTAATGATGCCAAAAATTCAGCTTTGACATCACAGGAATAAACTACATTTTAAAATATATTAAAATGCTGGTGATCATTAAAGACTTCAAAACATAAAAAAACGTATATAAAGACGTCAAAACATCTTTATCTTTAACAGTATGTATATATATCATTACACTTAAGCACATTTCCCATTTTCTCATTCTCATTATTGTGACCTGGAAATGTGACCTGGCCATGTTTTTTTTGTGATTCATCCATATGTATATGAATCATATCTTTGCTCTGTCATAGGATCACTTTGGCTGCTATTGGATTGAGCTGGTTGGTGATAGGAACTACTCTTGTTGGACTGCTTCCTAACAGCAAGTAATTACTACTGCATGCCATAAATACAGTAATTATACCATATTATCTTGTCCTCCGTTTATGGACTGACTGAATAAGATATGTTCAACTTGAACAAAAGTGTTTTCAAATATGTTTGTTATATATGGATGGAATGATATTTTAATATTTTGACTGAGTTTGAAGAAGCATTTCTTAAAGCGAAGGGTTTGTGTCTCTTTCAGTGCGAAGAGCTGGCTCAGTGATTTGGTTCATATTACATGCTACAGAATTTGTGCCAGAGGCCTGTCTGCAACCATCCGCTATCATAATAAGTGAGTCACTGCTTCTTTTTTTATCCCAGTCGTTCCACTTAGATCATTGTCTCACTGTTTTCAGTTTCCCTCTGCTTCTCAAGTGTTTTTCTCCAGCATTCTCCCTAGCATAAAACACATACACAAACTGGTCACGAAAACAGTGGCGTACATCAAATACCATTTACTGTGGACTTTATTATATCTGTTTTTGCATTTTGCAACCATTGCAGTACTTTTAGAAAGTAAAAAAAGCTAAAGGACGACTGTTTCACAACAATTCAGCGACAATATAAGAGTTTTAGTTAGAATCTCTAGAAATTACGGTGGCTTACAATGTATTTGCTGAGATGGATAAGGGGGTCGTTATTATGTCTCATTGTCATTCTCGGCCATGCATACACATCTTTTTCTTTTTAACACTCCCTAATATAGTCAAATGACCATTGTTTCTTATATTTGTCTCATGGGATGCATAACAGAGAGAATCGTCCAAAAAAAGGAGGTATCTGTGTGGCCAACCACACCTCCCCGATTGACATTGTCATTCTGGCGAACGATGGATGTTATGCTATGGTGAGTCGTGCTGACTTTTTCAGATGTGTGACGTGTGTCTGTAGAAGGTCTCAGGTGTCTTTTACTCAGTTTTATTCTCCTCAGGTAGGTCAAGTTCACGGAGGCCTCTTGGGGGTCATTCAGAGGTCAATAGTGCGATCCTGTCCTCATGTTTGGTTCGAGAGATCCGAGATGAAAGATCGCAATGCGGTTGCCAAAAGGTGACAAAGTGTGTATTTATTAGTCTGTTGAAGTTGGTATGTCCTCGCTTAGAGCATAAAGCCTCAGTTTTGCTTTTTCCGCAGGTTGAAAGACCATATTGCTGATAAAACTAAGCTGCCAATCCTGATCTTCCCAGAGGGTACAAGTTATATTCATGTGTCCTCATGCATATAGTAAAGCATTAATTATGCAGTAAATCTGCTATAAAAGAAAGTATCAAAAATCAAGTATTCATATTTCATTTATAAATACATATTTCACATATTTATTTGAATATACAGTATCTCTATGCCATTTGTTATCCTATTCTCAAACTCCCTATGCTCTGTCTTTGTGTTCATTTTAGGAACTTGCATTAATAATACATCAGTCATGATGTTCAAGAAGGGAAGCTTTGAAATAGGTGGAACTATATACCCAGTTGCAATCAAGGTAAGCCAGTGCTTTCCTACGGCAGTATTACAGGCACCCACTGAAAGGGACGCACCTCATGTTCTTCTCTCTTTCAGTATGACCCTCAGTTTGGAGATGCCTTCTGGAACAGTGCCAAGTATAACATGGTGAGCTACATCCTCAGAATGATGACAAGCTGGGCCATTGTGTGCAACGTGTGGTACCTCCCGCCTATGACTCGACAGGTAAGCAGAAACATTTATCTGTCTGTCTGTACGTCCTATGTAAGGTTCCACGAATGCTGGAGGCTAAGCAGAAACATGAATTTACAATAACAATTATTTTATTCATTGATTTATATTTCGAAATAGTTTAAAAGCATCCCAGAATGCATCAGGTAGAGCTGCATGATTCTGGGTAAATTGAGAAATCACGATTTTTTCGTTTCAAACTAAGATCACAATTCTCCCACGATTCTGTACAGACAACTAAACAAAATAACATGTCATTTATTAGAGGTTCTGACAAAATGTTAATTGCTGCAATCTGTTTAAAATGTTTAATTAATTGAAATGAATTATTTTGATAAAATCGGTTTGAATGAATGATGTCTCATTGCTGGATTAATCAGCCTTTTTTGAACAAATCTCTTAAATGAATGAGTCAATGACAAATACATTTTTTAACAGTCACTTTTTTGACACCTAAGTGGTGTTACTATGTAATCGATACAGTCGTTATTTGAAGCGCCAAGTTACTTTCAGAAGGTGATTTGCTTTATTCAGTGTTTATATCTGACCTATAAACTTTTATCCCAGTTCTTATATGCTAATTTTAATATTTGCAACACAGAAACAACGATACTGTGTAGTTGAAAATACTGTCCGTTTCATGCCTATACATGACAACTGCTCTCTCTGGCTCAGCGGCAGCGCGAACAAAATGTCTTGTCAAATGTTTAATTGACACACACACAGGCGAATCGTTGTCATTTAGGAATGAGATTACGCGGGTGTTTGAATCGAGATTGCGATCTTTTAACGAGTAATCGTGAACTGTGGTATAAGCACAGGGTGACATAATTCCCCACTTTGATTATTTCTTGGTTTCAGTT
This sequence comes from Squalius cephalus, assembly GCF_949319135.1. Lineage (NCBI taxonomy): Eukaryota > Metazoa > Chordata > Actinopteri > Cypriniformes > Leuciscidae > Squalius > Squalius cephalus. Next base: position 14,255,553 of record NC_137138.1, on the reverse strand, counting down.
ACTTTTATGAGCATTTCCAGTGTATATAAACTTTTAACTGGTAGAGCCTTGGTTCCTTAATTTCATTGTATCTGAATATCTGAATATGTATTTTGTAGGATGGAGAGGATGCTGTTAATTTTGCTAACAGAGTAAAATCAGCAATAGCATATCAGGGAGGACTGGTGGATTTGTCCTGGTAAGAATATAAACTTATTGTGTTAATACATATATTTACACATTATTTTTTTATAAATTAAATATGCATATATCTAAGCATTTTTTATTATTCAATTTATTTTTGCTTTCTCTGGAGAAAACATGATTTATTCATAATATTTAAATGTCCATTAAAGTTTTTAGTACTAGTGTAAGGATGATTAATAAGAGTGGCAATATAATCTCAAATTGATCAACTGTTAGCCTGGCAAGTCACAAATTGCTATAGATTATATAGATTTGCTATAGATTACAGTATTATTATGTTGCAGGGATGGAGGACTGAAGAGAGCAAAGGTCAAGGAGTCATACAAGGAGGAGCAACAGAAGATGTACAGCAGTATGATCGTAGGCTCGGACTCTCACGAAGCCTTTGTTGATCCCATGTAAATTTCAGCTCACACTATTTATGAACTTGATCTGAAAGTGAGAAACACTTCTAGCTCAGCCACCGGGCACAATCGGCACAGTCCCGCTGCTGTGCAATGTTGCTCTTTTTGATTCAGCAACTTTTTATATTCTTGAGATCTGAACTTTTCCTTTTTTGTGTACATAAATCTTAAATCGTTGCTGCATAGCTACGATACTTGCTGAAACGCATTAGATTTTCACTTTGTTCTCAATCATTGTTGGGTTCTAGTTCCCTCCCACAATACAGTGTATAGATTTGCATGCTAAAATATTCACTTTGTGCATGTTCACATTTTATTCCTGTTACATGATTTCTTAAAGATACTAAAGCTCTTACAGAATGTAAGCTGCACACACTATTCTCAGGTCCAGTGGGCTGTTCATGTGTGGACACTAGAGGTCACTGTTACCAAACATTTGAGCCACATCGAACAACTCGCTATCATGATTGTCTTTCCTAATAAAATAATGAAATGAAACATTCATCTCTCAAAGCATTAATCATTTCATACGATATTTAGCAGTTAACCAGTGATATTCTCAAAGTACATAATGTGAGCAAAACCTGTGTAGAATGTAACAAGCACATAAGATATACAATAATTACATTAAGCCTGCGGGCACTTTTCAGGCCTCTGCGAAAAGGCAAATCTGTCTCCCTTGTGTCAATTAGTGATGGGTGATGCACAAAGCACCATTGAGCTTTAATTGCACAAGCACCAGCTCATTTTACTTGGAGCTCCATTGAAACGTCTGCCATTATAAAGTCATTAGGCGCTAACATTTTGCTACGGAAAGTCGACAAAGTTTCCCAGCACGGGGAAAAGGAGAGGTTGCAGTCACGGTAAATTCAAAGAGGAGACGGTGAGCAATATGTGCTTACTGCGATGGCAGTTTAATAAAGAAAGCATAGAGTGTGAAATAGAACATAGTTATTCTCTGGCACAGAGGGCTGAAGCAGGCTTAGCTCTCTCTCTCGCTCTCTCTCTCTCTCTCTCTGACCGACCGCACATCCCCAGACGATCCTCCAGCCCCTGTGAAAAGTAGAAGCGGGCTTTAATAACAGTCCTGCAACTTAAATTGCTTGAACAGAAATGTTTGTTCTCCCCTAACAGGATTGTAAATTATTAATCGGATCTGAAGCCGATTTTATAACCTGATTGTTGAGGTGGGATTCTCCACGAGCAGTGCTCTGGCACACCATTTACTGTGATGTATGTGTCTGCACATCTTTATATCCAATTTAATGTGATTCGGATAGATTTCAAAGCGACATCATAAAAAGCATGGAAGTGACCCCGGCAGAGCCTCGAATGTAGACTCCGTGCGACAGGCGGCCACGTCTCTGTATTTTGATTCGATTTTCCCGATTTCTGTTTTTACCCAGATGTGATCTATACAAATGTAATGCCAGTACACTCAGTAAATATGAATAAATCACTAAATTAGATCATTTTCCTGGAGAATGTAGTTCAAGCTGGACATCATTTTAAATCACAGTTTGCCTGGAACTGACTGGCTTACCTAATCAGAAGGGTAAATGACCTCGCTTTTGCCGAGGACCTGCCATTAGTTAGAGCCGAATGTTTTTTAAATACATTGTTCTACCATCGTTTCTGAGACTCGAGTGGACCTCCTACACTAATGCATGAGATCTTGAGGTACAATACGTCTCTGAGGGAAAAATCAATAGAGGAATACTGGAAGAAGTCTCTGCAGACTCTCTTTTCTCGAAAAGCTCGGCACCTCAGAAGGAGTTTTAGTGTTCGAATGTTCTCAAACACAACCCTATTAAATATAGTCAGTTTTATCAAACCTGGACAAATAAAACATTACTCAAGGTTTGAAAGCATCTGCTAATTTATAGTGGTTGCTTATGCCTTTCTTTACAGTTTAACTGCATAATTGACCTTATTTCGACATTATGTAGCATTTTTAATCCTGTTTGCATGCCGTATTTTTTGTTTATTTGAGCAGTGCACTTAACAATTGATGCTTCTTTGCTTGTTTCCAGCCAGACCTGACTGAAAAAATTGGATTACCAAAAACATATACGGTCGGTCCAAATGAAAAGGCTGGCTGAGGAGAGGAAAAATAATACAACGAAGGAAGTGTGCTCAGCTTTTGTCGTGGTCTTAGACATGTCCTCTCCTAGACCATAGCTGGAACCAAAGGATGTGCATGATGCTTTAACATGGCACACTGTGAATCTGGGGGGAAAAAATGCTTCCTGCATGTTGCTTTGATTTTATAACTTTATAACATAACTTTAGGTTCAAAGTAACGTGTGATTCAACAGGTGGGTTATGCACTTGATCCGTCCAACAGATGTCAATATGCTTGTATGTTTCATCAACACTGTCCTACTGTATATCGGCAGCGTACAAGAAGAAAAATCATAGGCCCAACTCATTTGCAATTCCACCTGATTAACATACCTTAATGAAATAGACTATAATTGGACCACATTGATTTTTTTCCCCCTTTTTGATTGAGCTAAAATGGAGTCGGAAGTTCTTTGAGCCTGAGAGCTGATTGATCTCCGGCGAGATTCAAGACTATTCAGTTTGAAAAATAATTAAGTTCTTATAATCAGCTGGAATTTTTATACAGCATCATTGCTTAAGTCAAATCTTTTATTTCAGGTCTATTCATAAGTTTCCAAAACAAAAGAGATAAACCAAGCAGATAAAAATGATGCAAGTTATGTAATCGGATTACTTTTTTTCAAGTAAGTAACTCAAGTTGACTTGTTTTCCCATTCATGACACTTCTCTTGTCCCCAGGTTGAGAGAAATCAGGCGTAAGATGCAGAGGCGTAAACATGGTAGTTAATGTAGTTCTACTAAATGTGAGCATGCATTTATCCAACCTGATCTCACGGCAAAACGTACAAATTCTACGAGGTGGCTAATTCGTACAAATTCATCCGACTTCACTTGTACGAATTAGTACGATTTTTGCTAAATCGTACATGTTTTACGAATTGCCCAATTCGTATGAATTCATACGAATGACCTACCCCTGACCCCGCCCCTAAACCTACCCATCACGTGGGTTTAGACAAATCGTACAAATTCGTACGAGTGAGGTTGTACGAATTAGCCACCTTTTTATCATTCGTACGAATTGGTCGCGAGATAGTGTTGATTTATCCTCATCGAACTTGGAACTTGAAAAAGTTGTTGCCTTAAATTTTTAAGTACAATCAACTTGGATGTTTAAGTAATTTCAAACTAAATTACATGAATCTTGTAGGCTTAACTTATTAAAAAAAATAAGTACTTATTTTGATGAGCAATGTTAAAACATTTGCTGTCATAAATTATTGATCATATAATTTTTAGTGTACTTTTTTAGGGTGTAACGCAATATTGTAATGCATTACTTTAAAAAGTAACTTTCCACAATACTGGAACCAAGGCTTAAGAATCAAACAAAACTTTAGATACCATACACTCTTTCACGTGAGGGGTTAAGTATTGAAAATAACTTTTAGGGCTTTCAAAGAAACCAGACAGGTTTGAAATGATTCAGCTCAAGTAACAAGATCATAAATTGTTTGCTTTCTGTGCGTATGCATGTTTATCTTTTTATGGAGAGGGAGGCAGAATTTCACCTTGAATGCGAGAGCTGTCGCGGTTCACCGTTCCAGGCGTTTTACCCTTTACTGTGATTGCTTTTGTTTTTCGGGTCAGCTCTCATCTATGCCTGCAACTTTTCCAATTTATCAGGACTTGTTATATGAAGACAAAAGCTACAGTCGGACGGCAGAGCAGGCAGATTGTGCACAGAGCCATTTAAGAAACAGCAACAAAGATCCGGAGTGGCACACGCTCATGCTTGGTGAGCAGTGCTTATAATCACACCTCCGTGAAACACACTGTGCAAGTTCATCAAATGAATAATGAAATAATGGTTGTGGTCCATTAATAGAAAATTATCCTGCCTCATGATTAATTGCATTAAACTTATGAAAGTGTGTTTTTTGTACAAATCAAAGGCGGGAAATGATGGATGATGAAGAGGCATGATGAATGAAGAAAGGCTGTGAACTAAATTGAAAGTGTACTCATCCGTTCTCCGCTCAAAACTAATGATGAATTGACCGTGTCAGATTGAACAATACACATTGAGCTTTAAACATAATCCCTGTTTGAAAGCAGACACGGCCACAGCAGGAACTGGTCTTGAATCACAGTTGTACTGGACAGCATGCAAAAGATTTTTCTTCTTTTTCTGATTATTGATGTTATTTCTCTTTAATTTAAAGTCAGCAGGACTGATTGAACATTTTAATGTGAATGATATATTGATATATCACTATAACAGATTATCAAGTAATTATATTTATGATTGCATTCAAAAGTATTGCGCAGGCCAAAGCTTGAAATGACCTGCATTATGGGGTCAAGCCAATAGTCCACGTAAACTGCTCAAAAACATACTAAATAATGTTTTAGGAAAGTCTAAAAACACAAAAAGAGTTTGTGTGAGAGTTAGAAAATAATATTTCAGTATAAAAAGGAAAGGAAATTATGTTTGGAAGGGGTTGCGAGTGGTTGATGATCACCTCGACTGGCCATTATTAGTTATGAAGTTACATAATTGAAAAACCTCTAAATTATAATTTTCTTTAAAATGGCCATTATGATATTAATAACCCTTGTTTAAAACTTTTTATATTATACTTATCTGTTTTGATTACCCTTTGTCTCGTTCCCTAAATCTGACTCTTTGTATCGCTTTACAAAGGAAGATGGGAAAGGCAAAAGAAAACAGATTGTTTTTTTCTTCATATTGCAAAAAAATAGACTAATTGACAAACTGCCAAAGTTACAGATGATCAAATCCATATCAAGACAGCATCTGGCCGGGCTCCAGGCAACATTGTGTATTGTAAATAATATTGCCATCTGTGAGGTGCCGACAGTTGGGAATTAAGAAATTACATGATTGTAATTAATGTTGAGAAGATAAAAGACGTAGAGTGTGCATAAAAGTTCCTCTCCTTGTTTGGTTGATTGCCTGCCCGTCATGTGACCAATCAAGAGCCATTCTCAAACTCTCAAACTAATCAATATGAAATTCAGTGCTTGACATTGAAGGAGTGCATTAAAGTGCAAATCAAGCATATGCACTATTGAATTAAATATGACATTGTAATAAAAGTTTATGTAGCCTATTTAAATATTAAATATTTCTTCAATACACTACCATTTCAAAGTTTGTGTTTGGTAAAATGTTTCTGATATGGTATCTTATACTCATCAAATATTGTGAAATATTATTACAATTTAAAATGTAATTTATTCCTGTGATGGCCAAACTGAATTTTCAGCATCAGTACGCCAGTCTTCAGTGTCACATGATCCTTCAGAAATCATTCAAATATGCTGATTTGGTGCTCTAGAAACATTTCTTATTATGATCAATGTTGAAAACAGTTGTTCTGCTTATTTATGTGAAAACCAGGATTCATAGATGATACTTTATTTAGCATGTATTCACACTGCAATGATGTGTTTTTCCATTTCACATCCAAACACAAAGGCCCTTGTTAGGTCACAGAGAGACAATGATGGCAGTCACACTATGTACTTCCTGCACCAGGCCCAACTGCCGATATTGAAATGCACCGCTTCAATTTCATCTCCAAAGAGAGAGAGAGAGAGAGAAAAAAAATGAAAACTATATCAGCTCAGTGAAGCTGCACACTGCAAGTTCACACAGAAATGAATATTCTCTTTAATTTGTCGGGCGGCGACGGGTTTGGAGCCCCCAAGACAATGTTGATGGATGATGTTTTAATGCTGCTGAATGTTATTTTTACCGAACAGGGAAAACGATGAATTTTTACTTCATTGGCAATGATCGTGCCCTACACATAAAAGTGTGGCAGGCGAGCGTCGCCCATGAATAAGCACCCCTCGCAGCAGATGTTACTTCGCTGAAAGCAATTCTTCAGATAAGATTTGCAGAAGATTAATTGTGTACAGCTGTTTCATGGCCCGGTGCAATCATAATACATTTATGATAAGTTTAAAAGCTCACTAGACGCAGCAGACGCTCCCAAGTGAGACTGCACGGAGAAAGGCGAGCTTTATTCCCACATCTGGATTCATATCCTCCATCATATTCATTATTGCCTTTGTGCCAGCCGACGACGGCAGCGCGGCTTATTATTGTGCAAAGTGCAACAGCGCTCGAGTCCTCTACCCGATTCCTTTATCGCCTCTTTCTTTCTCCTCGCCCCATATTTTCTATTTTTTCAAGGGGGCAAATTATTCAAATCTGTGCAAATGAGTTGTTTCCATTTCTCGCCCCTCTGGGTGGAAATTGAAAGTGACCCGGGTTGACCTTCCTCCATTAATCGTGGCAAATTGCGGCAAGTGCACAATCCGGATCATAGTAATGGTACAGGGGCCCCCAATGACTCATTAATGAGGGAGATATGACCCAGCTGGATTCTCTCACTCACACTAGTTAAGAACAATCGTGGTGTTATGACCCAAACCAGGGGTCTTATGAAGTAGCTTTTCATTTTTCCAAGGACGAATAATCGGCGTGCTCCGCCTGGTCTGTATGTCAAATGTTCCACGTAAGGAGCCAGTTATTCAAAAGAGGCTTTTGAGGTCCCCGAGTCAAAAGAACAGCGGTGAGAGGATGTGATCTGGCAAATGTTTAACCTGGAAAGATGGCAGATCCCCTGAGGATTGCAGGGATTTTATTTCACCTAGCATAATAAAGGCTGGAAAAACTAACTCAAATATATGGTAATAATGCCATTTTCTGTCAGTCTTCAAACAAATGTCAGCCAAAGCAAACCGCAAAAAAGTGAAACTGGATTCTATGTAGCCCTGCCACATAAATTCACTCATTTCAATTATTATTTACAATAATGGCGGACAGATTTATAATTAGGACATTTTCATATTATAACAGGTAAGTGAACTAAAACCATAAAAACCACTGTCATTACATAATAAAATACATGTTAACTGAAATAAAAAAAATAAATGCATATTTTTTTTTACTTATTTTATTTCAGCTAGTTGGCAATGCAACTTTTCTCATTTTCATTTAGTTTAACTTTATGCACTAGAATAACTAAAATAAAAATAAAAATTACCTTTTTTTAAAAATACTAATAAAAATGACTAATACAAACAACAAAATTACTAAGACCTTAACTCAAATTAAAATGAAAAACATAAAACTATCTATAATAGTATCTCTCATTAAGAAAAAGAATAATAAAAATACCATAGAATTATCTCAGCAATCAAGAAATTGCAAAAATAAAATGAAATAAAATTAAAAATAAATAAAAATTGTGGAAAATTATTTCATGACCCTGAGCTCTTTGAGAACCCAAAGTAACAGACCATAAATGTTAAAAATGTATTGTGCACAGCTCTAAGACTAATCAGTCTCAGATAGCATTGGCTCTGCCCTGCTGTCCAACACATCTGTGCCATCATCACCCTCATAACTGCGCTTCATATTATTACTTCCTTGCACATTAAAGTGCAATAAAAGCCAGTTGAGTATTAACTGACAGATACGTCATAAATAACACGGACTAACCTTGAGTAATGTCTCACTTCACGGCCACCTTGTGCATCGAACATGACTTAATATGGTGCAATAAAATGAAACCTTCACTTCATAAATTTGCATGATTTATATGAGAGGTATTAAATTAATTTAACGCTATGAATATGCAACAACATGAAACCGATGTAGCCGCATAATGTTCGTTTTTTCCCAATATGATGAGGGAGGACTTAATTAGTGATTGGTTGCTATTTCCTTCTCCTTTTTGCTCAGGAAAAAAATAATTAACTTAATGAACTTAATTACTCGCCTCCACCAATGCAGTTTGCATCTCATTTCACTTGCCGGGGCGAAACTTCATTTTATAAATATGTGGAATTATTCAGTCCCAGATGTATGTGACTTTATACGCTTTTATGGTGACCCAAGATGTATGAACAGGAAGCCGGAACACATTCAGCAAGATATTTGCGTTGTACATCTGGAAGAGGGTACCGAACCATTCTATGCGTCATCAATGTTAAATGATGATCCAGTTTAGGATGTAAAATGTGCCAGACTGCATTCCCAGCAACCAGCCACCAATAAATTCTCCTTCCTCTATAAATACACACGGACAGAGGAGCTGTGAGACTCTGCATCCACCGTCCCTAATCTGACATCATCATTCTGCTCCACCTCCCATCCCACCTGCACACCTTCACTCAGATAACTGTCACATATGAAAAATAGGATGCCTCCTTAGCAAATGCCTCATTCTCTGCAGATTATTTACTTTTAATGGGCGGGGAATGAGAAAAGCACTTAATATGTGGTCACTAAAGATGTGATTTATGGGGTCAGGGGAGCGATAGTGGCACCCACCGTTTTTGCTCTTTTGTTATAAATCTATCAAAGCCCAGGGATTTTTATAACAAATTGTGTTACAAACATTCCTTCTAGAGACAAATCGCTCAACAGAAAATTAGATTATCTATTTCTATTTCTACTGTTTTGTTGTACAGATAGTACAGAATAGACCTGCTTAATACAGGAATTTAAAATGAATGGGCGTCATTTACTGTATTAAAAGGAAATGCTCAGAAATCAAATATGTTTTTATATATGAAAGCGAGTCATCTGTTTGACATTGGAAAGCAAGCAACGTTTTCTTCAGAATTTTTACCTTGTTGTGAATGCGAAATAATGGTAAGAAACGTCTTTCTGTTGAGTTGTCCTCACAGTCGGCATGCAAACAAATATATGGACGTGACCAAATTCACGAATCTATGCTGGCTCTTTTTAGTGAATCAAATACATACATCGTAAGCAGTTTGAATCACAAACAAATGACTCTATAAATGAACTGCTTCTTTTTAGTGAATTCAAAACATTCAGCACAATAAGAGTAGTGTTTCTTCTAGAGTTGCTTGACTTGACTGGTTCTTTTTTAGTGAAGTCTGATTACCAAGCTGGTTGGTCTAAATAATATAGTTCAAATAAGACAAGTTGCCAGTTTCAGAATCCTTCACTAAACTGAATCTATCGGTGCTGTTAATGGATCAAATTGGGGCTTACTTACTGAACTACAAGTTATCATTATTTTCAAAGATGTCCATATCGATATAAAGCAAGTTGACAGTTTAGTTGCAGGCTGAGTTCAACATAGTTAAATATAGTTGTGACAGAGTTAATAAATAAATAAAAGTAGTGAACTGAACAGAATTCTGTGGTAGGGAACACTGACATTACCATAATTCTGCAGTACTGTCATTATACATTCAGATGTGTCTGACTGCTTTGAATTTATTCAGCTTTCAAATGATTGGATGATTGACTGTATGAGAATTCATAATTCTATTATTAATATCCTGTATAGTGATAAAAGAAATATTAGCTTATAAGTCCTATTTAAACACAGTGAGATGACAGTTCTATCGTTTGTCTTATTTAAATATCAAATAATATCACTTTATGAAATGATTAATTTTCTAGACTTTTCTAAGTGTTAAATAATCACAGCAATTTTGCAAAACCTTAATCAAAAATAGAAAAAAAAAGCCATCAATCTTCTTAAAAAAAGCTCTATAGGGTCATTTGAAATTTAAATTCATTCCCTTTGGATTACGACCCATATTTTAGATGGGAATAATTAATCACAGACAAGGAAGATCTAATTGCATTGTGCCATATCAAAGTTAAAGAGAAGTTCAATCAAATGCATGGTTTTGTATCTCCTCCCCATGTTTAATAGTCACTCGTGAAATCTCACTTTTTCTCCACATTTCTTGTGCAAAGCCTTGTAAAATTCCCTCTCGCCGGGCTATGTCCTGATAAGAGTCACTTTAGCAGAAAAGGACAGCTTGTAAACTGACACTCAGATCAAAGCTTTGATCAAGCCAAGGTCTAAATCATCTTCAGACAAGTGCCATCTGACAAGAGGAGGGACCTCACAAGATAGAGAGTGCTTTCAAAAGTCTTACTATTTGTGTGAGAGAGAATATTTGCTATATAGCTTGTCACAGATTGAATTTCTTCACATCTAGTTATAACCTTCATAAAGCCGATCAATTGAAATGCATCAGCGGTTGCTGTAGCGAGTACAGGATCCCTGTATAGTAAGTAGACTGAGAATGTGATGTGACTAATGTTTGTGTTTAGAAGGTGAAATGGACAGAGTAGCTCATTATTGGGGACTTGAGCCCACTGCCACTTGTTGATGGGCAGGGCGAAGATGAATCACTAGATTATCTCAAGGCCACGCTCTCAGAAGATGAGAAAAAGGGCATTTGCCTGCCCATGTGGCTGCATTCTCATCATCCTTTTAATAACCTGTAATATTATAGCGGGAGATTTTTCTCAGCATGAATGTGATTGATGGCCTTTAACCGTGAAACATCACAGCGGCAAGGTAAATTGACCAAACAGCTAAACATACAAATGATTAAAAAAGGCGGGGGGGTCCGCTTCAGACCTTTTATTTAAGATCACGCCATTCCAAAGAGCAATTTATAGTCTATTGACTCGAGACAGTTGCTTTTCAGGTGCGGAAATTGTGTTACATTGCAGATGAGATGCTGTCGCTGAAATCACGGGCACTGCAAGAGCAAACATCGCATTAAATATCCAGGAAGGGGAGAGATTATATCTGGCAAAAAAGTGTTGTTCGGGTCACGCCGTAGACCATTTTAGCCCCAGCGGCAAACAAACCCAGCACTTGATCCCCGCCTGACCACACCGAGTCAAATATTTAAGATGATCAGGAGAGAAAGAGAACAGCATGTTCCTCCCGAAGCCGATTCAGTTACCGCCAAGCGAGGAAAATTTTCAAGTGCCGTTTCTCATTATCTCCCAGCCGCTGATGTCTTGACAGGAGAAGATCCTTCTCTGCCACTCAAGTCTATCAATGTCAGAAGAAGGCTTAGGAACAGACTCATACATTTGGATTAAACAGTCAAAGTCATTATACAGAATGTAATTGACCTTTTAAGATACAGCAGTAATAGCTTTCCTCTCCTCTCGCCTTGTCGGCCTTAAATGGCAGTTTTCTTATGAAGTCCCTGCAGGATTTTCTCTCAAATTAGAATTAGATTTTTTCAGTGCACCATGAGAAAAACTATGAATTGTACAAACAATTAGGATTACAAGGAAGATCTCCAATTTTACGGCAGCTTGCTGTGCAGATCTGGTAGTTTACGCTACGCTAGCACGGCATAAGTGACGTGCTCATGTGGAAAATCAAAAAAGGAGATGCTACGACAGAACATTATTTACCTCACCATCGCTTTCAGTGATATTTTGCGGCACATACCAAATCGTGTTCGTATAAGTGAGTGGGTTTGTCAACATTTAGTATTTCCAAAGACCCTCAAAGACCTCTCTGCAGCAATATTCAGTACGATACTTTAAGTTTTGGGACTCGCGTGAGCGATCGGCAGAGACTCCCTCACCTGTCTGCTATCAAAGCCGAGCCAGTTATTCACCATCTCATCAGCACTTGCCTTTTTTCAATTTCAGGCCCAAGGAAGCTACAGCTCTTTGTACAAGCGGCTGGCGTAATTGAATTTGCCGCAGAAATGGCAGGCTCGAAAATTTCATTTTCTGCGCGTATGAGTGTCGGAGAGGACCGAGCAGACAGGCGGCCCCTCTCTCTAAACTTATCTCCCCTCTCGCCCATCCTCCCATTATGTTCTGCACTAGACTCAGTTCCACCGCTTGTGTTTTTCTCGCGTTCGCCCTCCCTCAATCCCTCTCTCTGTCTGCAGGGCACGTTACGCTGCCGAGGGACGGACTGGATCCCCCTTCTCTCATCCTTCTCTCTGTCTTTGTCCAAATCCTTGTCCTCTGATAATCTCTGCAAGCAAGGGGGCTTGTCAGTGTGGCAATTCCCCCTAAATGCCTTCCACAAATAATGGTTTTCAGAATGAGCATTAACAGGTTTGATTACACGGAATGGCCCTTTTAATTTACAGCGGGATTCTATTGATCAGAGGAGTGCAGATTAAAGCGTTCAATGAAGCCAGTGATGAGGTATTAAGCACCTGAAGCCCCTCAGGGGAGCCGCGAGGAGCAGGAGGCAGGCGCGCGGCCCGGGCTGTGTACAGTTATTCCCCTGTAATGAAGTGCCTCTATGCGGCGGCATGAAGCACAGGAGGGAAAAATAGATTGGAGATGATGAGCTCTTCAAAGTCATTTCTCGCTCTCTCATTCCAACGCATGCTCCCATTCTCCCGGCGCCACTCCTTCGGCGAAATGCCCCGGATTTACTCAGCTGGACCAATGCAAGTTTTATGACCTTATTGCTTTTTTACCATGGTAATAGTTTTGAATCAATTTATCAATCTGCAGGAACCATCAGGCATGTTGACCTCAAAGATCAAGTCCAGGTCATTCCATCAATTCACTGAGGAGGACATAGATGGAAAGTGAAAAAATGTGGAAAAAAAATTCCCTTCCCCTCCCACAAGCACAGTCTGCTATAAAAGAAGGTGTTCAGAAAACATGCTACTCTCATCTCTGACCTGCGATGAAGAAAAAACTATAATTGTGGTTTAATAGGAGTAACACACCATAAAACGTTGATGTGCATGAGTTTAGCGAGGGTTGGGCCCTTTATGTCTTTGAATTATAAATGTAATCCTCGCTGCATGCACTTTCACGAACCACTTATTTTAAAAACATTTTCTAGTGTGTTTGGTCATTTTTCGAGGCCGTGTTAGTCCTTGAAGATTTATTCTCTGCGTTTGAAAGTCTTTTAATTTGGTAATATTCCCTTGGTGTCCTTTGTTTGGCTTGAACAAATGCCAATTAATGTTCCATTTCCCCCAGTCAAATGGGATCTGAGCTCCCTAATGCAATTCAATTGAATTATCTGAACTGGCTACTGTACACCGAGTAATGGTAATGCAATAATGTGATAATGACAAAATAGCTTTTAAGACCTGCCTTTCAAAACGAGCTGCATTTATCAGTAATTACAAAAGCATGCATTGTTATTGGCCTGTTTTTAAATCACATTTCATAAACATAATTTCATTCTCTCTGATCATTTTAATATACAGATAATGGCCTAGGTTTAATCATTCAGAACTGGTTCCATAAAAAAATAAAAATAAATACCGGAACCAAAGGGCTTTCACACGTGCAGACTTTCGCTGAGAGAATATGTAGGGAGATACTCTGACAGAGTATGACAGGCTACTTAATTTATGGTGTCGCAATAATGCTACTGAATCCACAGCACGAAACAGACAGCGTGAGCAGTAGTTCGAGTCTCGAATGAGCCATTTCTTTTTAGTCAATCAAAAACATTCTAATGAGTTGGTTCTTTATAGCGTATCAGCAACATCCAACGATGTCCGACTCCAGAATGAATGACGATTCACCAAAGAATGACTTTGTGAAATGAAATTTACAACAAAAATTAAGTTTTAAATTAATTTTTTTAAACTGATCTAATAATTTGGCAATGGAAAGCATTAATGGATCCATTAAAGAACTAGAATCGTTAAATTATTTACAATTCCCATCCCTAAATAATTTATAACACATGAAAGACAGGAGGATTAAATCACAGAGAATGACATAGGCCTATCGTACTACATTTGTTTGCACACACACAGACACCATCTTCAATTTCATTCCTCTTATTTTTATAGCTCAACCATGTGAACAAATTGTCCATTGTGAGGATCTACCCCTCACTGTCTCCAGTGGCCTTTTCTCCTTCTCCACAATGGGGCAATAAGTCTCTGTGAGCCCCAGCAAATCAGATCCTAATGAGCCTCTTTAAGGCTGTTTGAATTTCTAATGAATAACTCAGTGCACAAAAATAAACACGTTGCTATTGATCATGCCATGAAGATTTACACTAATCTAATAACTGTGGTCAGTATTTGGCCGATGTCTACGAGCTCTGTGTTTTATCCATGGGGAGCTGTTGTCTCTGCCCTGTTATTACTGTACGGATCATCTGACTAGATCAAAACCCAGATTTGATATTCAAAACCCCTCTCTACATGAAACGGCCTCAGTGGAATATTTATTTGCCGTCAGTATGTTCCATTAGCCAGTGCTGGGAAAAGTGGGATCCACTGAATGGGGTTGGAATAGTGTGTGTGCGTCGTACATACATATTTTTGGAGATTACGTCGCTCAAGTATATTCATGTTTCTTTAGTGAGAGAAAATAAATAAGTCTTAGAAATTAAACAAATACTTTGTTTGGGGTCAGTCAGTACCTGATGGAATGCAAAAGAAGACTCTGTGAGATTCTGACAGCGCTTTCCCTATAGAAATATACATTCGAATATTTCTCTTGGCAGAGATTCAAGACAAGATGTGAACAAAAATAAAGGAAATTGTTATTCAGTAGGTGTAGCAGCAAAAGAATCTTTTGGTGCCGTTTTTCCCTTATGTATTTACATTCAAAGGTAAAATGTTAATGGCAAAAAGGTTATAGAATTACACTTCTGCGTGGTCATTCACAAATAATATATGGACTCCTCAAGCATGCACTGAATTCTAGTAGTGATTCTAGTAGTATATAGTAAGTATATAGACCAGAGTTGGTTGGCACAATATTCATTCTTTGTTGAACAAACATAAAGATAGCCCAACTATAAATGAAAAGCTTAAGTTCTTGGGTATAAACATACATATTCATAAAATATTTTCTACACTTTTTTAGTTTTTAACTAAAGTTATGTGCAACTGAGGGCTTTTAAAGGCCAATTCACACTACACCAACAGACACAGACCAACACGACAATCATCAGATTACAGAATGTCACTTCTCAGACATTTCACGACCTGACAAATGCCGGTTCAACATGTTCAATCGGCGAAAACGAGAGCCGACCAACGCAGACAGATCCAAAAAAAACCAGATGAAATATCAGTTGCCATCTGTCGGCGTCTGTTTGGTCAGTGTGAATTGGCCTTAAAAAAACAACAAACAGAACATTTTTACATTTAAACCAAACCAACACTGCTTAACACAAATGTGTCTGAAATAATGTCTCATAATTAATTTATTAAATACATATATTTCAACTAGCATGCATGTCACCCTTAATATAATGCATGTAGATAAATGATTCTTAATCATTATACTTTACACAGGATGTGCCAACCATCCTCACTCATGCTTTTATAAATGGTGCTAGCCAGATATAATTTATAGAGTCTGTGACTGAATTAATTTTCATGTCAATAAATAAACAAATAAAAAACTACAAAAACAAATTAATTGTGTGGAGAAAAACTTAATGAAGCAGGATGCTTTGATGCCTGATCCTTTTGTTAATTCTGACTTAATGTATTGAAATGTTATGCAACATGTTAAAGTAATAAATGATTGCAATCATGGGCAAGTTCCATGATTGATTATTGGACGAGGCTATACGGTAGTTTTTAACTTGTCCCTGTGCAGCAGTGCTGCTTCATCCCTGGGGTACGGGATGACGATGGGTCTTTAGGGCCTGCTGTAATGAATATTTAAAATCTATCTTACATGCAACTGTGTCAAGGGCACTCAGTGGAATACAGTTTTAGAGCCACTCATGAAACCATTAGAGATGAAAACTGTGTAAATGCTCTCTTTTCTCTTCGGTCTGTGAGCATACGTTTGTTTGCATGCTA
The DNA here is from genome assembly GCF_949319135.1 of Squalius cephalus. Taxonomy (NCBI): domain Eukaryota; kingdom Metazoa; phylum Chordata; class Actinopteri; order Cypriniformes; family Leuciscidae; genus Squalius; species Squalius cephalus. Next base: position 14,239,264 of record NC_137138.1, on the reverse strand, counting down.
AATAACAACCAAATCTAATCTAAAATGATGAGAACAGATTCTGGATACAGTATGTTGCATTTAGATCTACAGTGATGAAAATGTACATGCTTTGTCACCATGCAACCATCCTCAAGGAATTGCATTCAGTCGGGAATAAATTCCCAGCCAGGGATCTCCGGAACATCAGATCAGCTCCGGCAGTGCCTCCATGTTTACTGTGATGCATTCCGAATTCCATAGGTGGAAAATCAATCTCTCGGTGTGATGGCCGTGCACTGATGCTCTTTTAAAGCACAGGGAGTTTGTGTACTCTGATAGAGAGGTCACTGTGATGGGCACTATATTCAGAGAATCCAGAGACCTCTCCCTGCCCTGACCTACAGCATTCCCAGAAAGAGGTTCAGTGTACAATGACTATTATTAGACTAATACAGCTATCTCTCTCCCCTTAGAGGTCAGCATTAAATTGAGCATTAAGCAAATAGCTAATGGAATTTAGAGGTATAATAATACAGGGATATGGTGAGACAATTCTATTAACAAGATATAAATCATGTTGAGTGTGAGGTAAGTGTTTTTTAATTGATTGATGGAAAAGACGATCCATTGGTTTTCTGAAGACTAACAGCCATTTACCGTTTCCTCCGCAGTAAAAGAGGCAAAAAAGGAAAGATAAGGAAATTACTCTGTGCAAGGGGATAAATTATTCAGAGAAGATAATCATTTTGTGCTGACATTACTAATGTGAAGAAGCATTTAATCTCCACTCCGTTGGGACAGAGGACTTTGGGTGAAGGTTTTTATAAAGATTAAAGCTGTGTCTCCCAGATGGTCTACGGCTACTTTAGTTTACCTGTGTTCAAATCAAAAGACCACACTGGGTGTAGTGGGAACATGACAGAAATGTGTAAAAAGTGCTGAGAGCTACTATGACTAATCTAAAAAATAAAATAAAAAAAACATGATTTTACAAAAGGGGAAAATAGAGATGGTTTACATAATAAAACTTTTTTTTTTTAAAGTTTTTATAATTTTATATAAAACAATAATTTTAAACATTAATATATGTTTTTAAAAATATAAAATGTTATATTATTAGTAGAAGTAGTAGTATTTATATATTTATAATATTATTTCATTTTAAAAATGTAAAAAAAAAAAAAAATCCTATAAAAATAACAAAAATTATTTTAAATAATTTAAAAACAAAAACATAAAAAGAAGTGTGCCAAAAAGTTAAAATCTCCTATGACTAAATCTAAAAACAAATCTACTATTGCATTACCACAACTTGTAAAAAGATGGGAAAATTTTTTAAATGGTTCACATTATAAAAAAATTATAAATAAAAATATAAATACAATAATGAATAATTAAATAATTTTAAACATCAATAAATAAATACAAATATTTTATATAAAATAACAAAAGTAATAATTTTATATATAAAAATAATTTAATATATAATAAAAAATAAAATGTTTTCCAGATTTAAGATGATTTAATTAAAGCAGATATGCATCATCAGTCTGTGAAAAGGGTCCATATTTACTTTGAATTATAAATGGATGACTTTTATTTTGGCATCACCTGGCCATAATGTCAACCATCTTTTTCTGTAACCAAAGAAAGAAAACCTATCAAAATATGCCCAAACAAAATAAAGTTTGGACAACAAAGTGACCCCATGTCAAGACAAACACTCACTTATCTGTTTTGAGGAATGGCCAATATGTTCTGCCCAATATTAACTGAAGAAACAAGAGATTTCTCTGTCCTCGGTGTAAACATCCTGTATCTCCTGAATCAACAGATGTCTCCATCTGACCTCGCCGTCCTCCGATCGCTCATATGTGCTCGCATGTGTACGCAAATCCCCTCACAGTATACACACATTGATTTGGGCATAGATCCGTCGTGTCAGGATGATGTACATTATTTACAAGTGGCTGTTCTCCTCCTGTGCTATTTTCCCCTCACCTCTCCTCAGGGGGCAAATTAGAGGCAAGGACAAAAAAAAAGGAAAAGAAAGGAGCTCTCCGATAGCCATCTAGCATGACGAATTATGAGTGTTACAAAATAAAATGACAAACGGAGCCAGCAAGACTGAAAGTTAACAAGGCACTGATCAGCTAGGACCAACGTTATCTTCTCTTCATGTTTATTGCAGTGAGGGGCTGTTATTGCCCCTGCCCTGACATTGATCGACAGCTTCTATTAAGCGTCCTTCCCCGAGCAGCTGCCAGGAGCAGATACATTAAATAAAACAGTTATTGCTTTTCATTGGCTGAGCTGTAAAATATCGCCGCTAAATAGCTCCTGCCATCAGACGCGGTTCGCTACAAGGTTTTAATTTGAGAGACTGCGCATAACGCAGGCGCAATTGACACCAGCCTTTGTTTCCTCGCTGTAATGATTGTGTACATATTGTTGAATTGATGGTCTGTCGCCTTTGTCCGGCTTTAATGTGTGGCCCGTTTGTCAGGCAGAGACCGATGCCTGAACACGGATTTTTATCTCTCCTTCTCCTCCTCCCTCTGCGTCTGATGTTTCCTCCCTTTCCCTTGTCGCACCGTGTCTGTCCCTTATCAGGGAGCCGGTGCGCTGTGTGGCGGCCTTAAGCTCTTGTCTAGTGACAAGATAAGACGCTTTTTGCTGGGAGGAGACAACAAAAGCACGGGCCATTACAACTCTTTCTGTGCGCGGACAATCTATATACATGCCCAAGATGAATTATGGACGTGAAATGGGCTTCAGATATTTGTGTAACACAGATATATTTGAATCCGGACCACCCCCCCCCCCCCCTCCCGCCACCTATCCAATGTTATCGTAGCGGCGGCAGGGCAGCTGCGCTCTGAACGTGGATGTCATGTCTCTGTTTTGTGCGCTGCATATTAAAAGCTTTATGGAAGCAATTAAATGCATACTTAATGGCGAGGAGTTGGCAGAATGAATGTACAATTGAATTAGCAGTTATGATGGGGCACAATCCAAGACAAAGTAAATGGAATTACCTCACACATTTCTCTTGTCCCCATCAGGTTTGGCAGCGTGACACCACTTAATTACCCCTTTGTCACATATATTCTCTCATTGATCTAATTTTCACACAGCCTGTTTGGAGGCCGAAAGCGAGTGCTCTGGATATCCACTGATATTCTTCATGGATCTTTTAAAGGGATGCGATGTATTGGAGCTGACTCATCCCAATAATAATTAGCCCGCTAAGTGGCTTCAGAAGAAAGAGAGGGAGATCAAAACTGGTTGACCAAATTCAATTATGTGGATACTCTCACACAGGCCTGTCTGATCACACATACAGCAGCTGTTCTGTGTTTGCTGCGTGTCACAAACACGGCAACGGCAACTAATGGTTGTTTTTGAAAATTATACTGTTATCGTCTCTGTGTAAACTACAAAAAAAGCCATTTTTGAAAACAGTGATGTCATGTGTATATTATGTGTTCAGTCTATAAGCGCGTAGTGTTTCTTTACAAAGTGACATCACCAACTACTGGCCTGACATGCAGAAAACAACGTTTTTTGTCGTTTCTGCGGATCCGTGTGAATAGGGATCGTTTTGACGACGTTGACGTCTGTACACAAAAAACGCAAAGGAAAAACGTTTCCGTTTTTAGTACATCGCTGTCGTGTAAACATTCCCAAATGAAAAAGAAAAGGTCAAGATTAATTCACATAATCTACTAAGTGATTTTAAAAAACACTAAAAATACTGTGCAAATCGTAAACCTCACTGATCATTCTGTACTGTTTTGTTTTCTTTCCAAAAAATTACTAATTAGAACATTTTTAATTTTTCCTCATACTGGTAACTGTGGTAAACAGGAAGTGTTCAGAAAACATTTCACAAAACAATGATATGTAAGAATAATATATAATATATAATAATATTTTTTTTACACAACCCATTATAATAATTTAAAGTATTATTAAATCATGAAGCTTTGTTCACATAAGTTATCTCAAAATGTAAGATTTTTAATATATTTTAAAATGTAACTTATCAATGTAATTTATTTATTAATTATCAATGTTAAAAACAGCTGTGCTTCTGTTTTTAAGTTTTGTGAAAACTGGATTATTTTCTTTTTAAAAATGTACAAGAGAACATATGGAACCTTTGAAATAGATTTTTTCTGTAACGTTATAAATCAAATTTGTCTATCAAATTTGATCAAATTATACTTGCTAAATAAAAGTATTAATTTCTTAAAAAACAAAAACAAATTCAGGGATACAGAATGCTGAAATATAATACTTGACAGCACAAACTCCAAGGTTTATAAATGAGAGGAAGATGTTGTCATTTGTCCTCCAGTGGTCACTCTCAGATGAGGAAGAGTATTGAAATCATGCATCATGGCAGCTCACCTCTGTCAAGCCATGGACAGTGAAAAGTGCCGTGTACATTCATACTCTCCTTCAACTGAAAAGAGTTTTGAAACATTCTGTTCAAAAACATTTTAAACTCATTTGTCGAATAAATCACTCTTTCTGTAAAACCTTAAACAAGTTAGACACCACTTGCAAATCGAATGAATTCTTTTTACAAAACTCTAAACACATTCTGACTCACTAAAACAAATTTTTAACTGTGATGCACATTTTATATTTTTTATATGAGCAGACTATTTAGAAAATATATTTATTAAGCATCTCCCTGCATTTTTATCATAAGTGTATTTCTTAAAAAAAAAAAGAGTTCATAATTATTTTATCAGTTAGCGTGCACCCGGATGAGACCCGGAAGTGGAAGCCTCAGCCTCTTCCCTTGATGATTCTCAAGCCTGGTCATCCCCCAGAGAGCAGACTGCTGCTGAATATGACGTCCTTGCAGATTAAGTGGTCACTTGTTCAACTTTCGCCATTAACCTGAGTGCACCGGGCAGTTTGCACTCCCCACTGGGCTGCATTGGCACATTTATTGTCTGGGGACAGACTAATGGATCCCAGTTAAGGTGTGTTAACAATTTTTCTATCGATTAATGAAGGGAAATCATAGCCAGACGAACTTAGCCCACAAGATTTAGTGGCTTTTAAGGTAGTAGGGACGAATATAATGCTTTAGAAAGAGCTACTGTACATTATATATAGGACACCTGCTACATTAAGTTACATTAAGGTTTAATACGTCTTCATTACTGGCAGGGCGCCCAACCCCTTCAAGGTTGAAATAGAGATCCACCTTTCATTATGCCACTTCTCATTGCTCTGCGGAGAGATATCAAATAATAATGGAACTATTGAGACAGTTCTGCTCGAGCTGTTAATGCTAATCGATGTATTAAATATTGAGCATTTCCATAGCAGAACTTTGAACAGCTGCCACGCCATTTGCCCAAGATGATTTAGGATGCTGCCACGGGCCTTACTTTTCATTTTTGCTTAATTAAACAAAGTAGACCATGATAACAGCCCTATGATCTCTGAACTACGACCTCTGGTGAAAAATCTACGTATACTCTGATGTGATTTATGATACGTGTAGAGATTATAAAACTATAAAACGTTTTTGTTCTTACAGTGTACGGCTGCTTTAGTTTGCAAGAGAAATAATACATTGCCTTTTCTGATAAATATTGTTGTTTTTGCAGATAGAAATGATGCATCACATTCAAAACTTTGAGGTCATTAAGACATTTTTTTGAAAGAAGTTGCTCACTAAGATATATTTATTTATTTATTTGGTCAAAATATGTAAAAACAGTAATACTGTAAAAATTATAATTACAAATTTAAATAATTAATAATTTTTCTCTTAATAGCCTACTAATAATATATTTTAATATGTAATTTCTTCCTGTGATGGCAAGACTGAATTGTCATCAGACATTACTCCAGTCTAAAGTGTCACATGATCCTTCAGAAACCATAAAATTAGGCTGATTTGGTGCTCAAGAAACATTTCATATTATTGGTTTCTGCTCAGTTTTTTTTTTGTGGAAACTGTAATGCATTTTTTCAGGATTCTTTAATCCTGGCTGGATCGCTTCTAATGAGTAGAAAGTTCAAAAGAGCAACATTTATTTGAAATTGAAGTTTTAGTTACAATGTAAACGTATTTACTGTCACTTTTGATCAATTTAATGCATCCTTGCTGAATAAAAGTATTAATTTCTTTAAAAAACAACAGCTTTTGAACGGTATAGTGTTTCACTCATAATATATTAATTTCTGGTGTGATATCATGCAGTTTCGTCTGTCTTATCCCACACAATCTCTTCTCCACGTCTTTTCAGAGACACCCAAATCCAAACCCCTCACATCCTCCATTTACATAAATGCACAAACACATGACAAACGTCAAACAAACACTCAGGAGGCGCGCTCAGAAAGCAAAGATCTCACGGCAGAGCTTAAACAGAGTGTCTCGGGCCGACCGTGAGCAGGGGTGGCCATGTTAGATTCCTGCGTGCCGCACACGACGCAGCTCAAATAAACCCAGCACAGTGAGCCGGGGTCAGGCCGCCTCTGCTCAGGGATGCACTGCAGTGCCAGTTGTATAGAAAGAAAACAGGGTGCCCAGCAGGACGTCGCGCACAGGGCCCAGCCAGCCAGATATTCAAGCCTGCTCCCTGTTTCTCTTTCCTTCGGAGTGTCCAAAGCATTAGTCATGTTTGCCTTGCTGCTCTTTGATGGGAGTAAATATCTTTTGCTCTCAGACACTTTTATTCTGTCAAAAAAGCAGCAAATCAACAATAATTTTCAGTCCAAAAAAATGTAACGTTCTAAAGACAGAGATTTCATTCAACACAGCTTCTAAAGAGTAGCCATGTGCAATACATCGGTATCAGTCATCATCGCCTTTTAATGTATTGTACTGGCCGTTATTGGATATTTAATTGTGCATGTTCTACTTTTTCCTCTTTTTAAAATTTAGATACCTTTGCCATCATCGAAAACGCATGTAAAGTTAATCTAAAAAAAAAAAAAAACGAATAATTGAATAACACTGTTAAATGTAATCTTTAGCAAATCTCAAAATAAATATTACATTTTCACACTATACATTGTAATGTTGTGATGCCTAAATAAAGAAATGGTTTTAGTGTTTTTTTTATTTTTATTTAGAGAAAATATATTTAGAAATGTTTTATTAAATTAATATTTTATAATATATGATATCTAAAATGTCATCATACATATTTCATAAATAGATAAATTCATATTGTCCAAAATATGAAAATAATTATCAGCTTACCTGTACTGGCCAGAATTTTAATAATGGTGCATTTTGGTGCATTAAACTGACATTTTAAAAACAATTAATTATTATTGTTTATTTTCTTTAAATTTAAACTTGATTTTATGAAACACCATTTTAAAGCACAAGGCTGTTGACAAAAAAATGCTGAAAACGAAAAGATTTCTTGTTCTGTGGCACATTTGCAATCTGTGCCATTGTGGAATTGTTGCCAGCATGTTGTACAGGGCAGATGGGCGAGCCAGAGAGATGGATCGGATGCCTCATAAATTTCTGTTTGCCACCAAAACTAAGGAGAGATACAGCTATCCATGCTTTATTGCCGGGGCACAGGGTGGGCCTGCCAAATGCAACAGTTTAAGTCGTTCATATTATAAAATTATTCTCGATTCAGCACAGTGAGTGTAACTGACTCATATCCCATCTTTTCCACGAGTGCCATTTTCTATACCTAAAAAAATGTTTATCACAGTGCATAACCCTATAGTTCAGTGTCATAAGTGGCTTTTATGTTCACTAAATATTGTTTTCACTGTATTCTCATATTTCCACTCTATTCTACTGCCCCAAAAACCACATTCTTTTCTCTAACTGCTATAAACAGCAATTGAGTCGTAAATGCTTAAAATAGCTGCAGTTCAAGGTGAAATTTGAATGTTTGTATTTCTATGTCATTTATGTACATAAATGGTTGATAGAGTCCTGGAGTTTTATATGGCAAACAGATGTCGGGCAGAGTACAGAGCATTTCGTAGCACCTGCTTGAGTAAACAGAGGCCTGCTGTAGCCTGGAGCTCGCCTGTTCCCTTTCTATACGGTTTACTTCGTATTCCGTCAGATAATCTTCTCTGATCGCTATGGGGGAACACCATTTTCTCTGAAACCTGATTGGTTCACATCTGTGAATTTCACAGAAAAGTTTGATTAGATTTAAGTCAGATTTATTCTCCTTCAGCGCGAATATTCATCTCCTCACTGACTCTGAAGAAGCCTCTACTCGCCGCCGAGAACAGCCTCTGCAGCAGATCAAAACAGCGGAGCCACGGGGCGGAGCAATATGGTTGCAGCGAGCTCACGTCGGCCCAGTGTCCCCATGCCTTCGCCAGTGCTCTTTACCTAAGAGGGACCAACGTCCCTCTTCTGGCGTGAATGGCATGGTTTCATTCGGTGGCTCCGAGGGCAATTGTGAGGACTTGATGTGTCTGGTAGCATCTGAAGCAGAGGACTGGGCGAACTCCGGTGATGACTGGAAAGCTTCTCATCCGTCCAAGCCGTTCAAGACAACATCTGTACTCGCGGCTAGGGTGTACGCCGCAAGCGGCCAGGCTGGCTCCACCCTCCACACGATGTCGATCCTACAAGTGTACCAGGCCAAACTTCTCTGCGACATGGATGAGAGCAGCCCTGACCCGGCGGCCTTTAGGGAGCTGCGCAGCGCAACCGACCTCGCCCTGCGTGCCACCAAAACCACAGCCCAGGCGATCGGGTGCACCTTGGCTCAACTTGACAACTTGACGCTGACAAGACAGCTTTCCTTGACTCCCCGTTTTCCCCCTCGGGCTTGTTCGCTCCAGCAGTGGACGGCTACTTGGAGTGTTTCACGGCAGCTCAGAAGACATCCCAAGTCATGCGACATTTTCTGCCTAAAAGAGCGAGCTCCTCAGCTGCTTCTAAGACAGCGGCGACTTAGCAGCATGCCAAGCCGGCATCCACCCACGCTCAGCCCCAGCAGAAGGCAGAACCCGAGGTGAAACAGCACTTCCGCCCAGGTGAAATGCTGCCCATTTCCAAAGTGCCAGGGTCCCCGTCCTATGCTAGTGTTGGACCCTGAGCCGCCTAAGCAGTCCTGATGTCTTGGGCATAAGGAGTAGAAGGCTAAGTACCACAGATGCCGGACCGCCACCGAAAAAACAGTGTGTTCAAATAAAATAAAATAAAAAACAAACACCTTCACTCCTCTGTTTCATGGTGCTGCAAGCATCAGCCCCCCGTCACAGTACAATGGGCTGCCATCTCCGGCTCTCCAACCCTTCTCCGCCCGAAGTCAGGCTTGGGAAGCCATTCCGGGCATGTCAAACTGGGTTTTAGAGACAATAAAATGGGGTTACTCGCTCAAATTCACTCACAGACCTCCAACCCCCGTACTTTTACAAAATGCGTGGTTTCGGCTCTCTCCCCAGTGAAACAGAGGGGAATTCTGCTCCTCAACCACTAAGAATGCTTGGGGTTTAGAATCAATCCAAGCAGTAGATTGCTGTCACCCAGCAAACACATTACGTTCCTGGGGGCAGTACTCGACTCGTCCAACATGCGGCCTTGGATCTCGCCGGATCGCTCCCTGAAAATTCGGCAGCTAGCGACAGCTTTTAAACCCGGGGAGCAACCTCCCTTTAAAGGGTTAGTTTATCCAAAAATGAAAATTCTGTCAGTAATTACTCACCCTCATGTTGTTCCAACCCCGTAAGACTTTCGTTCATCTTCGCAACACAAATTAAGATATTTTTGATGAAATCTGAGTGCTGGATCACTCCTCCACAGGCTTATGGACACTATAACTTGTATTACACCTGGCCCAGAAAATGTATTAAAGACATTGTTAATATAGTCCAAGTGACTCCAGTGGCTCAATCTTAAATTTATAAAGCGACGAGAATACTTTTTGTGCGCAAAAACAAACAAAAATAACGACTTCATTCCACTTTTCATTTCCTTCTCTCTGGGCCTCGAGTCTTTTCACGTAGTTTAATAGCGTAGCTCGTCTCAATCATCCTATGTAGGATACTATGCAGGACTTTTAAGCAACACATAAACACATGCCATGTATTATATAAATAAATGTCACTGGATTAAATAAAACATCAAACTATATGGATTTTATTTAAAAGAAATATATTTTTCAAGCTAAATAATTCACAAAAGATTATATATATATATAGTTCAATACTAATTAAAAATATTTTATTTTATTTGGAGGTCAAAATTGACTGTGAAAATGGTTCTGGAAAAAAAAATGTCTAGCATCATTTGTTCGCAAATGTCTCTTGATTTCAAATTTAATTTAACTAGTTTCATAAATTTTTAGTGTCAAAAGACTTTTTTTGGGGGTCATATAAGTGAGGTAACCAATATAACACTATCTCGCTACATTGTAGTTTTGATTGGACATTTGGCAACAGCACTTAAAAGTGTATCTCCTGCAAGCAGACATCTGCCTGATCACTGCTTTATTCTGTGTCCTCCTTTACCACAATTGACTTGTCATGTATTTCACAGCTAATTAGGCCTTTACAAATGAGGCCAATGCTCACTGATAAGGACGCTGCTAAATTGACCGTAAATGCTACCATTCAATCAGGCACAATGACCACCCCTGCAGCAATAATCAGGATTAATTAATTCTGCTGTATTGTTCACAGATGCATAGGGAAAACATCTACAGCTTTGAAAACAGCAATGTAAAATTGTGAAGCCAAAGGTGAGTATTCATTTACAAAGGGTTTCATCGTCTTTTCAGGATTTTCAGTCACACATCTAATGCATTTAGTTGTCTGAACATACAATGAAACAAGAATCACATATTTTCTGCATCTCGTGTTAGAATTCAGCTCGCTTCTCATAGCATGCTGGTAGAGAATTGGGGTCCGTCTGAATGCCCCAAACTGTCTCTTCCCTTTAGTACTCTCCTCACAATCTGCTTTGAGTACATAGGCACCAAGATTACTTGTGGCTCGACTATTTTTTTGGGATTAAGATCCTTTCTTCCTAATCAAGTCAAGCTCTTGCGCACCATCCGAGGACAGTCGGGCGAGATGGTGTGGAATCTCTCCTGAGGGAACCGGCCAAGCTCCTCTGTAGCCCCTCTTCCACAGCTATCACAGTGTTTGTCTCTGTGAATTGTTAAGACACTGCGTTGATGCCTACCTGGCAGCACTGCCTGACTGAAACGGCCATCTTAGCTCTAGCATTATCAGTTCAGCCTGACGGCTTTAATTCAGCGGTTATCGGGATGGTTATTTGTCATTGTTCTTCCTCTTAAACAACTGACAGTGTATATTTAAGGCCTATACTGGATAACAGTAAAGGAGTGCTGATGTGTTAGTTTAATTCCCAGGTAAACGAGTTGTAGCCACAGATCTGAAAGTAGAGATGTAACGTCATTAGCTAGTGACTTCTTCTGCTGTCTCTGTCATATCTTTTCTTGGATATTACAGTGCATTATCTTCCATTGTACTACAATGGATTGCACTTTTAAAATTGCAGCTCTGAAAATGGGGGTCAAACGCATGAAAACAATGTTAGTAAGTTTTCTGCCATTAAATAAATCCTCTAAATGGAACAAAATATGTTTACCCATGGTCAATCAAAACAAAATGGACTGAGAATCGAGAAAGGGCTGAGTCAGCAGTTCGCGAAGATAGCCATTATCCATGTCCTCCGCCTCCTCTGGAACAATGCAATCACTAATAATAATCATTACAAAAATTATTGTAAACTGTAGACATTAGGCACGAAGAATAATATATAAATATGTATATAAAATATTACCTTAGTACATAATGCTTTTAAATAATCAAATACATTTTTATATACAGTATACAGTACCGGTCAAAAGTTTGGAAACATTACTATTTTTAATGTTTTTTGATTCCACTTTGTGGAAGCTAAAGGGGATCCGAATAAAGAAAGAATAAAGAACTTGATTAAAAATGCAGAAAAAAATGTAATATTGTGAAATATTATTACAATTTAAAATAATGGTTTTCTTTTTTAATATACTTTAAAATATAATTTATTTCTGTGATGCAATAACCTGTGACACTTTTTTCAGAATTCTTTGATGAATAAAAAGTAAAAAAAAGAACAGCATTTATTTAAAATAGAAATCTTTTGTAACAGTATACACTAGTACTGTTCAAAAGTTTGGGGGCAGTAATTTTTTTCCCCCACTTTTTTGAAAGAAATTAATTATTTTATTCAGCAAGGATGTGTTAAATTGATTAAAAAAAGGTGGTAAAGATTAATATTGTTAGAAAAGATTTCTATTTTGAATAAATGCTGTTCTTTTTAACGTTTTATTCATCAAAGAATCCTGAAATACTACTGTTTCCAACATTGATAATAAATCAGCATATTAGAATTATTTCTGAAGGATCATGTGACACCGAAAACTGGAGTAATGGCTGATGGAAATTCAGCTTTGCGTCACAGAAATACATGATATTTTAAAGTACATTAAATCATATAAAATGGTAAAATAATAATACTAAAAATGAAGATCCTCTAAAAATGTGCAGCTATCTAAAAAAATAATTAAAAGCTAAAAGTATATAAAATTACTGAACAACTCTGTTCGATCAGAAACATTCTAGTCAGTCAGTCCCAACAATTCCAGTCTACTTTAACACAACACAATATCTCTTAAAGTTTCTGTTGATGACAATAAAAGAAAAATCACGTAAAATCGGATTGAATCCTAATCCTAATCTCATTCTCTTCTGTAGAGGGATTAGCTACTGTTTTTGCTCTGTTTTCAAGTGGGAATGACAAATTAAGTGATCCCCCCCCCCTCCACCCACACCCCACCACCATGTTCTTTTTCTGTCAGCGGCTTCGTCCTTCATTCCTCCAGTGACAGGGAGTGGTGAAGGACGCCTTGACTAGCTGACACTGCAGTTCCGTCTGCTTCTGGTCTGCCTGCTGCCAAGAGAGCTCACACTGCCTTGCAGGCACTTGATGAAGAAAAGGAATCGATGGAGTGAAGAATGATGAAGAAATGAAAGTGGGAGACAGACAAGCTGCAAAAACGAGTGTGGCACTTTTGCTGTGACAAAAACCACTAATTAGGCAGAAAGGAAGACGGTAATAGGTTTCAGAATGATCTTTCTATTTAACGTCTTTTTCACTAAAAATAAGCTGAAGAATATAACAACATACTAAATAAATTGTAGTATGCTACAATTATACTACATACTAAAATGATAAGTAAATGTCAAAAATGCATTTAATATTTAAAGAACAATTGCAATATTTATCTTCTGGGTGAAAAATAATAAACATATGGAAAGAGACACAAATTGCTTAATATGACGGGTTTGGCACAATCGATAGAACTCCAAATTTAGTTTTCTTCATGATAAACGGTCTGATTCTGCCCATTAGGATTATTCTGATAACTGTATAACCCAAAACACAATGGACTTTGTCAAGCATCACAATTTAGTCATTAGTCATTAGATATTGCATTTGCTTAATGGAGGACAATATGATCATATCCATCTCAACTAGCGCAGTAAATATGGCATTTTAATGTTTACTGCACTGTTTGGATTTCTGGATTATTTGAGTGGTGCTACAATTCATATAACATGACTGGTTATTCTGATGGTCCACGTCGACAATCATTACTGCAATTATCCTGTGATGCAGTTGGAAACTGCTTTTTGGCCGCTCACCAGGCAAACGTGGCATATTCATCTTCATTTTGTGGGAGTGTTTGTTCATACTCCATCCCTGAGAAAACCAGTTCTGCGGGTGAATGCCAGTAAATCTAAGCAAACACAAAATATTACCCTCAGCATCTATCTATTTCACAGACGTTTTCGATGTACCGCCGCAAAAGTTACTCACTTTAGGCCATTTCAAAATTTAGTTTAAAAACCGAGGAATGACCTGTGTGATGGACTGGGCAGATCCCAGCCCTGTTTTAAGCCCGGTGATGCTTTTGAATTAATAACACTCACTTATTATTCATGGTCTAAGAAAAATATTAGTTTTAGGGAGTTTTTACCTGACGTGCACATGGTTCAGAAGTGAAAGGGTCCTGAACGTAATCTACAGACTCATGTCCCATAAATGTCTTTATGAATACTTTGCACATCGAATATTTAACGCAAGCGGTAAGATGTCATAGCGCACCAATACACATGATCAAAAGATGGGACAAAATGACCCTGCTACAGGGATTCCTCTATTTCCTGCACAATTGATTTATTTCACATTATTAATGAACTTTGCTGCAGCTCCACTTGTCAGGGCTGCTGTGCAGAGGTCAATAACCAGAGGAAACTTGATGTTAGTAGATCCAGCTTAAGTGATTCTGTCGCGCTAACGATTCAATATATCAGGACAAATGTCAGGTGCTTTTAATATGTTGATTCACCGCCTCTAATCTGCATAAGCGCAGTGCTCGCGGAGATCCAGAACCCTGCAGAGCCGGGAGATTTATAAAGCCTTGCTGAATTTTCCCCTGCTTTCAGTAAATATTTGAGGTCGTAGGTAGAGGAGGCCAAACAGCAGAAGAATTTAGATTTTTTTTCCCTATTGGTCTAGTGGAATAACATTCAGGATTGGTGGAAATGCGGTTTCATTTGTTCATTTTCATTCATTACGATTTCTGGAGAAATCTTTCCATTCATAAATGAAAGGAAAAAAAAATCACAAGTGAACATCTACTATAATAAGATTTTTCAAGGGATTAATACATTGCTTGAAAAAATAAATGGAGTGCACCTGAAAAGATAAATTGTATTATTTTGGTTAGAATTTGTTGTTGTTTTTTAATTTTTTTAATTTTAATTTTTTTTATAAGTACTGCATAGGTCGCAAATATCAACAAAACAATCTTTCACATTAGCCAATTAAAACATTTATTTAAAAAAGATAAAGTCGTCTAAAATCTGATACAAGGTCATCTGGTGTACTCACACTAGCCAGTTTGAACCGTGCCCGAGTGCGTTTGACCACCAAAGCGCGGTTCGTTTGACTAGTGTGAGTGCTCCGAACCGTGCCCGGGCGCGGCTCGATTAGCCGGCCCTGGCCCGCTTGGAAGAGGTGGGCCAGAGCACGGTTCAGTTGGACTCGGGCGCGGTTCGCATGCAGTGTGAGCGCTAACCGTGCTAGAGCACGGAACAGGACGCGCGACGTCACGGTTTTGCGACGCTCCAAAACCAACATTGGCGGGGAAAGGGTCGCTTTGGTCTACGGCAGAGGTGCAATGCGAAACCTCCTCATACGAGCAGCACGATTACGTGAAAATGTTCGTGCCACAAAGGCGATAGATCTGTTTAACAACAGGCTGTGAGAGGGCTGTGGACCACCGTGGACCAAACGACTCAAAATTATCCACAAAGTAAACAGAGCGATGGACTCCATTGTGTTCAGTGAGAGCGCCGCTCTTTCTGTTTATCCCGAAACCGTTGCACCATAATGACGTAAGCGTGCTCCGGCACGAATGCTGAAACCCTATGTGAGTGCAGGCCAGAGGGGGAGTGGGGAGGGGGGACCGTGCCTAGTGTGAGTACACAGATACCAGATTACACTGTGAATTTTTTTTTTTTTTTTTTTTATTGGAATATTGGAGCGTTTTACAAGTAAATACTTCAATTTCATGTTTAATTCAGTGTTAGTTGTGAATCCTTGCAATTGTTTGTGAAATTTACTAGTAATTTTTTATTGAAAATTGTTTCTACACCAGTGTGTAATTTTAAATGTGATTTAAGTTGTGTATAAAGTAGAAGTGTGCAGAGATTTTGTAAAGAAAGAAGAAAAAAGCCATGGAGGCAGCCACGTTAACACTAAAGGTGACTAAATTGCTGGCTGCATTTTTCTGGTCTGTTGCAGAAATCAGTGCAATGGATTGGCAGGAAGAGATTTAGTTGTGCGTGGCAGAGGTCAGTGTATTGTGTGTTCTGTGCAGTCAATAATAAAGTAAGGACTTATGCCTGCTGAAAGTTAATGAGCAATCACAAGGACCTTGGAAAGTCATTTGCATCCTTACATCGGCTGCACACTTTGGCTCTGAACGGGCCCAAGGGATCCAGAGTCATCGGAATGCCACAGCAAGCAAGATGGAGGAGATAGACTTGCCGCAGTGATCCCCAATGCCTCTAAAAGCAAGAGGATTATCCATAACAAAAATCATGATAATGCTCTTTTGGAAGTTTCAATGCACATAGTGTTCAATTCTGATCTCTGCAGGTCACTCAAAAGACAGTTTGCTACATCATATTTTTACATATTATAACAACCAATTTTAAGGATTTTTTCAGTTGAAATAGAACAACTATCTATCCAGAAAGTTTATAAGCATTCTCTCTCATGACACTGAGTGGGTTAAAGTAGAATATTACTGCCACAAAAGCAAACTTCTATTGTTTAAGTACACCATCAGTCATATGTTTGGCCGAAATCTGAATTACCTGGGCGTTCAGGGTGTTTGTTGCCATAGGGGTCATATGGAACGATCGTCAGGGTTAGTGGAGGGTGGGTAGTCAATTGGAATATTCAGCATGCCCTTGAAGTCAACAGCCATCACTGTGCATGCATGAAGGATTCACTTTATCAAAGGGTGGCACCCTGCCATACTACACTGGTCATGTAATCAACCTTGCTGCTTTCAAGTCAACAGCATGCGGATGTAATCTAGAGTTCGGTTAACGGTTCTCGCATGTGCATTTTTCCACCGATGTGGACGCTACACTAATATACTCTTACTGAGCTTTCTGCAACACTACTTAGCAGCAGTATACGGATCCCCTAAAGGGACATGGTGAAGTAAAAATATATGAGACGGGAGGAAAATGATGTCAATGCTTGTCGTTCTCTCGCAAATGTTTTGCGTTCCCCAAGAAACTTTGCGTTCGCTCGCAAAGAACACAAAAGTTTTGTGCGTTTCTAAGGGGAACGCTAAACTTTTGCAAGGGAATGCAAAGGTTTTGCGAGCAAACGCAAACTTTCTCGGGGAACGCAAAAACATTTTTTCCCATCACATTTCTTGTCTGTTTAATATTGTTATTTAATATATTTTTTGACTAGTTATTGGACTGCATTTATTCTGCTTCTAAAAAGTCAGTGAAAAGTCATTAATTCTTGCAAAATTGTGTTTAGAAGCTTATTTATTGTTGACATTATCCCATCATTTGGCAATGATAGAGCGGTAACACTTTAGAATATGGTTCCGTTAGTTAACATTAGTTAAGAATGAACTTCACTTCTACAGCATTTATTAATCTTAGTTCATTTTAATTTCAACATTTACTAATACATTATTAAAATCAAAAGTTGTATTTGTTAACATTAATGCACTACGACAAACAATGAACAACTAGATTTTTTTAAGGTCAATAAATACAGTAACAAATGTATTGCTCATTGTTAGTTCATGTTAGTTAATACATTAATGTCGACAAATGAGACCTTGATGATAATAATGTATTACAGGTCTTGCACGGTCTTACTGATGTCTAACTGTATGTAACTTACTGTT
The DNA here is from genome assembly GCF_949319135.1 of Squalius cephalus. Classification (NCBI taxonomy): domain Eukaryota; kingdom Metazoa; phylum Chordata; class Actinopteri; order Cypriniformes; family Leuciscidae; genus Squalius; species Squalius cephalus. The sequence continues at coordinate 14,221,790 of NC_137138.1, read as the reverse complement.
AATTTGGTTGAAGAAAATACAAATAAATAAATAAATGCAATGAGCTACTGGAGCTACTTGTGTCTTGTATTTAATGATATTTGTATTTCAGCGTGCCTCCAGGTCTCTAAAATACAAAAGTAGGAGAGGAAAACAAATCTCATTACTTTGCTTGGTGCTATTTTTTCCAAAACAGTAATGGAATATCATGGCAAGAAACAGATTGTTTCCCAGCCCACATCCAACAAGCCTTATTCTAATGTGCCAAGGCCATGCGACTTCTAGCTTTGTTACAGTCAAGTGCGAGGCCTTCCTCCCCTCCTATTTTTAATATATCTGTATAGAGAGAGTAGATCTTACACTGTTCTGACAAGAGACAAATGTTTCATTCAAATGTGGCTTTCGCATATTGTGGAAGAAGTAATGAATTCCCGTGCTCCGGCGGGCCCAGTTCACCGTGTCAAGCCTGCGCAAGGTGGAACACGGCTGCAACAGCAAAATTAAATTTAATGTTCCAGCCGCCACTAGAAAGGTGCATAAATCAAGGCTTTTGATTTGCATGGACTGTTGTGAACAACCCTATTTCACGCAAAAATAAACCAAGCCTCAAATATGATGTCAGCCCGAGAACAAAGCAATCTTAGGATTCCTAATAAAAGTGAGCAAGCGGCAGAAGAGTTTTAATTTTCACTGGTATTACGCCGCTCTGATGTCAAGTGTGTTATTAAAAAAACAGCTACTATTCACTTTTCATTTTTAAACGAAATCTATCACAAAAAGTTGTATTTCTGTTTTAGGAAAAACAACAAGCAAAGCTTCTTAAGTGTTTCTTTGACCTGTCAGAACATTCAGACTGTTTATTTAATTACGTTTATAATATTATTTATCATCAAATAAATCATTCAATTCTATCCAATTAAATTGTTTCCCACCACATTAAACCAAAGCACAAAACTTGAAAATTGTCTAAATGATACTATAGCCATATTCCATCCACCTATTTTTATGTGAATTTTGGCATTTTGCTTAAAAAAATGCTGGATGGAAACCAAGAATCGCATAAATTTTAAAAATGCGCATAAAAAATAAGCGCTCAATTGAAGAGGATACTTTTTTTATATAATAAGACGATATGCGCATAAACTACGATGGAAACACATTTACTGAATAAATCTCTCATTGAGCAACAAAAAAATGTGACTTTGCCTCGGTAGAGGATTTGATTGGATAACTGGACTAACCAGTGGACCGATTTCATTGCAACATCTCAAACGTTGGTTTGGTCATTCTGAAATGCCTGACCCAAAGTCTGTCTGATTTTGGTATAATATTCTCCCAGTTTTTATTGCGTTTCGTCTGCACGCTCTGAGGCGGCAATATTGCAGCAATTTCCCGGTGCTTTATGCTGGGTTCATGCCATTACAAAATTACCTTAATTATGAGATGACAAAATAAGACGTTCTACTCGGATCTGTTCACGTCCTAGGAATTATGCGTTTCTATCACTATCAACAGCAAAATTAATCTGCAGCGGTCAGGTGGTACATCGGTCATGTTGTACAAGTCGGAAAATTACGAGTTCTACAAAGACGTGAACGCTTTTTACAAGTTTGAATCTTGTAATTACGGTGATTACGACATGGCGTGAATGCACCTTTATTCGCAAATGTTTTGTGCGATATTCCAATTTTAAATTTGCAACTTTGGATGGAAACATCCAATGGCAAGGCTAATGATCTAACTTAACACACATATACGCACACAAATACAGCAGGTAATGAAAGCAGTGAGCTCATAAGTTCACAATCAGCCGGTCATTAGTATTCTATAGCACTAACTAACTTTGATACAAGTCTACGGTCCAGTTATAAATCAAACTTGAATCAATATCAAATGATCTGATCAACTACCTATTATTTTATATTGGGTCTTTTTGGGATGCATGATGCATGATATGCAAAAATATCATAAATTCTGTCCATTATTTCTTGAAAAAAAATATACACGGGAACCAGAATGTGGATGTATCCTGCTGAAAGGGCAAGATTCAGGTTATTGAAATGAAATGGAGCCACTCTCAATCTACTTTTCTCATGCTTTCCTTCTGCAGAGACATACATAGGCATGTGGAGGGGGGATATAGCAGTGCCCTCCCAAAGAATTATGGGATTAACGTCCACGCCATATCCGCAGTCCCAGATAAAGAGGTTCAGGTGTGGCGACTCACCTCTATAGTTAAAGAGATTATCAACAATGAAAATAATCTAAGAAAAGTTACTCTGTGCTGCAGCCACGATGAAAAGTCTTGTCGTTTTTTAACAATTTCCCAGAAAAGGCTTTTTATTGTATAAGTGGGCAGGAGCCAAACGTCCTGTACTGGTGGCCATCCTCTTAGCCCCCTGATCCCGGCCCGCGTCAATCCGATCTGCAAACTCAATAAAAACGATAGGAAGGATGATTGGCTTTTACATTAAAAGCCATATATTCTGATGAATTTGTCTTTTTCTTATAGTTGACGTGCGCTTACCACGATGGAATAAAGGCTCTGAGTGCATCAAGACATAAAAAGATGGTATGATATCAAAAAGAGTGAGAAGTGACCTGCAAAATGACAGTCATGCACAGTGATGCTTCAAATCACTGTCAGTTGAGGAACAGAATAAAAGAAGAAACAATACAAAACAAGATTTAAGAACCTGCGCTAGCTTTGTCAGAATAAAGCGAACAGATGCCACTTTCTCAATTAATGGCGAGTCTTAATTTGCAATGTACAGCTATAAACAAACAAATTCATGCTGTTGTCTTTATTGTTCAACAGAGAACTGCAGTTCAGAGTCATTTTATGAAAAATGCTGGATCAGAGAAAGTGGCGAGCATCGTAAAACCGCAAGCCCATCTGTGTGCATGGTCACAATGCAAAACCGTAACTATTCATGGCCATATGTCCCAAACAGAGAATGTCATCCCAGACTGACAGAGTTGTTTAATAGCAGGGGTAAATGGCTCACTGAAGTGAATGTATTAAATGGTTTACTGTGCTGGTATCAAATGTGTGTTTCATAATGATTTGAGGCCTCTTTAGACCAATAAAATGTTTTGCAGGTCTCTTGCTCGTCGATGTGAAGGCATGTCATATAGAACTAATCAAATTAGTGATAACCTAAATGGTGTAAAATGACCCAAATCACACTTACTTTGTAATGTCTTTTAATATTCCAGGAGATTATTTTATTGCGTATGCCCAGAAAATAAGCTTTTATATAAGTTTTTATATTCAATAAGCTAATTATAATGTCTCATGGCTCCAGACTGTGACTAGAATGCTTAAAAAATAAAACTGTGCGACGGTCATTTAAAATACAATGGAACATTGACGACAGTCGGAAAAGCATTGGCTACATTCGGAATAGCATACTAACATATTTCTTTATTTATATTTCTTTTTAATGAGTCAGTCAAAATATATTCATGAAACGGCCTCAAACCTAAGTTAATGGAGTGAATCAGGTTTACTCAGTCAGTGACTCATTCAGAGCCATGATTACTGGCTTCACAACTGACTTCTTCATTGAACCACAAGTCATTTTTCAGTTATGTTTGATTAGGAAATTAACCAGGAAATATTAGTGTGATGATGTATACTTTAGGTTTGTGAGACTTACATTAGTCTATTCACATTGTTGTTGTTTTTTATATGATAAGAGTGTAAATAAATGTTCAAATTTACAATAGAGTTTTGTTATATAAATTCATAATGGTAGCCTATTGCCAAAAAAATTAATAAAAAAGCATACTTTACAAAAATATTATTGGTTATAAAATTTACATCCCAAAAAAGGCAAACCATTATATGGCACAAATACAATCAGGATCAGAGTGACCGCATCAAATTGTAACAATTTTTTATTGACAAAATTTGGAAATATTCAACAAAAACGAATTGATCAAGAGTGACAGTAAAGACTTTTATGTTACAAAATATTCTATTTCAAATTAATGCTGCTCTTTTGAACTTTCTATTCATCAAAGAATACAGATTTTTTTTTTTATCAAGATTTCCACAAAAAATTGGTACAATTGATAATAATATAAAAATAAGCAGTTCCTCAAGCAATACCAAATAAGCATATCTGAATGATTTCTGAAAGATCATGAGACACTGAAGACTTGAGTAATGATGCTGAAAATTCAGCTTTGCACTCACAGGAATAAATTGCATTTTTAAATACAAAACATTAATTGAATTGTATTTATCATTATTGCTGATTTATTTGAAATTGTAATTATCAATTTTACAGATTTTTTTCTTTTCTTTTATCAAATAAATGCAGACTTGGCAAGGATAACGGACTCCTTTGCACATTAAAAACATTACAAATCTTTCTGACTCTTTTGAACGGTAGTGTAAAATGTCAATTTTTATTAAAAAAAATTAAAATAAAATAAAATTTCTGGAGCTCTGTAACTACAAGCTAATCCAAATCCTAACTTTTTTTTAATTGAGGATGTCCCTGGATGTCCCTAAAATAAGTTTTTGTCCACTTTTACACACTTTTGTCAACAAATTTGTCCCTAAACTATAGCTATGTAAACCCTCACACACACATACACGTGTATTTGTGAGTCTAGGGCAAAGTCAGGACAAGGGCTCCTGTGGGAAAAACACACAAACTTCTTCCTGCAGTGACTCAAATCAATCCTACTGCAAAGCGTGAGCCGGTAGACATTCCTGTATCAATGAGCCTGGGTCACCAAAAAGACCAGGACGAACAAGTACAACTAACGAGAGAGAAAGAAAAACAAGAGGTGGACTGAAGGGAAAAAAAAGAAACTAAAAAGAAAGAAAACAACTACTTTGGATTTTCAGCTTGCAAATAAAAAAGAAAAGTAATCAATCATGTTTGAGCCGTTTAATTCCCGGGCTGCTGTTCTGGGCAGGGGAAGAATGAAATGGGACAAGACTAGAATATGCAAAGTTGTGTGCTCTTTCACAAGAGTTGCTGGGAGGGGAAACACGTTGAGAAAAGACAAATTGACATTCCAGGGGAAAACATAAAGGCCTGGTAAACGTTTACTGTCACAAACACTAATTAATCACCTTGCCAGCTACTATTAATCATATATTAATGAGATTGTCTCTTTGCTTTGCCTGATCCAGGATCCCTCCTCGGTACTACAGGCTTTGAAAGCCAGACATCTACGACTCAATTAATCTTGCAGCACCTATGGTCATAAAAGACAGACTTTATATTAAAAGCAAATAGTCAGAACATTTAAACTGTCCATATCTCACCACATTATTACACAGGTTACATCAAAGTCAGAATGAGACAATAAGTTCATTCTTCAAAGGAATAAACTGTCCGATGGAGAAAGCAAAAAATTCCAACAAGGAAATAATGAAGTTGCTTCATGCTCATCAATGTTGTACTACTCCTGGCATCTATTCATCAGCATTTAGAATTTTTTTAATTCTGTTTTCTAGATGTTCTACACTACAGAATGCACCAAAACCAGTACATTACAGCATGGGAGCCTGACATGGACATATTTAACGTATAAAGATTCATTAGAGACATCAATCAAGCTGAATTTGAATGCAAGCAACAATTGAACCGTCATAGTTGCTATGAAGATGTCTCTAGACTGTCCTTTAGTTTCCAGGGAGCTGATGTCTTGGCCTCCGTGGTTGATTTTACTCAAATGAAAGCTCATCTGTCAACTGTCAAGAGCTCTACAATGTAGATATCCCATAATGCATCACTCCTCTTACCATTTCCTCATCTCATTTTGCTTCTTTCAGCGTATTTGTACTTCAATAGGTACGGAATCGGGAAACAATGGCAACACATGAAAAAGTAGCTATAGGATGTCTAGAAATTAATTGTATAAGCAATAGCAAAATGCAAAGTGTACTTTCTCAGCCTGGCATAACTGTTGGTCTTTTCTACGGTTTGGCTCTTTTTGGCTCTTTTTCACTTTCTAAAGACCAACTGGCTGCACATTTCTTTCGAGTGGTTATCTAGAGGCCACACCACCTACACCTTCGAGCACCTGACCTGTGCATCGGCCAGGCAGAAATGTTTATCACACTTTGGGCATTTATAAACTGAGGGAGTGCATTAAACAGAGGAGGCTGTCACTGCATGCTGATGGAGGGAGCTGCTTTGCTTTCTAAGCTGTATGTAGATCGGCACTGGGGTCAGCCAGCCTATACACTCTCCTCGACACATGGTACATACTAATACAGGGCATGGCCTTAAACACAAGACAACGCATTGAAATATGCTGTGGAGTTACTTTAAATTGTTTGAATGTATTCACATTATTTGAAACCCATGCATCAAACTTCTTTTTGTGAAATGTTTCACATGTATATACCTATAGTGAGCGTTGATAAAATTACAATGTTACAAAAAAATTCTATTTCAAATAAATGCTGTTCTTTGGATTTTTTCTACTCATCAAATAATCCTTAAAAATCCACATTGATGATAATAAAAAAAAAAACATTTCTTGAGCACCAAATCAGAATGATTCTTGAAGGATCATGTGACACTGAAAACTTGCCTTGCCATATGACACTGAAGCCTTGCCGTTACAGGAATAAATGACATTTTAAAACAATAAAATTCCACAATTTTAATGTATTTTGATTAAATAAATGCAGCCTTGTTGAAAATGATTTCAAAAATGAAAAAATCTTAATAGTGTTTGTATATTTAACTATGGCTTAAGTGTCCAAAATACTTTTTAGGGGTCACTGTATGGCCTTTCAGATTAAACCACCCAAGACTGCAATGACTGACACGCATCATTTGTGGATCATGAAAATTGTTTTCACAATAATTTCCTCTGTACTGCTCCAAAGGTGTTATTTTCATATCAAATGTGTATTTATTTTCAGTGGCCCTCAGAGATTATTGTTGCATTTAAAAAGAATCATTAATCAGACCATGAATAACAAATAATCGAGGTGTTTAACAGATTACCATTTTCCCCCACACATCTTAATTTCCCCCACAGAGCAGCCAGACACGTCATATATGGCAGTCCATAATTCCATAATTGTGCAGCACAAAGAGTTAATATACACAGTGATGCTAATGAAGTGAAACTCATCGGCCCCTCGGCGGAGGAGACCTGCTGTTTAATTACCTTTTAAAAAGTCGTTTGATAGTTGCAAGAGGAGAGCCGCTTTTTCAAAGGGAACAATGACGAGCCTGTTGAGAGCAGGGGTTTGTCTTTCAAATCAAACTCCAGTCGACGTCTTCCGGGACCGAAGAAAACATGTGTAAAGACTTTCTGAGCAGCGTGAGCCGAGTTGGCCCTAACCTTTTCTTGTTCTCTCCGTTCTCTCAGTGATCTTTACAGGTCACGTTTAATGCTTCCCATTAAACGGATAAACTCTAGGTTGGAATTAAATATGAATCTGAGAGGAACGATCATAATGAAGCACTTAGAGGGCCATTGGCATAATCAGACCAAAACTAGATCCCATTTCCATCCGTGACCCCAAGACACTGACACTTATTTATAATAATGGCTGCCGCACGGGGTGATGACATAATAAACCTGCGACCCCGTGGCTGGGTTTGTCACAGATGTGTCCTTTAATGGCAAATACACTCTCTAATTGGTTTCCCTACCCCAAAAGAGATGGTGGGACATGGTTTGAGCCGAACTGATGGGTGCACTCACGTCCTTCCTTGGCGCAATCCAGGGACAGTGACAGAGATATATCTTCCTCATGTGCCCCATGGGGGTGTCTGATGGCTTAAAAGCAAGGTACGAACACAAGAACCCCATCGACCTCTGGACGGGAGATGGGAACATATGTGATGGGACTCAGAGGAGGTGGAGGGGAGAAACGAGTAATGGATGGGGTACGGTGTAGGTGAGGAGCCCAGAGCTGTCCGAGCAGTCCTGACAGCTGATCCCTCCGTGGGCCTTTTCGCAATGACTGTTGCTTTAATTAAGGGCAGTGCAAAGAGAGGTACTCTCCTACCTTAGCGCTTTGAGAAAGCGGTGCTACGTGCTTGTCCACAGTCATGTAAGTGTTTGTATTCTCGATGAAGCGTGCAGGGTACAGGCTAGCGTAGTTTGCTTCAGCCCAAGCTCCCTCGCTGCGGAGGAATGACTCAGCCGGCGCAGGCATGTTTGTGGAGCGCTCGAAAGAAGCTTGTAGCTGTGTGGTAATGTCAACGCTAATGTTATGATTACTTGGGCCGGGGCCTTTGATGACACGGTTAATGAGAAGTCTTGGGGTCCGACCCAGCGGGGTGAAGTTAAGACCTCCCACATCAAACAGTCATAGTGCTGGCCAGCCATCCACCCACATCTTCCATCTCAGTGGACTGCTCTGGAAAAATCACATTTCTCTGGAGAAATTCCCTCCTTCCTCAAGCCATTTAGACCTCTGTTATGGGGAATTCATCCCAGTGGAGGTTCACGGAGAGTCCTGCAGACAACATACTTTAGCAGTTGTCATGTGAAACAACAAATAAGTTGAGTTTTCATGGGCATTAAATTGAAATGTTACTGGGGAGCGCATTGCTACTTTGACCCTAAAATTTTACTGAAGTGACAAGGAAGGTTTATATTATTGGCAACTAACTTAATTTATTATAAAAATGTGTTTTATCTCTACAGGTACATTCCATTACAAAAACTGAATGTGCAAAATCTTACAGAAAAAAACAACATACTATTTGAACTTGAAGTGTGTACATTTTGCATTACTAGTCAACCCTCTACAATGCGAGTAAGGCTACGTTCACATTGTCATTCCAAATCCGCTTATTTGTGTATCCGATTGGAATCTGATCTAAAATTATTGACGTCCACATTGTGTATCGCAACTGTTCAGATCCGATTTGTGTGTCTATGCAGCTCTTTCATTTTCCGGAATATCTGCATTGGCTTCTATGGAAATGACGTTGCGTTGGTAGGCATACGCCAAAAACAACAACAAAAAACGCAAAATGGAGGGGTTTCCAATAGAGATGTTGTCTTATTTAAATTAACAGCGTCTTATGAGACAGCGGCAGAACCGTAGGAGGCTGATATGCACAGCCTTTTTCAGCTCTGTCGTCTCCGCCGGTTCCAAAATATGTCTCCATTATATTGTAAATTTTCTGCTCGTCCGGCACTTAGCAACAACACAGCATTTTGTTTCGCCAGCGACTTTCAGCATGTTTCCTATAACAACATCTGACGTTTACGTTATACGTGGCGTGAGAAAGTCATATAAACCACACAAAATCCAATCAGAACAGTCAGACAGAAATGCAATTTGAATAGCATTTCAAACCACATATGGTTGTAGCTTCAAATGTATTTGTAAAAATTGCATTTCATGTGATTTTTTGCCGTTCACACTTGCTAAATCTGATCGGATTTCAATTGGATGTGCACAAAAAACGGATTTGGACTGACAGTCTTATTGTAGACTCTGAATGTAGCCTAAATCACTCGCATATGCGACGAAATCTTAACTCTGGGTGACTAAATAATGTCTATCAATAGCCATTGGCTAATAAATTCTTAGATTTTACTTGCCAGTGTGTGTGTGTTAGAGGCTAAGTATAAGTTTAGCATAGATATATTTTCACTCGCTCAACACTCTGACTGAGCACTTGAGAGTTTCGCTCTCTGTCAAGCGATCTGAACTTCAATTCATCTCAATGGATGCGCAGAATATTTGACATACCGTAAACTCCCGTGTGAAGGTGCATAGCTTGACGTCGTTTTGCTGAGAGCGCTGTGTTTCTCACACACACAGAGATAGAGAGTGAGAGTCTTACATACCACACAGAATCAACGCACTACATGTAAAATTGGAATTATTCAGCTTTTAAGAACAAGCAGAATATATGCAGGTTACTCCGGTAGTGAGCAGAACTAATGCTCAAACGGCAATCTCATTTGGCTAGCGCTCAATGGATTCCTCTTTCGGGTTTACTTGCGCTTGAACGGACACATACACACAAAAGTATGTCAAAATACCCATCTCCGCAAGTATTCATTCGGTTATGTCGTAAGTGAACAGTTGAGAAAGAAACCTATGTGTGTCAGTATATTCGGTCCGTGCATTCAGTCTTAAAGTGACCACAGCCTAATATTCCTGCTGTTGTCTGTGTCATTAATGTTAATAAAATAAAATAATACAGCTTTATCAAAGATGAAGCAATATTTAATTTCTACAGTGAACAAAAAGTGTTATTTTACATTTAGGATAATTAATATTGTAGGATAATTATATTGCCAAGGTGTGCATAGAGGTTTGTTAGTATAGAATTAGGGATGTACCAATTTTACAATTCTGGCTGAAACTATTTTTTTTGTATCAGCCTGTATTTAAATTCTAAACTGAATAAAGTTTTAAATGCTATTTTAAATGCATTGCTAAACTGCCTATACAATAATGCAGGGCAGCTTGATTTTAAACTTATAATTAAGTTTTTTATTTACTTTAATAAAACACCAGATTAAATGGTGTTCACTTAAGATTATAAAACAGATAGTTCCGGTCCTTGATTCTGGTTGGTTGAGCCACGTTCAAAGCCGTCGTAAATTCCTCTACAAACATACACTAGTGACCTCAGTTTTGTTGCTGTGTGTTTATTTTATGAATAAAACAAATATTTTTTAAAAAATGGACTAACCTCTGCTCTGTGTCGTGTCTAACAACCCCCCTTAGCTGTTCTAAATTCACTGTAAACCACTGTAAATTTGAGGCTTACTGCTTTAACTGACATGCTAAAAGACATGTCAGTCTTTCTTTGGAAATCAAGCATTTGGTCATTCTGATAATAGTCTTTGCTTCTAAATGCATCTGTTAACTGTTGTTATCAAGGAAGTTTTATTCATAATGTTTCCCCTTTGTAGACAATCTAAAATGTTGTACAGGATCATCACTTGTAGCCACACTGTAAAAAAATATTTTCATGATTTGTTATCTTAACTTTTAATCTTTTGTCAAAACAACTTAGATAATTAATGTGGTTCAGATAACATATATTTTGAAGTTCTATTTATTAAACCATTATTTATTATTGAAATTTTTTAATTTCAATGAACTCAAAATTTTAAGGCAACCAGGTAACTTACATTTTTAAGTTAAACCTTTAACTTAAAAATGTAAGTTACCTGGTTGCCTTAAAATTTTGAGTTCATTGAAATTAAAAAATTGAGTTAATGCAACAAAGAGATTGGTTTAATAAATAGAAACTCAAAATATATGTTATCTGAACAACATTATCTAAGTTGATTTGACAAAAGATTATGGTTTAATAAATAGAACTTCAAAATATATGTTATCTGAACCACATTAATTATCTAAGTTGATTTGACAAAAGATTAAAAGTTGTGATAACAAATCATGAAAATATTTTTTACAGTGCAGTATAACCGGGTCAAGCCTATGGTTCTGATATATTGTGCGGCCCTGAATGGAACTGCAAAAATAATGACTGTTTTCAACAGGTTTCACAAACACACTTCCCAACCCTGAACTAATGCCATTGGTTGATCCAGTGTTGCCATGTCAGGCTGGTCGGCGTACTCTAAGCAAACAAACAAACAATGTTTTGATAGCACTACAAAGCCCTTTCTGCTAAATCATCCTACAAATGGCATTACATACTTCAGCTTTAAGTCTAAATTAGACACACCAGACAGAGTCTAGTCAATGTAAACTTCCACACAACCAAAAATGAATCTGTGACATTCCTCAAAGGTGTTGTATGACATAATGATCACGCTACTAATTGCATCCATAATTGCATTTAACTCACAGACAGAGATGGTTCATCTCAAGGGACCGGTTAGGAGAGAGAGCGAGAGCGTGTTCGTCTTGTCACTCTGATGTGTGCCTCACGTTTCCCCTCGTGGAGCAGTTCACCTCCTGGGATGCGCTAAGCTCCACATAGGGATTCATCCCACCGAAGGCTAGAAAGTCAAGGAGCGCAAATAATGAGAAAGGACATGGCGGGGGGGCGAGTAAGAGGTGGAGGCAGAACAAATGCCCGGGCCTAACCGTGATCTAAGCCCCTGGATGAGCCTCTACAGATAAGCAATGCCATGTCACTGCTGCAACACCGTCAAGAGGGTCTTGTCCGTAGCCAAAGCTCTCTCTCAAGCACACACACGCATTCAAACACACACTCTGACGGAGATCGTGCCCTTTTGTTATGTCTTTTGTTTTTTTCCAACCTCCTCCACGAAAAAGTTTACTCAGCTTTGGAATCACATCTCGCAGATGGCCGCTCTGCGCAGGAAAGAACCATCATCGTGCAGGGAAAATATTATTGCAGGCCTGACCTCCGTTTGAAAGTGTTCCCATTGAGTGTTTTTATGATTCCCGGAGAAGTACACCCCCCCTGAGAAATTATCATCCTCATCAAAGTCCATGATCTTCAATGGCCACGCTGAGTAAACACGCTCTTAGACACTCGTCGCACTTCCACAATAATCAACATGGCACATTTCGTCCCGAATACATAATAAACAAATGTACAAAATGAACACATTGCTGGCAAGTGGACGGTTATTGTCCAGTGCTATTTTTGGACAGCTACACAGTTCTCTCAGGGGCATGTAAATATCTTGCTTACAATGTTATGCTTGTGTTCAAATATATTTTCAATTCATTTTTTGTCACGTGCGCCTTGGGATTCGAAAATGACCCGCTTTTGACATCTGTAGATAAATTAACCGCCCTATTTGAAGACATAAAAGGCTCTGTGATGTTTGCTCAGAGACGAAAATGTCCTCTGTTGTTTGCTTTAGACGATGCTCAAGTGATGAACATCCGTCTACAAATTTACATCAAAGTGAGTTTTCAAATGGAGGGGCTTGGGAAGTCTATTTGAATACTCAGTATGACAATCCCGTCTCCCTCAGAACTGAACCTCATAGGGGGGCGTCTGTGTTTGTTGCTTAAAGCCCTAATTGGGCCTTCCTCACTTTTTATTACCAAGTTCTGCTCCACATATGTGTCTGAAACCAGACAGAGAGACAGAACGAATTTATGATTTTCTCTGTGGTGTGTGTGTGTGTGTGTGATAGGTCTGCTGGCTAAGATTACGCAGCTTATCTGTCTTTGTGTTATGTCTTTTGTCGGCCGTGGAGGCGAAGGTGTGCTTGGGAGCGACAAATATCTCTCTAAATGCCCAGCCTGGAGAGGATAGATTTGCCTCACTTGTTATGTAATGTCTGGTGCAAGTGTATGGTATCTAGTAGCTCTCAATAACAATTAAAATGACCAGATAATTTAAACAAATTGGTGTTGTACTGGCAAATAAATAAATAAATAGTCCAGAATATCAATCAATCTTGCAGCAGTACCAGAATTAACCAACAATCCAAACATAATAATAATAACTAAATAAATGATCTGTATCGCACTTTGTCAATTACGATGCTTGCACAACATGAAAATGAAATGTCAATATGTTAATTCCTTGAGTGACTCAGCTCTCCAAAGAAACAGTCTGAACTCTGTAAGGAATTTACTTTCAAAGACAACACTGACTAATCGCCTGACCTGCCCTCACAGGCTCAATTGATTTACACGGATCAAACCTTAAATCATGCAATTTAGTCTGCTGTCACATGGCATAAACGTATGACATTTTAAATGAAAAGCACACAACTGAGGAGGTTAAGTGACAGCATCCGCCATGCAGAGATTTAACAAGAAAAACTAATAATTTTTTGCAAACTACAAATGTTTAAGCAATATTTGGACAGACATTATCCAGTATGCTATTATGGGCTATTCTATAAAATGAAGTTCCTATATAATAATAATACAATGTAATATTATGTATTATAGCTAATATGTGTATATTATACGAAACATTTTTCATTTAACATTATTTTTTATAAATAAAGTAGTTGCAAACAAATTTTTCAAAGATTCAAAGTTAATTCAGTACACACTTACATGCCTCTATCTCAGACATGAAATGTAAAAGGATAATGTCAGGAATAAGCTTGTACTTCCCTCTGTAAACTACAGATGGCAGTGTAAGGAACTGAAACTCTTTTTATGGCCAAAAACTGAGACTTGTACTGGGTCTATATTCTGTAATTTGGCACAATATCAAGATAAATGCACAGCTTTCAGATGTGAAATTCAGAATGCCATTACAAAGCCACTATGGCAAATCATCTCAAATGTTATTTATTGACTGACCAAAAATAAACACACGCCTCTTTGTTGGCTCATATGACATCAGCCCAGTGAAATTATAAGTGCTTAAACCCAAAACCCAAGATATTGAATAGATTTTAAATACATAAAAAGAGCATTAAAAACAGCAACAAAAAAAATAATAAATAAAAAATTATCATTTTTAGCATGTAAATATTATACAGTGCACTGCTTTTTACATTTCTAATAGTGTAAAAAAAATGTTTTTATTATTTTAAAGAAAATACTAACTCAGCAAAAAGTCTGAACTATGATAATAATAATAATACATTAGCACGCGGTAACAAAATGTCCTGTTACTGATCAGATTTAGCATTTTATTTTGCCACGCTTGTGTAATTGATGGTTAAACATTCTCAAAAACTCATTAAATGCAGACAATCTGTAAAAGCAATTGAATCTGTAACAAATGTGTGTATTGGAATACACTCCGAAAACCTTTCCACTGCATATTTCACTCTGAAAAGCATATAAGCCTCTCAGTTAAACAACCTGCGTTTGCAAAAAGACAGTTGTGTTGCGCACATTTTGTGGGGGCCTATTAACCTCCATTTAAATTCTTTTTACCCTCTCCTTTGAAAAGCCTCATGCAATTGATTTAACTTCCATGCATGCAGTGCTTGTCCCCCCCCCCCCCCCCCGGTTGAATAAATGGCAAACAGTTTAAGTCTTAATTGATTTTCCTCTTCTGCCTTACACTCATCGGCCGCCTGGCACTGTATGCAAATCCTGTTTCAGAAAATGTAATAAATTCATTAAAGCACAAGGTGACTTATAAGATTTTAAGTGTCTGACCAAAATGAGACTTTGTATAATTAGTTGAATGTTTAGGCTAATGATATCATGGGGACGTGGAGGGAGTTCCTAAGGGAGGAGATGTATGAATGGGCAAGAGGGTGATATGTATGGGGAGGGTGAGCAGCTGCCATGCCATGGGTTGACTTAACCTCTGTCACTTTGATGGCCTTTGTGTTCGCTGCCACGCTAAAGGAAGAGCAGATGTCCCCGAGCCCCCTCCACACCCCTCTGACTGCGGCACGCCCACTCACACACACACATCTCCGATTTTATAATAAAATTAAAGTGTGGACGCTCAAATGCATGCGCGCACAGGCTTACACACGCCATGCACACACACAGAACAGCAATCTGCTAAGCCAGAGAGCAGCAGGTCCATCGATACAGCCTTTTAAATGAAGTCTGGGTGTCGGGTGGCCACTGAAATTGTATGTTATTTCTTTGGCTGAATTAAGACAGTGTAATGAATAGGACACATTAAACTGCTCTTTTTCTCTCTCCGCCCCTCTGCCCTCCCCCTCCCCTTCACCCAGCAATGAAAAAGAAATCCTGCGGTAATGAATGTTAACCAGTCATGAAATTATAGTATCTAAACAGTGGCTTTAACAAGAGCCAGGGCTGGATCGTGTGGAGGTCCACTTAGGCGAACCATAATTTGACCAAAAGTATTTTTAATAGCTAAATGGATCTGCTTTAGAAATAAGCTGTATGCATGTGCCGGCTTTCCTTTCCCTGCAGGCTGTTGAATGCAAAGACTAAAAAACTGAAACATTTTATTTTATTAGGCCAACATACATTTTGGTATTATTTTATTTTGTTTTATTTTATTACATTTTTTTGAAAATATTTTTTAAAACTAAATACAGTCTGATTTTATTTTTATTTTATGAATTAATTTTTTACAGGTGGGAGGAAAAATTATGTCAATGCTTTTACGTTCTCTACACAAAAGTTCTGCGAGCGAAGACAAAAAATGATCTGGGGAATGCAAAGTTTCGCGAGCGAAAGCAAAAGCATTGAAATATATTTTTTTCATGACCGTTGTCCCTTTAGGAGATTATTTTATGAAAAAATAAACAGAAACTTATGAGTCATATCACTTCTCAGTTATTTAATTTTTTTGTCATGTGAACAATATAAATATTGACTGTTGCAATGAAATATAATTTTCTCATCTATTATTTATTTCTTCAATAACAAAATAATGGCAAAAAATACATAAAATAATGACGACAAAATGAAAAAATAAGTCTGATGTTTCGGGGTTTATTTGACTTTTTTGTCATGTTAAACAAATGCATACTGAATGATGAAAAAGTACATCTATTTTTAAATAAAACTATATGCTATTATATAATCAAAAAGTGTTCATACATCGTTGACACTGCACAGAAGAGAAAAAAAAATAAAACCAACTGAAATGATGCCTCAAGCTGTAAAAATATTCTCAAAGCCCTGTTCTAAGAACCTCACGCTACGGCTTTTAACCGTAAGAGTTGTCCAAATAAAACACCTCTCACCAAGGTTCAGAAGTCAATTTTTATTCAACTGGAGGAAGGATGAACTGACTTAATGGAATATGTTAATACTTCTGATAGTGGGTCACAAGAGCCTCTCCTATTATTCTAAGCTAGACAACAATGATTGTCCTAGAGTCCAGTCAAGCAGCTCCTAGATAGTGTGAACTTCTGAACCCCAGACAATGCCACTGTACCTGCCTCTGAGGGCTTCTTGGGTGGTCCTCACTTTGCGAGGAGGGCACATAGAGGGGGTTGTCTCAGAGACAAAAGAGAGGGAAGCATTCATTAAGTAAATTAGCCTTACAGTGCAGACTTTTCAAGAGATCCACCATCTCTTTCTCTCTCTGCCACACAAAATGGGCACAAATTGTTGTGCCTTCTCATTGCAGTCGTATAATTTCCTGTAAGGCTTTGCTCCTTCTGCTCACTCAGTGGTCAGTGTTCTCTCTCGCTCTCTTTATTCTCCCTAAGCTTTCACAGTTTGGAATGCAGCGTGTGGATTGACTCTGTGCCTGCCCATTGGCTTGTAAATGATTTCGGCTGAGAAGAGAGCAATGATAATTTGTAATTCTGAGTGCTATAATGGATTCAATTGTGTGGTATATTGCCCTGTGCTTGCCTTTCAGATTGCAAGATATCATACTCTTTAGAGCTCATGCTGACAACTAAGACATGATGGTCAAACATTTGAGGTTAATTTTGACTTATTGGTTTGGCCTTATCTCATCTGATTAATGATTAGAATGCTAAAAATAGACATTTGTGCTTTTAAGAGCATTATTACAATACGAGCAGAAAATCCATGAACTTACATTGGATAAGCTGTGTACCTAAAGTCCATCCGTACACGAACATGCATGACGGACCTGAATGACCAAAATCCCCCGGATTACCGACAGCAATGCCCATGAAATTTCATAGTATCAAGATGTGGACTGGACCATATCAAATATGTGTCCTAGTCATGTTTATGTATTAGACGAACGGTCATGTAAAACAGGCTATTATGAGGATTATAATACATCAAGCATGGAAGAAAAAAATATAATTCCTTATATTTAGACTGAATTTACATTTTAAGGACGAGTGGGCACCCAAGGTAAACCAAATATTATTATCATTCATTCTGTGGCTTTTTTTGTCCTTTTAATGGACACAAAAATGTACCCTAGCCGGCCTGACACAACCTGCACAGCATGTGACAAAATTAAAAGATAAATTACGTGGCTGCCACTTTTGATTAATTGTGGCTTTAACATACATGTTAAATGCAACAATAAAAGAGCCCATTATTCCGTTTTCCTTTGCAACCCTCATAAAACCATCCAGCATATAAATCCTCATAGGAAACCCATTTGAATTGAAATCAATTACTTTCCTCACCGGGAAGAGATCCCTTAGATGCCCACAGAGCGATACAGCTGATCCATAGAGTTTAACACAAGAGTTGTGTCATCACGTATCTCCGATATGAGCCTCTGTCGGTCGTTGTTTTATTGACCCCTGTACCCCACCCCCTTGTGAAAAGCTAAAGTAAATGACAGCATTTTAAATAATCTGTGAAATTGCTGCATTAAGATAATTAAAGCCTTTAGAGGAGTTTATCCAGCTTTAAATGTCTTGAGGGGGCTTTGCTGTTTGCAGAGGGATGTTGGCAGGGCATTTTGCTAAAGTGGCCCTATAAAAATTACCATGAAAAAGGAACCCAGACAAAATCTTGAACGGAGGGAGGAAAACATTTCCATTGTTGTGTTTCTTTATTTATTTACAATTGTTGTTGTTTCTTTATCGATTTATTTAGATTATCTGTATTTTTCTATCATTTTCTATAGCTATAATTTGAATCACTTCTTATTTACTTATAAATTCTATTGTACACAGTAAAAAAGTTCAACTTAAAAACTTAAGTTGGTGCCTTAAATTAAGTATAACCAAACTGGCTGTTCAAGTCATTCCAACATAAATGATATAAAACTGACTTTCGAAAAAATCGAGTTGAATCTCATATAACTTTTTTAAAAATTTGAAATTGTCATGACTTACGGATCATTTTATTTTTTTACAGTGTATAAACATTTTTGTTGCATTCATCAAATGTTTTGGGTCAGTCAGTTTTTTTTAAAGAAATTAATATTTTTTATTAATCAAAGTATTACAATTGTCAAAAAGTGACAGCTAAGTTAATGTTAAATACCATATTTACTACATTATTACAATCAAAAGTTGTATCTGTTAACATTAGTTAATGCACTGTGAACTAACATGGACATAAACATTTTAACTAACATTAACAAAGGTTAATAAATGCTGTATTAATATATTGCTCATTGTTAGTTCATGTTAACAAATGCATTAACTTGTGTTAGCAATTGAGACGTTATTGTAAAGTGTTACCAATATTTCTACTTCAAATAATTGCTATTCTTTGGAACTTTCTATTCATCAAAGAATATTGTGTCACGGTTTCCACAAAAATAATAATAAGTAATATTAGAAACTGTTTTCAACATTGATAATAATAAGAAATGCTTCTTGAGCAGCAAATCGACTAGACTGATTTCTGAAGGATCATGTGACTGATGACTGGGGTAATGATGCTGAAAATGCAGCTTTACAATCACAGGAATAAATTACATTTTTAAATATATTAAAATAGAAAACATTTATTTTAAATTGTTATAATATTTCACGATAATACTGGTTTTACTGTATTTTTGATCAAATAAATGCAACCTTGGTGAGTTCTTTTAAAGAATAATAATTATTTTAAAAAGCATAAAAATGAACTTTGTGCATATTTCTTATTTTTATCCATTCAAAAGCAGAGTTCATGCTCAGTTCTATGTCGCAATGGAAACTCCCACAGTCTTGGGGTTCCTCTATCATCTTATAAAAACAGAGAGCAGAGCTGTTTAGTAGAGGAGCCAACGAAATACAAGGAACGACTCAACATTCTGACACCTCATTAAAATACCAAACACTCACAATTATAAACTCTTCAGTTTGTGTTAGTTGATAAGGCTCAAGAGGTTGGAATAGCCCATACATACTTGAACTAATATTATTGTTATATGTTAGTTTTAGTTAGAAGATAAAAAAGAATCAGCATTTGTGGTAAATAACATAATGTGTCAATTATGAAGATAGTATGGTGTTTACAGACACTGTTGAATTTTACTAAATCAGAATGTTATTTACGTTATCATTTCATGGCGTACAAAAGACAGATTTAGGTTTAATATCCAAAGCACATTCGTTTATGTATTTTCTAGCATGCGAGAAATGTGAATTCTTACACTGTGGGAGCCCCATAAAACCAGACAAAATATGATCTACTGCCTCTCAATGTGAAATTACACTCTGATATCATTTGTAAAAGGAAGTGCTAAAGTGAAATGACTCAATTAGGTTACAATATACAGATTTCAGCAGCTGGGGAATTAATTGCCTAAGTGCTCATTAGACATTCAGTTTAGGCAATTAGATTCCTTTTAGTCTGACAGAATAAATGACTTTCCAGTAATTGGACTTGCAGACAGCTAGCTAGCACCTGAAATTAACTGTATTGCAAAGTCTCATTAAAATAAAAACATCAAATAAAAATCAAATGGAAAGTGAATGAGCTGAAAGTGTGCGATAGTTATTGTGAGAGTAGAGTTGCTCTCTTTTATTCTTTTTGTCTTTGTCTTTCACTCCTTTTTAAACACTTGATTTCCCAAACCGCCTTTGAACCCGGAAACCTGCCTATCCCACCATCAGATTCACTGATCATAATACAAATGGTTTGTTTCTTTTAAAATTACAAGTTTAGGCAGACAATATTTATTATAATAATCAGCGTAATGTCAGTTTTTGCCTGATTAATGATTGTATCATTTCGCATTAGCATCACCAAACAGAACTGCAAAAATACAAAGTGTTTTCAAACAGGTTACCTGAACACTTCACCCATGTCCCATTGGTTGACAAAAAAAGTCCCATTGATTAAGTTGCTGTCATTTACAAACAAACAGAGCAACTTACAAATTGCTATAGTTGACAGGAGAAAGTATTTTAACAATGAAACAAACACTGCTTTTAAAGGATGGATAGACAGATTAAATGGACACTGCTAAAGATCATTTGATAGAGGGTAAAATCCACCCTCTTTTACCTTGAAATATGTAAAAGAATGTGTGCTTGAAACATTTTTCCCGGAATTGATAGTGAACTGATTTATGGCCCTTATGGTTCGGTATAATTAATTTTATGCATATGACTTCTGTTACAATTACCATGTAGGGCGATTGGAGAAGTTCACTGCTTATATGAAACCATCGATAATTGTGGATTCATCACTGAGAGGTCTTATCATCTGGATGGAGAGAGATAGAATCCTTTCTCAGGACAGGACAAAAAAAAAAAATCTTAAAGGTCAATTGTCTCAGGTCGACTAAATGCCTTAATGAACTGAGAATCAAATATTTGAGGGCTATTGTAAGAATATGTGAGGAGGCCGAGGATGGACTTGCACTGTTAGTGTTACAGTTCTGGTGCATGTCCATCTTCACAATTTAAAAAAACAGTGATAACCAAGTATTTTTACATCAGGAATAGGCAATATTTACAGTCAACTAAACATCATAATGCATAATACTGAAATTGTGTCTGCATGTAAACATTTACATTTCTATTGAGTCTAAACATACTGAATTACATGAATTAAAAACACACAATAACTTAAAAGCTGGTAAATGTTGATACAACGATTGATTTAATGATTTGGATACTTGGATCTACATGTACAAATATTTTTTTATTGAGCTCAAATAGCATTTACCCTAAAGTGGAGTAAAAAATACATATCATTTTATTAATATTTGGATACTTGGATATGTATTGAACTGAAACAATGTGTTATGTTAATTAAAAGCGCACACAATAACTTTAAAGCTGTAAAAAGCTGATACAACGATTTACCCTAAAGTACATAAAATAAATAATAATCTAAAAATATATTATTAATAATAGACTTTTTACAGTGCAGTTCCTTGTCCAAAGTGGACCTTTTTAGACTAGGAAAAAACATTTAAATAAATTCTCGCTTTCTCACTTCTTTAAATGTCAGTGTTACTGACTACAATTGAATCCATTTCAAGCTACTTTTAAGGACAAAATGACACCTGTAATTGTGCGGGAAAAGGCTTTTGGTCCCACAGGAGAGAAAGAAAGAAATAGAGACAGGACGACTCAGTCAGTGGACAGGTGAGACTGACATGCTGAGTTTCTCCCTTCAGGTGTCTGTCATGCTCACGGGGCAGATAATTGGATCTGAAACACATCACACACAGAGCCGAAGGAGCACAGTCAGGACCAATTCTGGGCTTGTTTTACTAAGTGACTGATGACCAAACTGGGGTCAGGAGTAATGAAGACTACAGACGTTGCTGGAGATCTGCAGGACACTTGTCCAGCAGGGAGGGGGGCCGGCTCAGTCCGTAGGGAGATAAATTCAGAGGGGACGAAGAGGACAAAAAGAGATGACAGAAGCCCACTCTGACACCAGGAGTAGATTCACAGAGATCTATTAAGCTCTGGGGCACAGGGATGGATGACGTGAAAGACGCGCACGAGAAGCTGAACCGACAAGTCGGAAAACACATTTGCCTCCCACCCGTTAACACCGTAATGATCTAATCTATTTGCTCTTCAGAAAT
The DNA here is from genome assembly GCF_949319135.1 of Squalius cephalus. Lineage (NCBI taxonomy): Eukaryota > Metazoa > Chordata > Actinopteri > Cypriniformes > Leuciscidae > Squalius > Squalius cephalus. The sequence continues at coordinate 14,199,576 of NC_137138.1, read as the reverse complement.
TCATAGTTCCCAGTTATTTGCTCACATGTTAAAAATCAAGGTGTCAGCAGCAGAGTTTATTCCCCTACAGAAACATCTTGATCTACCTGGGAACGTCAACAGCTATATTTATGCGGTAATGAAGACGATGGCACACTGCCTGGGATTTATGTGCACTATCTTTGACTTTAAAGTCCTAATCATGAAATACATTCAGTCAGACACAATAAATTACCAACACAATCGAATCATTTTGAAGTCAGACAAACATTTATAGTATAGTGTTTTTTAAAACCTCCAAGTCTATTAAAATGACACCGCCTCTTGCTTTATCTTGAAACGTTCAACTTTGTTTATTATATCCTGTTACATTTTTCTAACTCACAGGTTCGAATTGCCGTCAACTCACATTACACCCCATTTAAACGATTCACCCCATTAGACATCATCTCTTTGCAAATAAGTCCTCAGGCACTGCTCTCATTCATGTCTATCAAACGTTATCAAAACCGCTTAGGGTCCTTTAACAACCGTCACCTTGCGTGTTTGCAAAACAAAGACGTGTGCAGTATAGGCACATATCGATGTCAACACAAGCGCAGGTCATTTAGAAACAGCTCTGGCGCGCGTCTGCCGCTGATCGCAGAGATCTGTATTACAGTGAAATGAAGGTAGAGGAAAAACCCCTGTTAGATGCACGACCTCCGTCACAGAACACATTTTGACTGAATTGATCTGGATGATATGAATAATTTAGGAGACACCAAAGGAGGCAATATAAATGCACACATATATTCTAATCTCTCAAGCTGTGTTGTGTAAATGCTCAGTTTTCTGCTGTCTTGGAGCCGTGGAGCACTGCCGCCTGCCCCTGGTCTAAATGAATCCCCAAATCTATTCCACATTCAAAGTTATTCACACACAGGTGCATAATCATTATTTTGAGATTAAACTAAGGAATTTGTTTCCAGTGTCTCTATTTGGGGAGCAATACAAAAAAAAAATTGTAGAACTTTTTTTTTTTTTTCTCATTTGACCTTTAGCTTGCCTGTAGGCACATTTCTCATTGACATCTCTCCTCTGCCTCTAATCTGACAGCAGAAACTTTTCTTAAGTACAGCCACAAATGTTTTCCTGGGAAAAAAGTGGTAGACCCCACAAGAATAAAGAAATACCGGGGCACCTTTATAAAACGCATACATTTTGTGTTCCTCACATCTCTAAAACTTTAACAATGACTAGCTGATTCTAACTTTTACTATATTTTAATAAAGAATTTCTTCTTCTATTAATAATAATAATAATAAAGAAGAAGATTATGTTAATAAAGATGTTTAAGAAGAAAAAGAAGATGAAGAGATAAAGTGGTAAAAATATGACACTTGGTAGGATTGTGAAATCATTATGACAATAATAATAATAAACAGTAACTATGATATTTAATTGTCTATTTATTTTATTTTCCTTATTTTCCTTACTATTACTAAGATTGAAAATTGTCCCACAAATGAGCAGTGACTTTTTAGGCCTTGTTACACAGACTGCAGTTTTTAATCGATTTGAATTGATCAATTTCAGCGGCTACGGGAAATTGTAAGCAGGCTGAAATCGGGTCAGTTATAGATATGGTTCCTCCATGGTTTTTAAAAAAGAAAACATTGAGGTTATTGGACCTAGTATTCTTCAGATTGTGAATAAAAGCTTAGATACAGGTATTTTTCCTAGCATGCTGAAACAGGCCTTTGTGCAACCTGAACTAAAAAAAACAATTTAGATCCAACTGACTTGACTCATTTCAGACTGGTCTAATCTCTCATTTATGTCAAACAAAAAGTGGTGTTTATTCAACTACACGTTTACTTAGAACAGAATAAGATTGGTGAAGTTTACCAGTCTGTTTTTAAGAAGCATCATTCCACAGAGACTGCCCTTGTAAAAGTGTTCAATGATTTACTGATGACAGTGGATGCTGATGATTCAGCAGTGTTACTTTTATTAGACCTAACTGCAGCTTTTGATACAATAGATCACACGGTACTGCTTTCACGGCTAGAGGAGTATGTAGGGATTCAGGGGAAAGCCCTAAATTGGTTTAAGTCATACCTGACTGCTAGAAGCATGGCAGTAAGATTCGACTCGTATACATCGAGATCGACATCACTTATATGTGGTGTGCCACAAGGCTCTATCCTGGCCCCAACGCTCTTTTCACTTTATATGCTCCCGTTGGGAGACATTTTCAAGAAGTATGACATTGCATTTCATTGCTATGCAGATGACTTGGAAACATATTTACCGTTAATAAACGGAAATAGCTTGGAACCTCTAATGTCCTGCCTGTTTGATCTTAAATCATGGCTGGCTTTTAACTTTTTATATCTCAATGAAAATAAGACAGAGGTTGTAGTGTTCGGCCCCAGAGGAACCAGGGGCGCAGCAGAGTTAAATTTCGGCCCACTGTCATTATATGTTTAAGAACGTGTTAAACACTTGGGTGTTTATAATGATAGCTCCCTGAAGTTGAATGCACAGATAAATCATGTGGTAAAGTCAAGTTTATTTTCATCCGAGAAATCTGGCTAAGATGAAATCATGTCTGATGTATAAGAGCTTGAAATTACAACCCATGCTCTTATATCATCAAGACTTGATTATTGTAATTCTTTAGATAAGGGTATTAGTCAAGCATCTATTCTACGGCTGCAAAAGGTTCAAAACGCTGCAGCGAGATTATTAACGAATATTAAAAAACGTGAACACATCACTCCGTCCTTGGTCTCTTTACATTGGCTCCCTGTACAATATAGGATTGATTTTAAACGTATTTTATTGGTGTATAAATCTCTTCATGGCCTTGCACCGACTTATTTATCAGATCTGTTAATGGAGTATCAGACAGGAAGAACTTTGAGATCATCAACTGAAAATTCCAAGGACCAAGTTTAGCCAGAAAGGGGATCGTGCATTTGGGGTAGTAGCGCCAAGACTTTCGAATAGCTTGCCATGTTAGGGACGCAGACTCTGTACATGTCTTTAAAGTACAACTTAAGACACAATTGTTTGCCATGGCGTATTCATCATTTTGATGATAATTTCTATTATTTTTATTCTATTACTATTGTACTATTTTGTCTTTCTTACTGAGATGATGTAAAGCACATTGGTCAACATGTGTTGTTTTAATAGTGCTATACAAATAAAAGTGACATTGACATTATATGTGCAGGAACTAATCTATAAATCTAAAAGATAAAAAACAAAAAATATATAATGTTGTCAAGAAGTTAAAAATTCAAGAACAAGTTAAAAGTTTTTCTCTTTTTTTTCTTTTTATCATTATATGTTTGTGCGCGAAGGATCATCTTAAAGGAATAGGTTTTTTGACCATATAGTGGAAGTCGAAGATCACCAAATCTCTGAGTGTCAAAGGTTTCTATTTACAATGTGTTTTTTGAGCATTGCAGCCAATTGCAATCATATCTGTTGAGGGTGTGAATGCAATGGTGTAGGTGCTAGTCAGGAAGTTTGTAAGAATCTGTTTTTTCAGAAGGTTTTGTTTTGTTCAAAGCAACCGCACGCTTGCAAATCCTTTCATTATAACCAAAAAGTGTAAACATGATGTAAATAAGAGATTCATTGTACAATTAAGACAGCTTTGTATTATAACGGGAGTGTTTGCAAGAATGCAGAATTCAATGAGCAGAGCATTAGAGATTATAAAGCGAGGGCTCTTCTCTTGTTTTCTGTTTACCCATTCACAATCTGAATAAAAGTTTAGTCCACTGCAACATTTCTGGATTGATATATTTAAATGCATGATTGGATAGAAAAACGGTGTTGATGATGAAAATGAAAATGATTGATTGAAATAACCAACGGACAAGGCAAAATGGGACAAAAACAATTAAAAGTACTTAAATCAACAGTTTTTGCTCTGGTACCGAAATTGGCAAAATATTACTGGTATTGGTAAAGACTACTGAAAGTTTGCACAATGGCAACCCTACTTCAAAATATCTTGTGTTTACAGAAGAAGAAAAAAAGTCATTCCAGTTTGGAAAGACATGTGGGTGAGTGAATGAATTTTCACTTTTGGTGAACTACCCCTTTAAATTGTCAAGCCTGTAACCATAATTTTGTACAATGTATTAATGCATTAGAGATTTAAAAAGCAGAATGCAATTTTTAAACACTTAAAACACATTATCTGTCTGGTATAATATTTAATATTGAATTTAATGCTCAGTAAAAATCACCGAATCAAAACAGAAAAGTCCCCTTTTTCATGGAATAACATATTGGAAAATAAGTATTTTGCATTACAGTTGTTTCTTTGAATCTATTTCCTCCGATGACAACACAACACATCTTGCAACAATCACAACTGTACGTTTAGTGAACTATTAACAGCACAGCATGGTCTGGAGAACATTAAATCTGTAATGACTCTATGGTGATGAGGAGATGGGGCCAAGCTTTGCATGGTTCAGCAGTTTCAGCAGTCTGAGGAGAAAATAGATAGGACGCAAGTAACAGATGGCCCATAGAAGTGTGTTCATCTGGACACAAACAAAGACCCTAGGAATGATTTAATGAACATTTTGGACCCTAGTAATGATTTAATGATCATTCTGGCCTCACCTATTATTTATATGGACATATAATCAACTGAAAAACCATATTTCACAGCTGAACAACGAACGTCAAATGCAGACCTCGTCAGTCATCACGAAGCCCTGTCAACAACAATCCCGACCAGTATTATATTCCCAGTGAGGCGGTTTGTTTGTTTACCGCAAACCTATTCTCATATTTACAAATGCAGCTGTTCTACTAATATGTAACAGGAAATAGTATCTCTATTGAACACATAAACAAACGTTTTAAATCAAAGTCCTCATAAAAATGACAGGTAGCTGCTGTAATATAAATAACAACACATAATTTGCATGGCTCATTAGACTCTTACGATAAATTATAGCACACTATTGCTTTCACTGAATCATGTTTATGCCTGTTTGTGGTAAACAAGGGAGGATGAAAATTATAATGGTTAAATTAGGAGTTAATGAGTGGCGTGAGTGTCACACATGGCGCGTGTCGCGACGCGTAAGGGGAGCCCGGGGTCGGTCGGAGGCGCAGGTTAATTAATGGACTGAATCACACGTAGATTGAAAAGCACGAGGCTCAAGTTTAACTAGAGAAGCAGGGTACAACACTGACAGTAACACTAACCCTATTACAATGTTAATGATACCAGAACCCTGGACAAATAATTACATTCAAAGCTTTCTCTTGTAAAGCCACAATAAGCGGCACGCCGAAGATGACTTTCTTGATGAGAGGGCAACGCAGCTGGGGACATATGTGGCACGAGTCGGGGGATTCCCTCAGAAACATCTCAAGAGCCATTGTCTGACGCCCGGCGTGCGCTCTGGGCCGCTGTGCCTCATGAAGAGGCTGATTTAGGCCCTGATAAGGGAGAGACTGCTCCATTTAGCTGTGCCATGTGGTCTCATCAAAAGATCATTGCAAACCTTTTAATTTACCTCTGGCCCTGATTGCTACTCCTCCTATTGTTCTGTGCTGGATAGGTTTGCCCTCGCTCTGTGGTAACAGGTGCTGTGTTAACATCAGCGTGTCATTGCACAAGCATCTCAAATTGAGTTTTATAACATCAATATAATTTATCGCTGGATTGCTGGAAATGTGCTGGATTTCAAAGCAAAGCATGTTTCATGTACATTGATTTGTTTATGCATTTAGCAGATGGTTTTATCTAAAACAATTATATTATATAACACAAGCAAATGTATAAAATAAAACCCAGCTTATCATTAGGGCAATACCCTCAAAAGTCTTATTCAGATGGGACTAGTTTTACATGGAGGATGTTAGAGAAATGTGTTTCACAGCCGTATTTTGTGATTTTGTGTCCGGATCTGCCATGTCTGTGTTTTTCTCACACAACCTCAGTAATAATTCCAGGGCAAATTACCAAGTTTTTCGGCAAACTCAACGTTCCTTTGAGAAATCTAATCCTGTCCGAAATCCGGTCTGTGATTGCTGATGCTGTATTATACTAACGCTTCTCCTCGTGTGCTCTTCGACCTACCTGAGCTAGATGGTATTGACGAAAAAATGTAATTATAAAATTAAGCCAAATCGCGACAACTGCGAAGAGTGCCCATTTTAATATCAGTGTCAGGTAAGATACTTGTCTAGATTTCTCTGCTTACTTAATGATGTTTCATTAACAAAGATCGGGAGGAACACGTAAAAATGATCTGTCCAATCAACATGAGAGGAGGCCTATGGTTTTCAGACTCCTCACTCTTGGCTGATGGCACAGATGACCTTCTGTAATGCCCATGTCTAGAAAACGTACACTATAGAATGGGGGGGACATTTCTTTTTGATAGAGCTTTCATAGAGTTTTCACATTTTTATGATCCCGTATTATTACTGAAATAGACCAAGTCCTATATTAACACCAAAAAAAAAACCAAGATTGTCTATCCAACAAACTACCTCAAAACCTTTTGCATCATGCCTATATACTTTGTAAACACGAAGCACAAAAACTTTTAAATTCCTCCAACAACACAATGATAAAACCAATACATACCAAATAGCAAATCAAATATGTAAATCCGTATACATATGTGTAACAAAAACTTGTGGTGTAGCCTGCTCACCATTAAAATAGTTGAAGGCGGCGGGTCTCCAAGTGATAAGTCACTTATAATTAAGTTTCAAGTTCCTTTTGGGAAATAATGCGTTAAATATGAATTTTCTGTTTATAGGCGGAGGGTAAACCAACTCCAGGGAAAGTCTAAGGAGATGCGCTTCCCATTTAAAAACACATTTAAATAGATTTCCTTGAAATAGTTTTAAGTTACTTGTCATCGCACAACCTACACATCCCAGCATAAACACTGCTGATAAATTATTTATAAAAGCGTCTACATTTCACAAACCACTGTTATTTTTAACAAATTACATACACTGTGCGCTGAAACTGGCATCTCACGTCCCTGCTCCCACTTCTGTAATAAAGATGTTAGTCCCATCCAAATCAGTACATGAAATTACAGACGTTGAGTGATAAGAATTGTAACTCAAACATTGTAGAAAACCTATTTTAATAATCTAAAGAAACTTCTTTCACTATCAAGAACCTTTTGTGTAATGGAAAAGTTGGATGTTAAAGGTTCTTCATGGAACCATAGATGCCAATGAAGAACCTTAATTTTTAAGAGCGAATAGTAGCAATGAGCATTAAAAGAGAAAAAAACCTACAATAAATCTCTGAAAATCAGTCTTGACACATACACGCACAGTTTTGGGACAACTGCTTTTAAATAAGAAGTGGATGCCTTATGCGATCTCTCTGTGTGTGTGCAGAAAACAAGAATCACTCCAAAAACTGCAATGGTTTAATGTGATAAACCACCATAGGTGACGTTCTGGTGTCTCACAGCTTGGAACACGAAACACAGATGATCAAATTGAATGGCATAAATTCTACAATTTTATGCCCTTTTTGTCCATATCTACAGAGCAGCTCTTCCACTTTCATCTCAACATATTTTCTATACTGTTACATATAACAAATGCAGAAATAATTTCACAGTATCACATCTGACCCATCCCGTGTGATGTAGACATACAGGCATCAGAACAGAAGCAGCAGAGAGCGGACAGACATCAGGATGGTGATCGGAGAGAAAAACGCTTCGCATGTAGATCACAAGAAGAGCGCTTGAGGTCAACTTTGAAAGGCTGGCGTCATAATTCATCTGACCTCTGCGTACCGTCGCCTCAAATCCTGCGAGAACTAATCAACAAAAGGTAAAGAATGGGGTGGGGAGGCCAATGGCCCAAGATGGGGAAAAATGAAGAGAGCAGAGAAAACCAAAGAGCCAGAACATGAGTGAAATTTATTTTTTAACCCCTGTACATACGGCTTATTAATCTTCTTGTGACCTCCTGTTCAGTGAAGTGTCATAGAGTGATTTTCTCCATCTCGGGCCTCTCACTCTCCACAGTCTTTTCCGAAACATTAAATATCACCTGCCTTGATTAATCCAAACTTAATTAAATCAATCAGCGAAACAATGGCAAGGCAATGAGGTATGTAATCATTGAAATAGTAAATTAAATGATGTAAGGGGCCGCAGTTTGCCTTATTGACAGTGATGGAGAGGAAACGGGGGGTCCCGGGGAAGCTGTGCCGGCCGTTCTGGCTGACCACATTGGCCCGGCCCCCTTCGGCACACTGGGGAACTTTCCAATCTGCCCCTCCACGCCGGACACATTTGAATTAATCAGAGCCCTCTGCTGGCCCTCCCCAATGGCCCCTGGTTTCTTATGGATGACTTCCATTTCAAAAGCTGTTAGTGTGTGAAGAGCGTATCTGTGTCACTGAGCTAATCATGTGAATACTGTACACATGTGCCACAGATGCTTTTCCAAGACCGGGATTCATGTGTAATGTGTACAGTGTGTTTAGAAGATCTTCCAAGCGATTATTGTGTAGCGATATATTATTAGATGTAATTAAAACAAAACACAATGTCAGCAACTACTTCATTTTACTTTTAAATGCAAGTCTCACAGGAACTCACCGGTTAAAAGTCCTGCAGGACCCTCTGCTTGAAATCCAATGATGAATAAGTAGTTCAAACTAAGCTGGATTTTGTAAACGAATAAAAATGAGAATTAAACGACTGCATTTTCTTAATGGATTCAATAACGCTTCTTAGTTCTTAGTAAGGAATAAATACTAGGGACAAAAAGAAATGCAATTTCAATGACAAGCAATGAGATGATTTCAACAATAAATCTTGCAACGGGTCTTCATTATAACTTTTTTGAGCTGGCATTAATGCAATCCAATAACTTGTCTTAACTATACACATTAACAACAATAATAAAACAAACAAATGTGGTAATATAATTAATTTGTTAATATTTATAAAATACTACTGACAAAACATATGAGTATATTTGCATGAACAGCCAATAAGTCACTAAAATTATTTGAGTCTTACAGTTAGATGTGAGCAGTATGTGTTTGATTCACTAAAAAGGACTGACTCAGAGTCATCTGTTCAAGAATTGGACAACAATGGCTGCGCTGTATACTTCAGATTTGCTAAACATAACCAATTCAGAGTCATTCGTTCGGGGATCTGACAACACTGGTTGCAATGTATACATATATTAAAAAAACATATTTCTCCCGCATTGTGCAAGAACCGTTAACAGAACCCGAAAATACCTAAGTATCCAAACTTGTCCCAGGCCTCAAAATGCAAAAGGATGAACAGATGTTTAAGGGTGAACGACTAGCAGGTGATGCAATCAAACGCTTGAGAGAAGTGTGTGCGCTTCCTATTACTACAAAAGCGAGTACAAACATTTTGTCAAAAAGGGCAAACATCAGCCACAGCTGGGATGTTAATGCTGGCAAATAAGATTATCACCAGAAAGGATTTCTCTTCTAAGCATTTGCCCCTAATTAGATTTCTTCATCTCAGGAATGAATTGCCTTTTAGCAACGAAAGCTGTCACTGAGGGAGCAGTTAGCTCCTTATAACTGAGTTAAATGAATAATTACTAATACAATTACAAGGGTCTTTCATGAAAAGGAAGGTAAATATGGAACTCAAATAGTAAGGGAAACGTAATTGGCTAGATTCAGGGCACCTTCAGAGCCTGTGGTTTTAGATTTCTCACTGGAAAAAAAGGTGTATTTTAAATAATAACTGAACAAAAAAAATGATGCCTAATAGTCTAAAGAAAAAAAGAAAGGCATGGAGAGAAGTGACAATTAAAGTGCAGAGAGGATAAACCAAACTCTGTGAAAGACAACCAGCTGGTTTAAGTAATCAGGGTTGGGTTAGGAAGTGCAAGGCCATGCAGGCCTCAGCTGGCATGAGGACGTCTTAGAGAGGAGCAAGCGAGACGTGGGTGAGTATGGATCCTCTCGCCGTGCCTCCCCGGTCCATTCATCACCCAACTGCCGCTGACAGTGACGGATGGGTCAGACCCAGGACTGGCACCGCACCAGCGCCAGAATCATACGGCCCACGAGCCCACTGACAGCTGGAGCACTGTGTCAAGTGGCAGAAAGACGGTGGCCATTAATAATCCCCGTCACATGATCCGAACGGTATACGGGCGGGAGAGGGGCCGCGAGTCAGACGGTGGCCCGGAAGAGAGATGTCACGTCGGGTAGGGTGACAGTCATGCAGGCCTGCTCTTTAATCAAGTGTGTGGAGATTGGATAATAACCATATCTCAGCCAAATTGAAAGAGGGCAAAGGATAAGGTTTTTAAAGAAGAGCTGTTTTTAATAGCTCAGGTTTGGAAGGTAAAGCTTAGGGATATTAAATACTGTACAATTGCCTTTGCGTCAATAAAGGATAAAACATGCTGTGAAAATGAGGCCATGTGAATCAAAAAACGACTTTCAGATTTTTGAGCCAAGTGGATTCTAAATGCTTTAAAATCCCTCCCCAAACATTACAGTATTTGTAAAAAAAATATATATATCATTAATTATATATTTTGAATGCTTCAAACTTCAAACAAGGTAATCTCAAGGAATTGTAAAAAGAATTATAAAATTGTGTTTATCTAAAAATGACTTATAAGTACTTATAAAGACATTACAAATACAGATTCCGAATGCTTTAAATATCTGAAAAAAAGTGTTTATTTTTAAACAATATAAAATAAAACATAAAATTGTTTTTAGCCATATAAAATACAATGAAAACGCTGGTATTTAAGAGCCTGTAAAGTTCATTTGCAATTTTGATAGGTTTATAAAAAATTTAGGTCAGGATTTTAGACACTGCAATGTAATATTACAAACACCAGTGAATAAAAAGTTACTTTTGTGATGCATGCAACAACATGGATGCTTTAAAAGTGTGTTATATCATACGTGTTCCACTTGAAGTGTTATCTTCACATAATACGGTTTTAATTGTCTTTCAATTCTCCTTGCGCAGAAGAATGCGAACCATGAGGAAGAGTTGCATGTGCTTAAGCCATTTACTCTCATGCATTGTTTAGAAACCAAGATCCCTTAATCCAATTCACCACTGCAATCAAAAAGCCACATTTAATGCATATAATAACCAAACCTGTAATGCTGTGAAACCATTTTGCATATCATTACAGACAGTTTTGCGGTAATGAAGCTGCATTTAATGGGATTCCAAAAAAGCTCCCATATCGTCCCAAGCATACACGCACACTAATTTGGTTAAAAATAATTCAGACCAAAGACAATCACACACTAGAAAGAGTGAACTAGATTTGTCCTCTAAGAACAAGGACCCTAATTTCAACCTTGGGTAGTGGCTCCCTTATTTGAGCGGGGAGGAAAATATCATTACCTATTTCAGTGTGATTAAGGCAGAATGCCACCAGGCCAAATGCAAAGTGATTAACTTGAACGTCCTCCACAGCCTTATTAATGCAAATCTGGCAGATATCGGTAGAGACAGAAGACCTACAGTCATACTGCTAGAATTATTCACTGTAAAGAATTATGCAACATTTTTAACTTTTTACTTCAGAGGATATTGAGTATTAGGTTTATTTTCTAAAGAAATGTATAGGCACATGCTAAAACGTCTTGGCTACAAAAGTGCTATTGAACATTTCCACCATTATTTTAAGAATAAGTTTTAAAAAATTAAAAAAACAACACAGTGACCAGGTGGCGAGGCATGTTGTCACTCTATTATGGGTAAGTTGAGTCAAGGAACTAAGCACAATAAACACAAAATGAATGTAAATGTAATGTCCAAATATCAAATCATTGTTTTGAACAATTAAATATGGTTTAATTAATTGTATAAATGTATAACATTTAAAACACATGGCATGCTCCAACCCCCCTCCCCCCACCAAAAAAAAGAAATACAACTTGACATGTACGAAAAATATAGTTGACCCGTCGCTGAATATATGCTTGTGTGGTTTTATTGCGCTAACTTGTTTCCCTAACAGCTATCGCATTTCTCTATGTTAAATTTCCATTTATTTAAGCTGTGAGACAGAGACAAAAATGATCCTTCCCCATGTGAGCGTGAAAAAGATTTGTTTAACGACAGCTCTCGAGATCTCACATTTCATAACGGAGGGAGACAGACTGGTTTAACTAGCGATAAATGTTATTTACCATTTTTATGAAGAAATTACAGATCTATAGATCTAAATCTGCGTCTATAATTACAGAGGAATGGCGGACTGATAGATTGGGTTAATCAATTTTAGAAAGAGAGCAGGAATGTGCTCAAGATGAATGCATAAATTGCACTTGATGGACCAAGTTCTTAATCCATTAGTTATGATTATAAGACTACAAATTATAAGATCCTCAGTTATAAAAGTGAAAACATAAGGATTTTTTGATTTGGAAGATGAAAATACACATTAATATTCTCATTCACATTAATATTCTGCAGGCGAATAGCATTTAAAAGCAAATATGGATTCAGGAGCAAGGGAACACTTGTGAGAAATTAAATCTAGCTCAGGAGGAGCAATAACTAAATTACTGCAATATAAGCCCCTCTAAGTCTTAACACCTGAGATCAGCCTTTACGTGGCATCGACAGTGCAGATTTCACACATCTTATGCATATCTGAAGGATAATTCCGTGGTGAGAGATTATGCAGATGAAAAAGTCATTTCTGAATGAATGGTCTGCACAAAGTCCTACCGTCTCTCAAGCCAGAAAAGCATTTGAGGAATCTCAATAGGCAGCAAGTGAACAGGTTCAATTCTATAGCAATCCCTCTGTTCAAAATCACTGAAAGTATTGCACATGTATGCGATTTACACACAGTTCATGGGATAGATTGCACACTTAACAGCAGTTTTAACAAACAGATAATCTTTTTATAACTAAATTTGCCTAATAAAATTGAATAACATTCCTTTGCCCTTTTTTAGGGATGCATGACATTGAAATTCTGGTTGACAACAATAAGTCAACAATTATGGCGTTAAATTCATCAATTCTATTAAAATTCTATATTTAATTGTATTCTAAAAATGTTAAATTATAATATATTATAATAATACAATGAAGTAAATCGTTTGAATATTACTTTACTTCATAATAGATATTCATTTTGAGATTTTTTCAGGTTATTAAATTATATGATGGCAAAGGCAGGCCTAACTGAAAGAAGCCGTACACAATTATATACTTAATATAAACCAGTACTGATAATTCAAAAATATTATTGTATTGTTATAATAATAAAAACTTTTTTTAAAATGCCTTCACTAGCAACCAAACAAAATTGACTAAACCAACTTGCTCATTTTACTCTTATTTTTATTGTGTCACGGGACACCTGCAGGGGCAGACAGCCAAATCGGTGGGATGGTTGAGGGGATTTGGGGGCGGAATTCTCCTTAGCTAAGGAACACTGAGCTCTTTTTTCCCCATGACTCCCATCTGTTGAGTGGTCATTGTCCGTAAAGTGTTACAGCTGCAAAGGACCAGTCCTACATTCTCCCGTGAAAGGGCTTTTTAACATATTCAAAACCTCCACAACCCATTATGCCAGTACTGTTACCGGGCCCTGATTTATTCATTGACTTTGCCTCAAAACCAGGCATTCGCACCCTGTTTAAAAACTTCACCCCCTATCCCTCCGACAGATTGGCTCCTCCTCTGGCCACCAACTCATTCAGCATTCTCTCTCTGCCTCTCTCTCTCTCTCTTGCATAGCCTCGTAAGAGAGTCCTAAACGGGTCCCTTCCAGGTAGAGATGACATATGTTTTTTAGCTGCCGCCCAGTTATTCTGTGATCACATCCTGCTTGGGAATTGTTCATCCGTTCACTCGGCTTTTGTGGCCGATTTCATGCCATGTAAGAGTCTGTGTTCCTGTCCTTCATGAAGCTGTCAGCCACATAAAAGTGGCCTGACTGGGGTCGTGCCACAAGTGGTGGGAATGGGACATCACCGCAGCCTCTTGGAGGAAGCCCACCCACAGTTCTTTGCTCCGCGGGGCTTTAGTTTGACTTCGATTTTTATTATGCAGGCCCCCTGAGGAGAAAACACTTTTACAAGCCTCCGTAAAGCCCTTTTTAATAATGGGCTGAAGGGGCAAAGAATGGGCCTGCCACTGCTGTTTGACCACTCATGGCATGCTCCAATAAAGTGTGCTATTCATCCCTGCTCCCTTTCACTGAGTCACTATGGGTGGAATTTAGGCTGGGTGCTTATGTATGAGTACCAAGGAAAGCTGGTGAAATAGATTTAATGGATCTCTACGATTCATGCACACATAGACTGAAGGTGGCCTTTTTCTCTTCACTTCCTTTGCCTCCCAGCTCTGTGCTTTTGTGAAGGACCAAGGGGTTGTGAAGCTTATAAGAGAAACAAGAGTCTAATTTCAAATGAATTGCAAGTGACCAACAGAGGAAGGACACAGTGAAAATGTACATCAAAGATGGAGTGAGCAAATTTGTTTAGTCTTTTCTTTTGCATTCTAAGCTGTAGCAAAATACTTAGGGATGTACCATTATCACAATTCAACACCAATAAACAGATAGATATGTTCTTGTTTATGGCCGATAACCAATAAATAGCTGATATTAAAATGTATCTTATTTTGTCTATATATAAAACACTAAAAACTAAAATCAGTTGTTTTAAATGTAGCAAGTGAATTTAGGCATCACATGTTGAGTTTTGCTAAAGACTCCATTTATCAGTGCTACTACCATTCAGTTATTGATGTTTTTAAATGTCTGAGTGTTAGATGACAAAGAAGTAAAGGTAATCTAAATGTAAAAAATAGAAGAGATGTCGAACAATACCATTGTGTAACTTAAAAAACCCTCGCCCGATAACCAGCATGGTACTGATATATCATGCACCCATAAAAATATTCTAGCTGAACACCACATGAATGGCAGTAATTAAATAAATAAATACATTTATTTATAGATATTCCTCTCATTTAAATGCAAGATTTAAACCAAAAAACAAATTTTAACCACTAAGCCACGTCACCCGTAACTGATCATTTAACCGAACGATGCATAATTAACCTGTTCCATTTGAGTTTCACTATATTCTGGTCCTTTTCTGCACACACCGGAAATTAAGTGACTTTTCTACAGCATATCAAAAGGCACCACTTATGCATCATCAAGCCAGTCTAATGCCTCTTTGATTGTACCCCGCATTGGATTTTAAATAATGACAAATGACGCACTTCTCCAAACTGCCTGAGGAGCATTTTTACAGCAGCAAGCCCAACTTAATGCCACGAGGTGTTAACGGATTGATTCTCCTAATCTGTTCAGCTACACCGCTTGTCAGTGTGGGGCAGCTGAATTGTCTTAAGACAGCCTGGTGTGCTGTGTGTTAACCAATTTCACGGCCATCTGTCACGCACAGTTAAACTTTGCGCTGCCGTGTTGAGGGGAGGGAGGAGGAGAGGAAGGAAAAAGAAGGGAAGGGAAGGGAAAGCCGCTCTGTCGCTGAGGCCGGGCAGAATGGATCACACAGCGGGGCTGTGTAGCCGTCCTCAAGTTCATTCAGAGCACTGCAACCAGACCAGTGACTTTTCTTCCCAGCTAATTATGTGGAAACTGCAAAGACAATAAAGCATCTGGTGGTCTTTCTCCCTGGTTTCAATTTTTCTCAATATTGTGACAGGCTAATGCATTGTGTCTGACTCAGCCATCCCAGCAGGGGATTGAGTGAAAGGAAGGGTCAGGAGAGAGCAAATAGATGAATTTATAACTTTGCCTTTTCACATTAAAGTAGCGAGATTGTTTCACTGAGACCCACTCCGCCCCCTCTCGCTGTTCCTCCACAGAGACCGAGACTGTCTTTGAAAACATGTTTTGTCTGTGCCACCCAAACTGAGTCTGGCCTTCCCCTTTCTGAGAGTCCTGGGTCACCACTGTTGGCCAACCTCCCCTATTCCTGCAAAACCTCCTAACACAGAGCCGGTGAAAAGAGAAGACCCAGTTCAGACATATCTGCGCTGAAGAAAGAGAACGACTTGAGAAGAAAGTGAAAAGACTTTTCTTTGGATTAAAGATAAAACTGTAAAACTGTAAAGTGATGCTCTTCTTATTGCACTGATAATGACAAAAAAAAAAAAAAACCTTTTTTGCAACATTGTGTAAAATGCACAAAGCATTACACAGAAATGTTGATAAAAGCTTACTACAGTAATTCTCAAAATTATTCATTTCGAAATAGCATATTTTGCCTCAGACATGTTTGCATGCAACAGTCAATTACACCCCTAGATGCCACACCGGTTGTAGTGTAGAAGACTATAAAGACTTATAGAAGACTTTGAAGACTATAGCATTCTTGTTGTGTTGCATCGCTCTGTGTCACGTGTTACGTGCCACTATGTAACTACGTTATAAAAGAGAGGTTTGTCAATCTAAATACTAGTAAATAAATTGCATAAATAGAAAACTCACTTAAAAATATAACTATGATGTACAGGGTACAGCATTGAGGATGGTCGATTATCTGGGCCAAAGTGAGAGAATTTTGAGTCAGATGATGAAAATGTGACTACATCTTACGTTCATTCATAATGTGCATGCATTTTTATGCCTCGCAAATTTAAACTTTTTTTTGTGTGATGTTATTTAAAGGCTTTTTTGAATTCAGCTGAATATTACATCAAAGAACTGTCATTTATTTTAAAGACGCACAGGTCGACCGGCAACAAATCGTTTTTTTCGTTTTATTTTGGCCAATCTCTATTCCGGAATGGTGCACTAAAAAAAAAATGCTATCATTTCCCAAAATGTAATTTGTGTGGAAAATGTAAACAGGACGTTAACACAGGCCAGAGACAGAACACGCTTTTCCGAATATATATATATATATATATATATATATATATATATATATATATATATATAATTCAAATAGGTCAGTAAGATTTTTAAAAGAAATTAAAAAAAAAAATTCAACCAAGGTGCATTAAACTGATCTAAAGTTACAATAAATACTCTTTTATAATATTACAAAATATTCATATTTCAAATAAATGCTGTTCTTTTGAATTTTCTATTCTATTCTATTCTATTCATTTTCTGTTTCTTGAGCATTAGCATATTAGCATATTAGAATGATTTCTGAAGGATCATGTGACACTGAAGACTGAAGTAATGATGCAGAAAAATGCCTTTTAAATTATATTAAAATGGGCAAGAAATATTGTAATAATATTTCACAATATTAATTTTTTTACTGTATTTTTTATTAAATAAATGCAGCCTTGGTGAGCATATAAGTCTTATTTAAAAAAAAATAGTTGTAATGCAAATTTGCAATGCTTGTGCACATTTTAAAAGTAACTTGTTACTTTCTAGTAGAAAGAAATTGAATTACTAGAAGTAAAAAACAAACAAACAGAAGTTATATGTAAAAGTAACCCCACTAACACACAACACTGACCAATAGTATTAAACAACAATCATCTGTATTCCTCAGAATGCAACACTTGAGATTTGACAGCAATCGTTGCCAAAAAGCTCATTGGTGGCTCAGGAGGCAGACACCCAATAGCAGGACACCCTTCTGGTTATGAGATGATCTTCCTCCCCTGCACACCCGATCATCCTCAAGTCACTGCTGATCTTCAAGAACCCTCCATTCCCCCTCTTTTCCCCCTTAATTAAATGTGCACTTCATTAATGTAAATTGAGGGGCTTTAATGCCCTTGTTGAAATTCTGAAGAAAGTGCTGTGGCCTCGCGAAATGCTCAGGCATCATTGCAAATTAGATTAGGGACCAAGAAAGGCAGTAAAATTAGAATGATAATGGTTGATATGGCTGCCTGACAGGCATGACTATTCAAGGATCAATGGGACGTAGAATGCCTAGAGAAAGCCCACTCTCAAAGGCTTGGACCCACGTCAGCCTACAGATGTGCCTTTTGGAAGCACTTTAAATTAGTTTAATTTGGTAAATGGTAGGGATTTAGAAGCTCTTAGCCTGCCTATAACAAGACAGGAATACATTGAAATGTTTTGCTATTCTTTTATTAGCATAAAATAGGATTGAGGGTGATTTGCATTCCCAACAAGTCTACTTTTTTTTGCTCATTTACTTTTTTTTATATTTTAAATAGCATTTTCATCCATATCTCATCCCTGGACTTTAGAATGAACCCTTTTCCCAAGCTGCTTTTCATTCTACTTAATCCTGTTAAGGACGGGAATGGGGGTTGATTTTATTCAAACTAATCTCATCAAACACACCAATTACAAGGTAATTTTGATTAAAAACCAATGGCTGAAAAGGGCTAAGGACGTTTCCTTCCAAGTTAAGAATCATAGCTGTTTTCGTTAGGGAGATCTCAGCCCATCCCTGTCAAAAGCTGCTAATGCATTATGTCTAACCTGAAGTTCATGGTTTAGACATATAAACAGTGGCACAAAACCACTAACACATCTGTAATTGATTCACTGAGGGAGGAGGGGGGGGGGGGGGGGGGGGGGGAGAGCTGGTCACACTGCGCATACAAACTGCTGCTTTTAAATTGACCCCAATTCTTTTTCATAATCTGACATCACTGACTTACTTTGTTTACTCTCTTGGTAAACAGCAGCAGCATTGTGGTGTGCTGTTGAAAAGGGAGAAGCTATGCTTGAGCTGATGGGGGCTGGGTCAAAGGAAGTGACTTTTAACTATTTGGTCTTTAGCCACTTAGGAAATGCAAAGAGAGGGATTACACAGAGATCTGCTGCATTGTTAGAAGATATGCACTTTGCCTAAAGAATCACTACACTGCCAACTCAAATTCATGGAAAAAACATGGGATGATTTCAGGCAGCACATTTAAACTGGGTAAATAACAGTTTCATTTCCATGTACTTTTGTTTTGATTGCATTCTGTTGATTTTGAAGTAGCAAATTCAAGGAAATTGGATACTGCAATAATAACAATATATTATTTTTTAACAATACTTCTAATAAAAAAAGTAGTTATATATCTTAAAAAAAAAAAAAAAGAATTTCAAAGTAGAACATACACACACACAAATATATACACACACACACACACACACACACATACATACCTACATACATATACATGTATGTATATATACTGTATGTGCGTATATGTAGCCTATATATATATGCTTTATGTTTGTTTGTGTGTGTGTGTGTGTGTGTGTGTGTGTGTGTGTGTGTGTGTGTGCTCCATCTATACATATATAGACCACCAATTGAATCCTTGACGTGGGAGGCAACAAATGCCCAGAGAATCCCCATTAATATTCCCAGTGTCACCCCAGAGGGAGGTCTTCATGAACAAAGCAAGCTCATTTATCGGGCAGCAGGTCAGTATACACTAGATACATCCGCAGGCAATAGAATGGGCACAAGCAAAGCAGCTCTCGAGCAAAGGTTTGGTAAATACAGGTGTCAAATCACCTGTAGACAACCCTAAAATTCCAAACAGACGTGTAAATAAAGCCACAGTTGTATAAATGCAACTCATATTATCTCATACATTAATCTCGGGGTGAGCTACTTCATCTAATCTAAATCATCACGCAACAGTAGCCTATATGTAAAAAGAGGCTTACCTCATTACAGTTCTTCCGGTGTCCCTCCCTCCTCCAACACCAGTTCGCGCCAACCAATCCAAAATTGGATTGTTCTGTAACCTGCATCATCCTCGAGGATTAGCCTATTATGAACATGTAAGAACTTGTGAACAATAGCTACAAAAAAATAAAAAGACGACGACACGAAGTTACTAACTTAGCTTTAAAATAGTGTAGCTTTTCTATGTTTTTTTTTACTAATACAGTGTAGCGTGACAAAATATCGCTGTTTTTTGTTTCGTATTATTTGCGTATTACAGTCGAGCGAAGCAATAACACGCTCTCCTGAACAGTCAGTACACTCTCTTCAATTGGAACGTCTGATTAATTCTAGTGAATCGGTTCGTTCGGATGGTTCATTTAAAGGAGCAGATTCAAAAAATTATTCACCAATTTGTGTACCCAGATATTTATATAATGCATGTCTTCGGCTCAGATATATAAACCAATTCTGATTAAATGATAAAATATATTATCAGTTTGTTAAATTTTTAAAATGGAAAAAATAAATTCTCCCTGAAATATGGATTCCATGTAGATAATACACTCTCGGAAAAAAAGGTACAGAGCTGTCACTGGGGCGGTACCCTAAGGTACAAAAGGTCTACCTTATTTACCCCTAAATAGTACATAATATTATTAGTACCATACATATACTTTAAAAATACTTATTAGTAGGCCTACCTTAAGTGTAGCTACATATTTGTACCTTAGGTTACTGCCCCAGTGACAGCTTTGTACATTTACACTTTCAAAGTAGGTTCCCTAACACTAGTATCATATTATTCAGCATCGACAAGACAATAAACTAATTTATTCTGAAAAAGCAATGAGCAGATCTTATCACATTCATTAAATGAAATGATTTTATACCCTTGCTGGTCTAAAAGGGCAGCAGAAAGCTAATGAGGCCTCTATGGGAAGTGAAGCCCCTGTGGCCGACTCTGTAATTAATCAGCTTCCCCTCTGATTATGGTGTCCATCAACAAGAGACACGCCGCTGTTTGCTTCAACAGGCAGAGGCTTGGAATTGGACACACTTAAGTGAAATCTTCAACTGATGTTTCCAGTGAGAAAAGCATTGAAGCACTGCAACTAAAGGCAGGTCTTTGGTATTGTAACTTCTAAAAATGGTTTAAATATGTTAATGATAAATAATAACTAATATATATTAACAAAAATCTTGGTTTTCAAGATTTTGGATTACTCATACAATTATTCCATTATTTACGTCTTGTTCTCTTGTTCCTGTCCACCCCCTCTAGGATTCTCTTCAGCAAGGATGCATGTCCTCTATAGGCCAGGATCAATGTTAAAAAGTGGAATTAGTCATTCTAAATCATGCAGCAGTGGTCGAAGGGATGGCCTCCGAAAATCATTAGACAATCATGTATTCCTATTGATTTATTCAAAGTACCTGGACTGAAAGCAGATTAAACAGCAAGTAAAAGGAAGCTAATGCTGATTAAATGGTAGTGGGATGGGAGGTCCTTGGGGTATGTTTTCGTCCTAATCAGTAGGAAACAATACTGCTGCAATCACTGGTCCAAACAGGTCTATTAAGGGTCCTTTACTTGACATATTTATGTATTTCAAATACTGGAGCGCACATTAAATTGAGTTTACTCACAGCACTTTTGCATCAGGTTGTAAGCGTTTGACGTTCAGAGGACATGGATGATCACTGCTGCCCATCTAATGGATATTTATCAGTATCACAATGTAATGCATTTCTTGACTTAATGCATTGTTTTCAGGCATCTGTTTCCATCTGAAAAGGTAAGAATTCAGAGAGCAAACAATTTGAATCAATTTTCAATAAAACAATTGTAATGCATTTCAGTTTTGCAAGATATAAATGGACATGAATATGATATGATAAGAATGAACTATGAGTATGCTTTTTGTTGACAATTTTTCTACTGTCTTATCAAGTTGCCACTTGATGTCCAGTGTAAAATTTGGCTCGTGAAGCAAAACCAGCAAAGATCCACACTGCCATAAAACTTTCACAGTCTATGAGGATAATTTCAGGTAATGTATAGGTCAGCATTGAGCCCAGCTGAAGTCATAGAATCTGAAAAGTCATTTGTTTTCTCACCAAACAGATCTCCTTTAGGGAAGTCGACCATGACAAAACCAGAACAAAGCAAAAAGTCAATTCAGCTTGAATGAAACCTGAGGTAACAAAGAAAAATCATGTCATTTTGAGAGAAAGCGAGAGAGAGAGTGAGAGGGTCTGTACAGAGGGGCTGTAACAGGATTTGATATAGCATGGTTATGCTTGAAATCGACTCTAAAGCACAGCCTGCTTGTGTCAAGCCATTGCTCAAAGATCAATACTTGTTCAGTACAAAAATACAAAATAAAAGCCTGTTCATGGGCCGGTTTCTCTCGTGCCTCGAGGATCTACATCGACAGCAGAACGGAGGTGGGCTCCACAAGGACAGTAATCAATGACGCAAAGGGTTGAGATCTACTGATTTACTCCTTTTGTGGGTTGATTAGGCTTTAGGGACATTTGAAGCACGCAGAAATCACTAGAGCAGAATGCGTAATCCATATCAACATCAGCTCCGGAAAAGATTTGGATGTAATTCGACTGATGCATGTGCATAAATCATCATATGAGCGGAAGGAATTCAGCCTGTACTGTCTGTAAAATAAGTCGAATTAAAAGGGTACATATTGTAGGGGCAGTTCTATCAACTTGGGGTATGGTGGCATTGCAAGCCATGCAGATATATAATTATTTAGAAAACACTGAAATCATACAAATATATTAAATGCAATTATGTTAAATTTATAAAATGTGTAATAAATACAGTAAAGTTATATATATATTGGTAAGTCTGAAATCAAAGCTATTCAGAGCAGCTAATGTTTAATCCAGGCTTTTGGCTCAACTCTAATAATTTGCCTTCCATGCCCTTTTGTTGACAAAGGTAAACTGATGACAGTTTAGAAAAGCCAGCTCTCAGACATGTGAAAAAAAAAAAAAAAAGATGTGTTGACCCTTCCTAGATTGAATTTAGCACAAGGCTGGATAGCAGCAGTTGCAGACATGATGGATTATTGTAATGACCACCTCCACGGCCTTTTTGTCATGTTTAAATGGCAATAAATTTAAGCAGAAAGCACAAACCACGTGTTTGGTGTGTAAGTAAAATGTACTTCATCAACCATGCGCATTTAAAGGTATTGCTAAATTGCAAAATTGGGTATGTTTAATCTTTATTAATATTTATTTGATGTAGTTTCTAATGTTAAGTGAAAAACGTTATAAAAATTGAAACTGTAGTTGTCATTTCTACCTAACCTGATTCATCTAATGTAGTCAAGTTGATTCAGTCATGTTAAATAATATATTCAATTTGAATAAAACCAGTTCATTTAGATGTTACCACATGGAATATATATATTTAGATTACATGACAAAAACATTTTTACAGTGACTTGTCAGGTTGTTTTTAACCATCTTCTATTGCACTAATGAATATTGAAAGGGCCTAATGAGATAACTAAAGCATGAGGAAGAAATTAGATGTCTGAATGCTTTCAGTCAGCTTTAGTTTAGCTTTAACGCAGTGTTTGCTATCGGATGATTTTTCATGCGCTGAGTGTTGTGGATGAGAAGCTGATACCGAGCGTCTTTCTGTGAGAAGCACTGCATTTGCTGTCATTTAAGAATCTCCTGGTCGATACGTTTGGGAGTGCAGAGGTATGAGTCTCTGCTGGCCTTATCTTCTGCCCTCCTCCCTCTTAACACCGGTGATTGAGTGCTGGATATTAGACCCTCAGGCCACCGCATACACACATCACACTCTCACTCACGTACACACACAGGCAAACACACACATCACACATATATTACCCAAGTTGAGAGTGATGGCCAGTTCCCACATAACTCATGAGGAACTAGGAATGGAGAGACGGAAAATCTGGTCTTGACACAATCACAAAATAGAGTTTTTTATTAACCTTATTAAACCTCTGCAATTAAAACTCCACACAGTATATGTACAACATATGTGTGTGTCTGTATATATATATATATATATATATATATATATTTAGAAAACACTGAAATCATACAAATATATTAAATGCAATTATGTTAATTTTATAAAATGTGTAATAAATACAGTAAACGAAAGGGAAAGGGAAACTGAGTTTCTTCAATAAATAATTAAATTAAAATTAAATAAAGGTAGCACATAAAGTTTAAAACTTTGTCATTGTATGAAGGCAGGATGACAGGGGAATGGAACAAAAGAGACAAGTTCATCTATTTAGTGATGGACAGAGTGCCCAGGCAGGGGCAAACAGTCTATAACAGCATGTAAATGAAGTAGCCTGTGCCAACACACCAGCGCCGTCTCTTTATCATGAATAAATATTGGTGGTTCTCACCATCCAACTTGGGTGCTTGCTGTCTGACAAAGCCTTGTGCAACACCACATTCCATACATCCTGTTGCTACACTGGATGTCTTTATAAAGGTGGAAAAACCCTGCGACCACTTAATCAAAGAACAGGTTAGGTGGTCAACACAAAGTCATTAACCTTTGACCCTGATACATTTTAGGCCAGAGGAACAGCACCTGACCAACTGATTATTTGGGACAGAGATTCCCAGGAGCTTAAAAAAAAAATATATATATATATATATATATATAATTTTTTTTTTTTTTTTTTTTTCAAAACTGATCCTGAAATTTCTTATTCTGGAATTTCCTATTTCACGTTAATACTTTTGCATATAGTTTGGCTCTTACAGTAACATTAATAAATGTTCATTTTGGATTTTAATGACATTGATTTTTATTTTTACTTATATACATTATATAAGCTAACATCATTGGGTCGCCACTTGACGTCCAACGTAAAAATCTGTGCTCTGAAACAAAACCATTTAACAACCACTGTTTTTTAACAATATCCTGTGATATGAGGCTTGGCAATGCAAAATCTTTTAAAATAAAGAGGCAGCAGACTAGTGCAGCCCTGTAAGGACTGGCAAGATTGCTAAATGTGACCTAAACAGGCAGCCATCTCCAGACCTGATTTGAAGGAGTGTCTCCAGTGACAGAACGCTGTCTCCTTCATGCTCTGCTATAAATGGTTCCACTGTCGGGGAGAATGGGTGGAATAAACTTCACTCTCCAATCCCCTGGCCCATTTAAACAGCAGATGAAAAGGTGGAGGGACAGGCAATACATGTTACTCCTCTTTCATTCGGCGCTCGGCAGCTGATAAACAAAACAGCGAATATCCAGTGCATTTTTAGACAGCCGCTTTTCACCTGTCACTCCACATAAAGAGACAAGCTGGGATTTTCACATGCTACTTTCTCTATTGCTGTCATTCACACAGCAGCCTCCCAAATGAGCCTGTATTTATCAAGACCTCTCTTTCTCACTTTCTCTCTCCCTCTATGTCTCCGATGGCATAGTGACACAAGATTAATTCCAGTCAGCTGCTGAAAATAATTATTGCATTATGGGAACAGTGATCATTATTTAGAACATGATTAAATATGTCTGCATCTATTGACTCGAGGCCCTGTGATTTATGTATTTATTTAGTCAATAGTCTAATGTAAATGATGTAATTAATTATAGATAGTGGTGTCGGGTCGTTGGTGAGAAGAACCAGGCGTGCCGCTTTGTGCCGCTCGCTCTGACAGATGTGAGAGGTGGTTTCGGAGCAGTTCAGGGAATTATTCGGCCCCCAGATCTATTTCTTTATCTGTCCTACCACCGCTCTGTATATATGCTCTACATCTCTCTCTCTTTTCACGACTGCCATTACAGCTGATATACTTCTGACAATCCACTTGCTCATCATTCATTCTTCAAACTGAGATTAGTGTAGGGCACAGTTTAGCTCCCTGAACAGTGCAAGGCAAGGCTGAGGGATGGAGAAACGGGCTGAGTGTCTAAAGGGACGTGTTCTCATTTGCAGCTGGGTAAAAATTAATGTTTTTCAAATGAAGCCAGATGAACATGAGTAGATCAAGCTGTTCTGAGAGCTTTTTCCTTCGGTGTTTGATATGAAATGTAGAAAATGTGTGTTTTTGAAGGCTGTCACTGTGAAAATTTACAGATGGACTTGAACTGATTATATATATATATATATATATATATATATATTACACTCAGTAATTATTTGTGTAATTACATTGTACAAGGATAAGGGTAACTTGTGTTACAATGGAATTACACAAATAAGTACTGAGTAATATTAATTAACAACATGTACTTACTGTAGGGTTAAGGTTAGGGATTGGTTTAGGTTTAGTAACTAAGTATTGTGCATCATTTTTTGTTATAACTAAAAACATGTAACGTGTAACTACATCACCTTAAAAGTGTTACCTTCCATTTCTTAACATTAGTTATACATCGTAATATACTTCTAAAGCATTTATTAATCTTAGGTCATGTTCATTTGAACATCAACTAATGCATTTGTACAAGTTGTAACTGTTAATATTATTAAGCTAAATTATATTTTTACAAACAAAATTACTAAACTAAATACTGTAACAAATGTATGACTTGTTCATAATAATGCATAACTAATGGAATTTTTATATACATATCACACACTATTATTATATTATAC
This sequence comes from Squalius cephalus, assembly GCF_949319135.1. Lineage (NCBI taxonomy): Eukaryota > Metazoa > Chordata > Actinopteri > Cypriniformes > Leuciscidae > Squalius > Squalius cephalus. Next base: position 14,173,308 of record NC_137138.1, on the reverse strand, counting down.
ACACATATATATGTATATATATATATATATATATATATATATATATATATATATATATATATATTGTATATTAAACATAAAATTGTATTTAAAAGCCAAATAAACCTAATCCTTTTAAGCCTGTTACCTTTCTGAAAGCATATATTTATATTAGGCTACTTTATATTACAAAAAAAAAAATCTAAATTCTATCCATTTCATAGAATGGCCCAGAAGGATGACTGATTTGTTTACTCCCCGTGAAGAAAATCTTTCTCCTCTGCACCGGCCTATTTCCCCTCTCCCTGTGGAACGCTTCATGACTACATCCCTCCCAGAAGGATCATTCGGTCATCCGCCAGTCTCACTGGGACGTCGAGGGTCACGTAGTGTCCCTTGTCATGCCCGAGTGAAGTGATTTCCATTTTAATGTCACACTTCTAATCTCTCAAAGATGCAATGTACAAGACACAAAGGCTTTAAGTGGTCTTCATATATCACTCATTCCCTGCGCTTTCACTCAGGTAATCATCACGATTGCTCTCCATATCTCAATATCTGCCATCTGAGGTGCAATAAGAGTCCTGCCCGGCCATGGCTTACAGCCTCAGAGCAGGCTGAGATTTTTGTTGGACATCATCCAGTCCCCCCTGCCACACGTGTTTCGTGCCGCAGGGGGACCGAAATAAGTGAACCCCATCCATTTAGCTGTGTCAATATTCTGCTCATTTGGGATTCCTTTAATGGATCCATATATGGCTAAGATGTTATTCACTGACCCTAATGATAATGACACCCTGACTGCAATAATCATAAAAAGTTTGCCAATAAAGCTGCGTTTTAAACGCTTTATCTGAGGAAAACTACCCAGAATTCAAACAAAAAAGGTCTCAAATGAATCAACCCCGTTAAACCTCAACATGCATCTTCATGCATTTCCTCCTATCGTATCAAAAAGCAATCTAAGATTATATGCAGAGTATATGTTTGCAGTAAAGCCAGCGTAGTAGAAAAGCAAAGCACCACAAGCCCATCTGGAGTACGATCAAGCTGTGTGGCTATACACACTGTGTCCGGGTGACTGCTCATCTGGCACACGGCACACCATCATTTTTCCCTGTCACGGACGGAAAGGGGGAGGAATTTGCGGAGGAACCCCACCGTGGAATGTTTATATTTCATAAACAAAATGATGTTTTCACCATTGGCTGGGACGGGTGGTTCCAGTTGCTGAATTTCTCCTATGCCTGACGCAGATTATTAATGCGCTCGAGTAACTGTTAATTTCACTTTGGGGGAATGATTTATGGGCAGGCTAAGAAGAGAGGCATAATCTAATTGAGATCAGAATAGCTGTTTCTCCTGTAGTCACGGCAGTTCCATCCAGATGGGGCACTATGATTAATGCCTAATGAGCAAATAATCCATTAAACTAATATAAAACCATTTTTTAACAACACGGCTCACTTTAGGAGGGAATAAATAAATAAATTGAGACAGAAGTGTTTCTTTTCTTCTTTGTGTGTGAGCGGTTGTAATCAAACCGTGAAAAAGCTTCTCATTCGGTTAAGAGATTAGATTGTTTGCTCGCCCGGTTTACAAAAAAAATGATAAATAAATAATAACAAGAAAAGTGAGATTTGATTGTAGGGCAGACCCAAAATGCGATGGCTGGAACAATTACATACCCATTTAAATATCAAAATGCCAAACATTATCACAGCCAACTAGAAAATAATCAAAACAAAATTACTGGTGGTGAAACAAATTATTTTGTTTGAATGTCTGCCAGTGGCTGTGTGTGAATTGAAAAAGACAATTGACATGGCACCAGGGTTTTAACTTGAAAATGGATCCAATTACATTAGACATCTTAACAGAGGTTTCAGATTTAAAATATGGGAATACTATGCAATAGAAGGGCACTGATAAAAGGTTTATCAAACTTAAAATGTTGAATAGAGTCTGCAGAATTCAACTTAAAACCAACTGTGACACATTTGATTGCTCTTTAAATGATTTATATTTATCGAAAAGGGGTATTATAATGAAGGAACGGATCCTGCATCAGAAATATCCGAAGCTTATGTCAGAAAGATCCATATTAATAAATGCTGACACCTTTCTTAGCCATTGTCCATATTGATTTTTCATGATGGTTTCATCGGTGAGCACTATAACATACTTCAGCAGTAACTTTAGCTTGACCAAAAATCATTGAAAGTCCCTTTTTAATGCTTCATTACTGAAATGGGCTGCTCACATCATTCAGCCGAGTTGCTAATGAGGTGAAGTGTGAATTTAGGTCGACAAAAAAGACCTCCTTATGCAATTACGTCAAGTTATTTATTTGCCTAACAGTAGTTTAACCTATCTTGACCGGCACTGTTTACCTTTCATATTCAGTTTTTCACATTTATACAGCTGGGTTATTTCTTTTTAGGACTGTGAGCTGTGAGTTCCCTTTCGTAAAGGGAACTCCCGCTGCATCGATACTCGATACTTTGGGGAATGCCTTCGGCATGAAGCGTCTGAAGTCTACTATACAACTATTCCAATCTGGATTGGTGCAACGTCATTACGTCAGCCGTGACGTCGCATGTGACGGTGATCCGGAAGCTATAAAACGGTCACAGGAACCAGGAAATGTTAGCTTCTGGTCTTCAGCAAGCGTTCTATGTACAACTTGTCTGTCTTATTTGGTGTTGTCTGTCCGTGAAAAGAGTTTATATTATGGCCGAGAAACAATTTAGGCAGTGTGCGTCCCCTTGCCCGCGTTTTCTCGCTGAGGGTGACACACACTCGCTATGTGTGCTAACTGTGAGATCATGCCCCTGAGAACGCTCCGCTCCCGGCAAGCTTTATTTGATGAAAGTGGCCAGCCCCGCGATCCCCGTGGATCGGGTCCCGCGTCTGTCGAGGCAGCGCGGCGTCTGCATTCATGGGGATCGCAGAGAGATCTAGTGGATGATGTCGAGACGGCTTCGGCCCTTTCTCGGCATTCTGAAGCTAGTTCTCGTAGTTCCGCTCAGGGTGCGGAAGCCCGCGCTGCGGCTTCTTCCGCCCCAGCAGAGGAACCGATGCTCGAATTATCTGGTTCCGAGGAGCTAGATATTTTGGGCATCGAGGCAGGGGAAGGCGAAAGTTTACCCCATTCCCCTGCCTTTGAGGAGCTGCTAGAGGTTGTGACCAGAGCAGTTAATAAATTAAAGATCGACTGGCCATCTGAGACGCAGGAAGCGACTGTAAAAAGCAAACTCGATGAGCGCTTCCTGCAGTCTCGATCACAACCTCTACGCCGGAGTCTGCCATTTTTTCCCGATCTCCACACCGAGGTGTCGAGATCGTGGAATAAGCCCTTCTCCTCAAGAATATCTAGCCCCAATGTACATCTATATTCGAATATAATGGGTGCTAGGGAGGAGGGCTATGGGATGATGCCCAGGGTTGAAGAGTCGTTTGCATCGCACCTCTCCCCTGACGTTGCGTCATCCCTGCGGGCTCCGGCGCTTCCCTCTAAACCCTGCCGTACAACATCGGCTTTGGTTGGGAAGGCATATATGGCGGCAGGTCGGGCTGGTAGTTGTCTGCATACGATGGGGCTGTTGCAGGCATACCAGGCCGACCTCCTCAAGGAGGTGGATGACGGTGGGGAGGTCGCCTACGACGACATTAGAGAGATGCGTCGTGTGGTCGACTTGTCTCTCCGTGCTACCAAGGAGACGGCCCGCGCCATCGGCCGCTCCATGGCAGCACTGGTAGCCACGGAGAGACACTTGTGGCTGAATCTGTCGGGCATCGGGGACAAGGACAGGGCTTGTCTCCTTGATGCCCCGGTTTCGCCTTCTGGCCTTTTCGGCGACGGTGTCAACAATGTCGTCGATAGGTTTCAGGAGGCGAAACGACAGTCAGCCGCATTTAAAGAGCTTATCCCCCGCCGTCGTTCCAGGTCTCGTGGGTCTGCTGCCAGGGGGCAGTCCCACGGGGCCGCCGCCAGCTCCTCACACCTGCTGAGGCAGAAGGAGAGTGTGGCCTCTCGTGCTCCCCCCCAAGGGGCTTGGAGGCAGGGGCAACACTCTCAGCCGAAGCCTTCCAAACCGAAGACAGATCTGAGGACTGTTATTCAGGCGAGGAAGGCTTCGGCTAAGAGGCCGTGACGGGACGTCCAGGCCTCTGAGGGCATCCCCCTCCGCGAGGGCTTTTTAAAACTTCGCTCCGCGGAGCCCTCAGGAAATCGATGTTGCTTCCCGCCGTCAAGTGCGCTTCGGGACGCATCGAATTCTAGCGAATGTATTTCACAGAATGTTCCTATGAAATCTATTATTCTGAAACGTTCGCTACCTCTCACGAGGCCTGTAGAAAAAATGATTCGGTTAGTTCCTGCCAGGAGAGTGCTTCAGGTCACCGAAAATATAAATGAGAATAAAGATGAAACTAGAGATGTGAATGGAACACCTGAGGTTAGTCCTGAGAGACTAATTCCCTTAGCAGATTATTTAGACACCTGGAAGGGTCTTCAAAATATATCTCAGTGGGTCCTGAGTACAGTTGAGAAAGGATATAGAATCCAGTTCCAGTTTAGACCACCCAAATTTAGTGGTGTTATTCAGACGCTGGTATCTCCTGATCAGGCTCAGGTAATGGAAGATGAAGTGCAGACTCTCCTAGCTAAGGAGGCCATAGAGTATGTGCCCTTAGAGCAGAGGGATTCCGGGTTCTACAGCCGGTACTTCATAGTTCCAAAGAAGGATGGTGGGCTGCGTCCCATTATAGATCTTAGGGTATTGAATAAATCTTTGAGGAGATTTAAGTTCAAGATGTTGACGATACCTATGATCGTTCATCAAATCAGATCCGAGGATTGGTTTGTGACGATAGATCTTAAGGATGCATACTTCCATATTTCCATCATTCCACATCATAGGAAGTTTCTAAGATTTGCTTTTGGGGGAAAAGCTTATCAATATAGAGTTCTTCCTTTCGGCCTAGCCTTATCACCTCGCACCTTTACTAAATGTATGGACGCTTCCCTTGCTCCACTGAGACTTCAGGGGATTCGTATCTTGAATTATATAGATGACTGGCTTATTTTAGCCCAGTCAAAGGAGTTGGCGATTCAACATCGAGATGTTGTTTTGAGTCATTTGAGGTGCTTGGGGTTGAGACTCAATGTGAAGAAGAGTTCATTAACTCCTCTTCAGAGGACTACGTTCCTGGGAGTAGAGTGGGACTCAATTACGATGCGGGCACAATTGTCTCCTGCTCGTATTAATACTATTTTAAACACAATGAAGAGTATTAGGTTAGGCCAGGCTATCACTGTCAAACACTTTCAAAGAGTTTTGGGTCTTATGGCTGCAGCTTCCACGGTAGTACCCTTTGGTCTGCTCCATATGAGGGCCTTGCAGTGGTGGCTCAGGAACAAGGGATTTTCTCCTCTGGGAAACCCTTTTCGTACGATCAGAGTTACGTGCAGATGCCTTCGTTCTCTTGTCGTATGGAAGAAGCCATGGTTCCTGTCTCAGGGCCCGGTGTTGGGAGCACCATGTCAGAGAAAAACTCTGACTACGGATGCGTCCCGCACGGGCTGGGGTGCGGTTATGGAGGGCCGTTACACCCGAGGTACTTGGAAGGACCATCATCTCTCATGGCATATTAATCGCTTGGAGATGTTGGCTGTGTTTTTTGCCCTGAGGCACTTCCTTGTGGACCTCAGAGGCCATCATGTTCTTGTTAGGACAGACAATGTGTCGGTGGTCTCTTATATCAACCGCCAAGGAGGTTTGAGATCTCGCCCTCTTTGTAGACTGGCGCATCAAATTCTTCTTTGGTCCCAGGACAAATTTCTCTCTGTCAGATCTATTTATATTCCTGGGGTTGAAAATAGGGGAGCAGACATCCTGTCGAGGCAGGGGCTGAGGCCCGGGGAATGGAGGCTCCACCCTGAAGTGGTTGAGCTTATATGGAGGGAGTTTGGCCGGGCGGAGGTTGACCTGTTCGCTTCTCATGAGAACTCTCATTGCCCGCTCTGGTACTCTCTCTCACATCCAGCTCCTTTGGGCTTGGATGCCATGGTACAGATGTGGCCGAGGTCACGTCTGTACGCTTTTCCCCCGATCGCTCTGCTCCCTGGGGTTCTAGAAAGGGTCAGGAGGTACGGAGTGAGACTACTCCTTGTAGCTCCGTACTGGCCGGCCCGAATTTGGTTTTCGGACCTTATTAGTCTCCTGGAGAGTCCTCCATGGAGAATTCCTATTAGGAGAGATCTTCTGTCTCAGGCTGATGGTATATTATTTCATCCCCGACCAGAGTTATGGAGACTATGGGTCTGGCCCCTGAGGGGGTCCCACCCATAATTAGGTTGCCCTTTCCACCGAGGTGGTCAGGACATCTATACTAGAACCCCACTCTACTAGGAACTAAACAATTAAGTTAGGGAGGGCATCGAACCCAGTGTATTACTGCCCACTGGCTTCAGTTCTGGTGTTCCATCCCGCTCTCTAACGGGATCTCCTGTTCATGCTTAGGGCCTCTGTGGCGGCCTCAGTGCCCTCCGCAAGCCTCTAGGGGTGTTCTCGGAAGGACGTTCCCACTGAAACTCCATGTTCCTGTAGATTGGAGGATGAATCCTGTCATCCAGCCTATTGGCATCAGGCTGATGGGTTATCCCTGGCACCCATCATGTCCTGTGGGTGAGGTATACATATATATATTTGAGATGTATAAGTATATATAGGAGAATCTATCGAGTCTGCTTCCTGCTCGTCTTACTCCCTGGAAGAGTGGTGGTGCTGCCCCCTCTTACTTGCGAGTGTGGGAGCCACTCTACATTTTTGTTGCCCCGGTACCGAGGTGCCGGTAGGCGATATCATGATTCTTCAGGTTTTCCATCCTCCATCGCATGTGTCGGATGGTCAAGGTCGTAGCCTTTGAGGTTCCTATGCTAGGCCTCGGGCTGGGAGGAGTTAATCCATCTAGTAATGTATCAAGGGTTAGGAGATATTCCCCTCTATCAAGTAGACAGTGGGTTATCTGCAGAAACCACTTATAATTGAAATATAAGGTGCGCTTTTGCCTTCACCTTTTATCTTATACTTTCTACTGTCCGGGGTTTTTCCCTTTCCACGAGGTCAGTTGAGCCTCCGGCTCCTCACCTCCCCTTCTTACACCAAATCTTACGACAAACTAGTTTGGATCTACCCTCTACTCTTTTTATTGTCCTTGAGTGTACCAGATCTTTGTACCAGGGCTTTTTTCTCTCAGTGTGGCGGCGTGGGTATTTGTTCCCCAAAGTATCGAGTATCGATGCAGCGGGAGTTCCCTTTACGAAAGGGAACGTCTCGGGTTACGTATGTAACCCTCGTTCCCTGAGTAGGGAACGAGACGCTGCATCCCTCGGCCACACTTTTCGCGCCCCTGAGAACGACTTGCTTTGACCAATTAGAAGCTAACATTTCCTGGTTCCTGTGACCGTTTTATAGCTTCCGGATCACCGTCACATGCGACGTCACGGCTGACGTAATGACGTTGCACCAATCCAGATTGGAATAGTTGTATAGTAGACTTCAGACGCTTCATGCCGAAGGCATTCCCCAAAGTATCGAGTATCGATGCAGCGTCTCGTTCCCTACTCAGGGAACGAGGGTTACATACGTAACCCGAGACGTTTTCCAGTCTCACATTTGATTTACATAGATTTAAGCTTTTTGTAGTTCAGCAGTTCTCTAAAAATTAATAAACACATTGGTTTTAAAAATGATTTTACAAAATTGCATTTAATCAAAATATTTTGTATAGTTAAATGCAAATAATAATTGAAATTGTATTTTTTTAATTAATAAAATATATACATATTACTATTATATGAATAATATAACCCACCTGTCCAAGCTGTCATCATCAGTCTGAAACTCCATATCATTTTATTCAGGTGAGCAGCGTACGGAGAAGAAAGACTTCAATTCACTTTGAGAGCAGGGCTGCACTTTCCATTCCATAAACATCTAGAATTAGATTGGACACACTTTAACTCATTGGCTGTAAATTGGTGAGACTTTGAGGTCACCAGACTTTACTGAGCTATTATAATGTGTCGGTGAGTGACCTCTTCAAGAAACATACATACAACAAGACAACTAGCCTATTGCATTGAGAGTGAGGAACTGTACAGCAAACACCCCTGCCCATATTGTTCAGAACAGATCATTCAGGAAAACTGAATTATTAAAACACTTTATCACTTTCAGGGTCAAATATATTGAGCCTGCCTGGATGTATGTGGGTGGAAGTAGAGATTGATTGTCTTTTTCACAGTGGTTTTACATTTCTGCATGCTCTTAAGTGTGTTCCCTGTCTCTTATTGGATGCTGAAAGGATTCTGTCAGATAAAAAACAGTAGGAAAGATTTGATGTCCTGATTCAGTTAACTGTCCATTCTTACAATCTGTACTGTCATGCTGTAAATATAGCAATATATAAATGAATCCACAGTTTCAGTGGATTTTTGGTTGTTACAGGGAAAAAGGGATTGGATTTGGTGTTTGTATTCACCCTGTAACTTGATTGTGTCGAGGCTTCCGGTGACGGTCTCTGCTTCGGTGCTTCCAGTCCGTTATGCTGCTTGATAGAAACTGTTACTTATCATATTATTTTAACGTATTATCGTAATCATAAACACACTGGAATGGGTTTCCTGTACAACGACATAACTCGTCGCTCCTTAACTACCACAGTACGATGCATCGTAAACCGTATTGTCGCAAATCTGTCGTTTAACCACGTTTGGTAATGACGTCACGCAGGTGGTGGAGTAATAACTTCTTTTAACGAATCCGTTTTAGATCGCATTAATGCTAGATTTTTTGCTATGAACATTTCATCTGAGGACTAATTCTCATTTTTCTCAGCTATTTTACTTTATTTCCAGATTGAATCATGCTCCCTCTTACGTAGCCTCTAGAGCAAGTAAGCACATGCATCCGCACTCCTCAAAAATGACATTTGTTTATAATTCGTAATAAAAGATACAGATTGTACTGAATGTCAGCTTGATTATTTTGCTCAAGATAAGGATTTATTGAGTCCTTACATGCAAACAAGAAACTATGCTTCTACCACAGGTAGAATAGACCATAGTTGGCTAACTTAGTTTGTAGTGCAAATTATTTTACCATTTAGGGGAGGGTGGGGTAAGATGAGCCATTTTTTTACTTAGGCTATGTGGTCCTCAAGATAAGAGAAAACTTGGCAGAAGTACAATGAATGCAGGCCTATCTAAAGAAATTTCTGGATGTTTCATATAATTTTAAATCAAAATACATCTATGACAAAGGGTTCTAAAAATATGGCTTCTTATTAAAAAAAAAGTGTTCCTGTGGCACAATTTACCTCAGGTTAGGGGTAAGCTGATCCGAGTCAGTGGGTAAGTTGCAACACCTGGGTGTAAACTGACTATATGAATCTGGTTCAAACCCATGTGAAATTTTAAAGATAATTTACCTCTTTAAAAAATGTTTTTAATAATCAACTGTCACTGAAACTATAAACATTTAGTCTGGTGAAAAGCATCTTCTGGTTCTTATCAGAAAAGGATTTTGGTGTAATTGTACATAATAAACTAAACCAGTTGCATACTATTACAAAGAAATTATACCGGTTTAAACTTCAGACTCAGAGATTTAACTTAATTGCCTTATGGTCGGGTAAGTTAAAATGCTGGCTCAATTTACCCCACAGCATTTGGCTCACTTTGTCGCACAGCTGCCATTAATATTTAGCTAAATTATTTGCATGGTTTTGTACATTGCTAAATCCCCAATATGGATCATAAATATTTTTAGTCCTGGACAAATTTACTTTGACATAACAGCCAATGCATCTGTTATGCTAAAATTTTACTTTGACAAGCCAAAAACAGTTTGTAAAGTAAATGGGTGCCTTCCACTCCTCCCATGTGTTTCTCCTTTTCACAGTCTGGCCAAAATGATGGGTAGTTCCAAAATATATGGTCACATGACAACAAAAGTGTACAGTTGCCAAGATAAAGGGGGTGGGTCAACTTACCTATTGGCTCATCTTACCCCACTCTCCCCCTATTTCATTTTTTATTCTTCCCATTATTATTGCGGCAAACGAATCAGAAGACAGAATCACAGAAAATAGCTTACTAATGCGTTGCCAATAAGGTGAATGCAAGTATCCTGAGATCCTGCATGCATGCATGCTTGGCAAGATTCGAATAATCTGTAAAATCAGGTTTTTAGTGCTGGCTTCATTACTCTTTATAATTTGTTTACAATTTAAAATTCTTCACTAGTTTTAGCTAATGGTTACCTCATTATTGATCTTCAATCTTCTCAGTCTTCTCAATCTACCCAGTACGCAGCATTGCTCTCCTCACTCTCTACTTATATCAGCCTCTGGAATTAAGTTGAGAGCCATAAACTCGACTGCCATAAAAGAGGTTAAACAAATAAAAGCCGATTTGCCAAGAAAATAAAGTAAATGCACATTCCAGAACATACTTGAGAAGATTGATCTGCTGGCTTGTGAATTTAGTTATGCCTTTTATTTTCATTTTGGGTACTGGCCCCATGCAAACTTTCAATTTTCATTTTCATTTCAATTTAATGATGATATTTATTTGCAGTGTTTACCCAGAATATTATATTATATTATATTATATTATATTATATTATATTATATTATATTATATTATATTATATTATATTATATTATATGTTTCCCTATAGGCATACAAGGGCACTTGGGTGGGGAGTGGATCAGGGCTCTTGTAACAGCAGGAGCTGCTGTGAGACAAATTGCTACAAATTGTGAATTTTCCATTTTAGAGGATTACAAAGAGGCCCCATTGAGCTGATCTCCACAGCACACACACAAGAGCAGCAGGAAACCAGAGCAAAGCTTAATGAACAATGAAGCTGAGAGAATTATCTGAGTGACAGCCAGCGTCTTTTCAGCATGAGATCTCAAGAAAACTCTTAAGTTACGGATCCTTCTTTAGGGCAAAAGCGCAGTTTGGGAGAATTTATTTGATCAGCTTTTGTTTTTCAAAAAAAAAAAAGTGAATTTTAAATAAATAAATAAATAAAAATAATATAATTTTTAACTAAAATATAATTAATTAAAACATTTTTTGTTGTTTTTAAAGAGTTTAGAAGTTTTTCACTTTTTTAAAAAAATCTTTCAGTTGCACTTTCATGTGGTTTCACAGCTAAGGTCCAGATCTAAACCTGTAAATAAACTAATGACTTACCAAGCAACTGAAATCCTGATTTATGAACCTGCTCCGGTCTGAATTTCTTACAAATGTTTGTGCTTTGGTCCTGAGAAGGTTAATATTTACTCTCACGGTTGTCCCACAGGCCTTCAAAACCTGGCCTCGCTTGAGAACAGACACAACTTGTGTTGTCTACAAGTGAGAGGTGAGAAAGAGACAAGACCCAGAGGAGCCTGATTTATGGTTGTGCTCACCAGAAAACGCTCTTTTATGTACATAATCCTGCCTGGGAAAGTTGGTATACATGATAGAAAGTTGTCAGTTCCATGCAGATAGAGTGAGCAAAACAAGGCTCAAATTGTTCTTTTTTTCTCCTTGTCAATTTGTTCCCGGGCTATAATGCTATTTTCCCATGCTCGCCAAGGCCCTGTCGTTTGTTTAGCAATGTCGCAATTGGGTGTTAATGCCTCTTTAGTTATGTCACCCCTGTCTGTTGAGGAGCAAGAGAGGCGCCTCTGCTTTTCCTCTCTCAATCCTGGACTGTTTCAGATGGGGGAATTAAGACCGTGTCAATGTGAGGTAAGAAAGTGACAGCGCAGGAATCTAATGCTCTTTACACCATGACTGGGAATAATCGGAGATATCCCATGTGGCAGCTGCTCTCTTCCGCCATGTAAAGTGGTAGGCACTTCAGGAGATGTATTATTGCTTTTGTTTTATATTGACTGTATGACTGTACATTATCTCTGTAAATATTACTACTCATCAAATAATTAAACATGTGGACATATTGTTTAATTATTTTATCATTTTAGCTGTATATTATCATAAAGTTAGTCCGTTACAATGTGCAAAGAAATCCTATCAACAAGTCAAACACTTAAAGACAATTACAGTAATATTAATACTGAAGACCTAGGTAATTTTCACTTGCAAAATGCACCACACTGTAAAAAATTATATGTTCAATCAAAGTTATGACAACATATGTTTTTGCTTTAACTCATCAAAATAAGTTAAGCAATTTTCAACTTTTTTATGTTATACAAGATTCAACTTATTTTTTAAGTGTTTAATTAATGTAATTTAAGTTGAAATTACTTGATCTAAAAAAAATTTTTTTACAGTGCATGTTGTATTTATATGAAATGAGAAAGTGCAAATACACTGAAAATAAATTTGGTGTAAATTTTGCTATTAAACTTCACAATTAATTACAAATAAGCAGCAAGTAACGCATTTAATTAAACTTAAGATTTTGAAATAATAATAAGATAAATAAATAGTATTTTCTTGTAAAATTGTTCCAGTATAATATTTGATCTCATCAACCCAGTCTCATTAGAAAACGTAATTATTATGCGTTTCATATAAACGTTTGATTTTTAAAAAAATATATGCATGAACAACCCATCAGTGGGGCGTAAGCATATCATACACAGATGTATGAATGAGTTTGAACGAATTCATACAAATTAGCCACCAATTTGCCAAAACCAAAAAAATATGTATGTTTGTATGATATACAGTGTTTCCACGGACGACAACGAATATTAAGAATTATCATTCCACTACAGATGGCGTGTTTGACCATTCAGAAAAAAAGTATTTCAGAGGCCTGTGTAATAATAAGCCATATTTCAGACCAAGTCCAAAATGAACCACTGAGTTCAGTTAAGTGAAAGTCTACTTTTAGCTCTAAATTATGGTGCTACAGGACCAGGAATGTTCATTTATAATCTATGCCTTTTGTTTGCTCAGAAGCTTTGACACAGCCTTTCCAGTCTAAACTTTTGACCCCTGGTCACTGTGGTACAGCTGATGGTGTTTGAGGAGAACGTAATGGGGCTCATTTCAGATGGAATCATTCCAAGTGTAAACAATGGTTCTGATGCCTCATCCAGATTCTCCTCACACTCTTCGAGGAAGGAGATGCTGGCCTCATTACTGCAGCCAGTGTGACGATCATGTCCAGAGCCAGGGGGACTTGACATTTTGCCCTCTTCCATGAGGTGAACTTCTTACTATTGTCGTTCAGACAATATTTCTGGTGCATTAGATGACCGATTTACTTGATGATAGATATCTAAACACGGGATTTGCATGTTCAAAAAGCATATCAAGTAAATAGTTTCTTAGCATGTTTCCCAGAAGGGTGTTTTTGTTGATTTAACTTCAAATCAAAAGACATATAACCAGCTGTGTGTTTATCTATTTTGATTTTATATTCAAAAAGAAATACATGAACCTCTTTCAATGGTTTTCACCGAAATGTCTTTGCTTTTGCTTTGTTTGAATTGTCTGTTTGACCTTGCAATCTCCATTGCAAACCAGCAATGTCTATTTCAGCAAGAGCCCATGGTTTGTGTTTGTTTTATTGACTGGCCACAGACCAGAGTTGTACCTCCTTAGAGTTAAATGGGTTTTCATTTTTTATTGGCAGGCCACTGACAGAGGTGTTTTATTGAAGCTCTTTAGAGTTTAACAGCTCGGAGCATCAATGTGTGCTAAAGAGATGCCTATAAAATCAAACAAAATGAAGTAAAATAAAAATGAGATGAGAAACACCTCAAACCTAATGGCAAGTAAAAAAATTAGAACCATTAACCTCAGGCGATTAAATGGTAGCAATGGCCTGTTTAGTTTTATCACTTTAACATGCTCAAACATCATTTTGTTATAGATCTCATTGGTTCACATGCTGTTTCAAAATGTTCTGCCTCACAGTAGATCAGCAGACAAACTTGATGTGCACTTTCCTTTCAAATATGGAGTCAGTGGATAAACCTTTCTCTGAAAGGGTTATTTACCACACAAAGCATCTACTCAGAATAGGTTGTAAAACATATTTTTTTTAGTTTCTAAGAATAGCATTTATATAGTGCTTCCAATATTCAGTGACAGCAATAGTGACAAATATATCCATGAAAAATAAAGAGGTATGAATAGGATCATAGCCTGCTGAACTTGAGGTCTCGTCATTATTGATTATGGAAATATGCCTGACTATGACCTAGGTATTTTATGAGCCTTAAGCATTGATTAAATACACACCAAAACATCTTTGGCAGTAAAATCGGGAGTCCGTTCAATTAGTGTCCCTCCTGTCTTAAATTCTTCCTCTTTAAAAGCATTTCATTCTTTTATGTATTTACTCCATTGTCCAAATATTAAATTAAGCTCGGGCCGTACTGATGGCGAATGACCTCTTGTGGAACATTTGACCTCTGACTTTTGACAGAGAGGATCGTCTGGGGCTCCGGTCATGTGGTGAATCAGGCAAGAGGTCAGAGCAATGCACTTACGTTTTCGCTGCCCATCGTCCTCCATGCACTTGCATGAGGCTACAGCCTCAGATTTGGCATTCAGATCAATAGATTCTCAAAGATTGACTTCATAAGTAGGTCATAAGAAGCATTTTAGATATTAGCGCCGGTCAGCAAGAGGCTGCGTAGAGTTCATGCTCTGGTCTCGCACTTAAGCTCTCGCCCTAACAATAAAACTGAGAATACATGAATCATCTAAATTCAATAGGTAGAAAGAGAAAGTAAAAGGCTGGATAATAGTCTCTTCCAACAGATGATAGACATTTAAACAACTGAGTTTTTGAGTTCAATTATTTTCATTTGTTTGTTTGGGTTTTTGTTTTGTTTATAGCTTTTTTCTTTGCTTTGCTGTTGTCTTTTAAACAACTGTGTTTTTGAGTTAAAGTATTTTCATTTGTTTTGTTTTGTTTTTTGGCTTTGCTGTTGTCTTTGGGTTAAACTTTGTGTTTGTTTGTTTGGGTTTTTGTTTTGCTTTGTTTTGGGGCTTTGCTTTTGTCTTTGCTTTGTTGATATTTTAATTTTATTTTGCTTTGCTTGTTTTTTCTTTTCTTTGACTTGATTTTTTTATTGTTTATTTGCTTTTTTTCTTTGCTTTGCTGTTGTCTTTTTAATTAAACAACAGATTTTTTTGTTTATAATATTTGTTTATTGTTAAGGTTGTTAATATGATGTGTTTCTGAAAGTTTACAGATTTTGCCCTACATTTTCAAATAATTTTAAATTGTGAATAGTTCATTCTTTATCACTGAAATTGTGCCATTGGTCATCATTTAAATTGTGTCTGATGATGTTATTTGGGTTATTAACATTTCATTTTTTAAATCGCGAGTTATTAATAAAATGATATTAACATTATTTTCTCAGTCAAATATTTTTCTCAAAAATATTTTTGGTTTGTTTTAGTGGCCAGGTTTGAGTTTCCCACAGCAGTGTTTCTACAACGATAACACATCGCAGTATCATGACCTAATATAGTATAGCTATATCAGTTTGAACCAGTAGCAAAAAAAAAAAAAAAAGAAAAATATGAAAGACATCACTTCAGACAAATGACAGAAAGATATGCCCGAGCTCATCAATGAAATTCACGCTGCGAGTTAGTTTAAAATTCCACATCTCAAGAACCGAGCACGCGGGGCAGAAGAATACCACCCGGAGCTGCAAGGTAATATCATTTCCATGTTCACTTTTTCATCATTTTTCATCAGACCCAATATTTAATGCTGTTAGCCAGAACGCACCGGCGGTCACAATGAAAAGCTTGTCAATGGCCGCATGTGTCAGACACACAGCCGCTATTGAGTGAGCTGTCTCTGTAATGGAGTGACGAGTCTGGGGAGAGACACCCCCTGAAACACATTTGGGTAATATGCCAGGGCAGTTCCTGTTTATCATGTGATTCATTCACGAACGGGCGCGGTACATTATGTACATAATTCACTGCTTACATTTGTCAAAACATGGGTTTGTATGAGAGCTAATGATCCGCATTAAATTAATGACACCATAAAGGAGAAAAATCCACTGTTCACGCAGGCATGACAGGATCCACTGGCCCTGCTAAAGCATTAAACTTATAAGGGGGTAATCAGGCCCTGAAAACACAACATCCAGCCAAACACAACACGGCAAACGGCGCAGGGAATGTACCATTCTCACTACACTATGTGCGGTTCATAAAACATTTTTCTAGCCACTAACCTTCTCGCGCTTTGTACAGGTTTGTACATGCCGCCAAATTATTACCCCCCTACCATTGGTGGTTTCCCCTGAGACGTCCAAAAATGGTCGAAAAAGTACATTTACAAATATAAGTAAAAACATATATCAATTTAGAGCTAAACTTGACCTAGGCCTATATGGCATTAATAAATTATTAAATTACCATTATAAATCATTATATATATATATATATATATATATATATATATATATATATATATATATATATATATATATATATATATAAAGTAAGCTGATGACATTTACAGCTTTAACAGCTTGACACAAGCTGATTGGTCACTTCTGCAGCCAATAAGCTTGCTGCTCAACATTTGAATAGATGGTCACCATTCCCTATAGCAGTTTGCAGCACACTTTCAGAGTTCGTCTAAAACCCTCCACCTTCCCCAGCTCCACCTGTATAGATCTGCTATGGGTAATTGATATGGTATTTGTGCAGCAGCAGCAGTATGTCTTACATACTCACAGCAGTGTATCGGCGTATGTATTGGCAGAAGCAAGTTCCAGTACTTGCTCTGCAGCAGCAGCAGCAATAATCTACAACAACAGCAATAATCAACAGCAGCAATTCAGCAGCAGCGTAGCACATCTATTCCGCCAATACCAAATACATCAACATTGTCATATCCACTATGCTAAAAACCTTCAGAGAGCTGTCATGATATATATATATATATAATTAATTGAAAATAATCACCTAAGTATTCTTACTTTTCCCCCCTCATACTCACTTTTGATCAAACCTTTGGAGCTGGATGACACTTGGCTTCAATTCTGTGTCCTCCAATAGCAGGAAGTACACTATCAGCTGATTCCTGCTCTACCCATAATCCTCCCTCTCTCTCCTGCTCAATGTCACTATAGCTGAAAGATACGAGACGTGACACAGCTTGTCCACTACTTTCATTTCATTAAAAGATATAATACATTCAGGGTGCACTTTATCACCTTTTTATTGTCTTTTTAATTCATCGCACTGGTCCTCTTTGTGTCGGCCATAACTTTTCTCCCGGAGAGCGAGGGCTACGCATCTTGCCACACAATACAGCCCTAAATGCATGTATAATAAGGCTTTGATTTCAGTGGCATGCTGGGTCTCCTCAGCCAGCCAGGGAGAAATCTATTACTCCGCTGCCATTTTCCTAAGTGTTTGTACCCTACCATGACCCTCTACTTTATCTGTTGGTTTTTATTTTCAGAGTGCATGCTGTCCATATGTTACTCTAATAGTTGCTATAATTCTTGGCCAATAGGGCTCATGTTTTATTGGAGTGAGTAAAAAAAAAAAAAAAGACAAAAAAAAGGAAAAAGGACAAGGCAAGAATGCATTTTAATATAAAACCTCTTTAGCAATACACTAATGGGCTGACATTGATGTATTTGCATAGAGATGAATTATACAGGCCTGGCTTGACGTGACTTTTAAAATATGATTGAGGAGGTTATTATTGCTGCACTATGCTATGTGTTAGCAGGTTATTTTAGCATGGCTAGTGCTAATAAAATGCAGGACTCAGGACTTGGCCGATGAGGGCAGTTTATTCATGGCCTGAGCCGTCTATGAAGGTGCTCATTTTGACATTATTCTCCCCTAGACCCCCACCACCATAAGCATTAAACAAAATGTCAACGGCTTGGCTTGCTTTATGGTTTTTGAATGACTCTTCCCACAAAAAAAAAGAATTAAGCAGCACATCCTTTTTCAACTATGAGAATAATAAATAAAAAAAGTCTCGAGCACCAAATCAGCATATTAAAATGATTTCTGAAGGATCATTTGACACTGCTGAAAATGTAATTTTGCCATCACAAGAATAAATGACATTTAAAATATATTAAAATAGAAAGAAGTTATTTTATATGGTGAGGGTAAGAGACTTCTTTCAAAAAACATAAAAAATACCCCAAAATTTTAATATATACACTCTTGAAAATAAAGGTTATTTATTGGCATCTAGAACCTTTAAATGTGCAGTAAGCATTTTCTGAGAAACGCTGTTGAAAGTGGTTTAGACCAAGCGCCAAAACACACTTGTAGCCAATCAGGTGCCTGTGTTGCATAGCCTGTTCGTGAATTTGGGGGTGGAGCTATCAAGATGGGGTGTGACACTTTTGGCTAGGGGCGTGTTTGTTTTTAGTGATTTCAAATATCAACAGCATTTTTCAGAAATCACTTACTGCACCTTTAAAGGGGTGGTATAATGCCCTTTTCACAAGATGTAAAATAAGTCTTTGATGTCCCCAGAGTGTGTTTGTGAAGTTTTAGCTCAAAATACCCCCACAGATATTTTTATATAGCATGTTAAAGTTGTCAATTTTTGAGGGTGAGCAAAAACGCACTGTTTTTGTGTGTGTCCCTTTAAATGCAAATGAGCTGCTGCTCCCGGCACAGAGGGCGGAGCTTCAACAGCTTGCACTCACACAGACGTGCACTGAAAATTTCAAAAACTTTTAGCCTTTTATGTTCAAACCGGATTCAGACAATGATGGAGAGACTCAAGAAGAGGTGACAACATGTAGAATGCAACAGGACGTTTCTGAATGGTTAGTTGATGAATTTATGTAGCTTATGTGTAGTTATCTTCTAGTCATTGATTAGCATATTCTGTCTTGATAATATATAAATCGTGTTCCGGGGGCGGGGTTTATGTACATTTTAGGGTTGGTGATGTCACTAACCCGGGAGGAATGTCATGTAGTCCCTATCCGTTTGTTGTATAGTCCTTAAAAAGCGATTTCTTTAAAAGCAAATATCTTCGTTTGCTTTGAACTTTGAGCATTGTAACTTTGCAGACGTTGCTTATGCTCAAACAGCAACATTACACACTAACTAAAGTTAAAAATGTGAAATCATAATCAACCACCCCTTTAACATCCATGGAATATTTCCATTGCACAAAAGGTTCTTTATAGTGGAAAAAGCTTCTATAGATTTTTAAAATGTTCTTCACACTAAGACAAAAATTGTTCTTTATGAACTGATCATTGAAAGGTTCTTTGGGGAACCATAAATGTCTATGTCGTCACTGCAAAAACCTCCTCTTGTAATGTTTGTGAGAAAAATAATAATATATAGAAAATTAAGTTTCACTAACTGCGTTCAATAAACCCATCCCTTTTTCCACAGTGTACGAGTCCTTCCGTCAGATTAGTTTAAATGTGCTTATCTTTTTGGTTGTTTACCACCATCTGATTGTGAATCAAGATTTGTTTGTAAGCCACTGCAACTAAAGGCTTTGACAGATTATGAGAACATCATTAGACAAGATTACAGAAGATTATAAACACTAGAGTGTGTTCATACCACCCAGGATGCCCCCCGAATCTTCAGCTCCTGGAGAACAATACAAATATACTCAAGAGGCCACACATCAACCTCAAACCCAAAACTCCACATTCACCTGCACATACATACTTAAAAACAGCAATAATTAACCAAGCAGATGCCCAGCTAACAAACACATGTTCTAAGAACATGTTCTCTGAATGTTTTTTAAACGTTCTAAAAACGTTTTTTCTTGGTAATGCCAATGTTCCATTTTATAATTTTGGAAACATAATGGGAACGTTACTTCTGAATTATCTCTGAACATTACATTTAAAAACTGTAAAACGGTAAAAACATTCCATGAATGATATATAAATAACATATATGTTATATAACATATAACATGTTTTTGTGCTAACTGATTAAGAACATTAGATAATATTTTATTAACATTATTGGAAGAGCATTTGTAACTTTGAGAGAACCTTGCCACAACGTTATGAGAACATTCCCTGTTTAATAGAAATGTGTGGTAAATATAGCTTTAATATTACATGAGAGAAGAATAGAGTGTATTATAATAAACACTAATCATTAAGGGAAGAGTTAAAAGGTATAATAAGAGCAAAATCCTTCATGCAAGAAAACCTCCCATGAAGCTCATTGCACTGTGACAAGCACCCGGGGTTTTCATAATAGGGGATCCCAAGGTGCTCTTTATCAGGACTCTCCAAATGGTTGAGAAATAGATAAGGCCTCAGGCGCATGTAAGCCAGCATTCATTCTCTACGGCTGCAGCCTCTTGTGACACAGTCTTGTATGTAATCTCTTGTAGTACACGTTCAACTGAGAGCACATCAATGGGCTTCTTTATCCAAAACACACAGTTATCAGCAAATTAGTCACATCACTAAATGTCAAAAGACATTTAAGTGCCATGGATGAAGATATGTGTGGAGTAAAACACTGAGTATGGGAACTGCGGTGCAGATGAGATCCAATGGTGGATTATTTTGTAACTGAAACCAGAATTGAAAAATAAGAATGACTCCCTTCCGATTAATGAGCCAGAATTTTTAAATTTGACAAGAACAGGAATTTTCCCATAATACTCTCTCTCTCTCTCCTGTTCAATGTCACGAGACATGACAGAGATTCTACTTAAATTTCATTGAAATATATAACACATTAATACATTAAAACAATAAACAGGAAGTTGAACTGGAATGACAGGAACAGGAAGTTACTGCATTGTAATTTAGAGAAATTAAGCACAGGTAACGCATTCTGCGAAATGAAGTGTTCTTCCACCCTGGTCTACAAACATTAATTCATTAAACATTACACTGTAAACTGTGATCAGTTGACTTAACTTAAAAAAAATGAGGAAACCCGTTACCTTAAAATTATTAGGTAAATAAACTTAATGCGTAATTGAAAAAAATTAAGTTATGTGAACTTGACAATTCCATATAATTTTTTTTTTCAATCATGCATTTTATTTACTTAATCTATCTATCTGTCTATCTATCTGTCTATCTATCTATCTATCTATCTATCTATCTATCTATCTATCTATCTATCTATCTATCTATCTATCTATCTATCTATCAGAGGTCAGAAATGTGACCACTGACTGTCCGCTGCGTTTATATTGTGTTATACTGTATTATTATGTTTATTTTAACTGTATTGTTTAATTTTATGTAAAGGCCCACTAGGGACTAACATTGAGAATTAGCTTCGGCTAAAATGTAGTATGTAACATGAGCTTATGTAACATACTTGTCCCTATTTAAATAAACTTAAATAAATAAATAAAAATATCTATCTATCTAGGCTATATCCAAAAAGTTTTTTTTACGTTTTTTTCAAAACTTTCAAACAAGTTCAAATGTCTGGTTATATGAATTTCTTTGAAATTCAATTCATTTGAATGCATCCTGTTTGCAGCCCAGTTTAAATTTGGGAATTTAAAAGGCATTTGAAATTAATTTCTGAATCTGGTGATAAACTGGACATTTCCAATATGCATGTCATCTTAGGTAAGGGCTGTGGGAGGCAACTGCTATTTCTCAACTAATTAACCTCGCTTACAACAAGTGTCTGATGGGAGAGCAGCACTGACCCAGGATCATGTGGCCAGCTGCAGCCCCAGCACTGTTCCTGGAGCAGTACATCAGCAGGCACTCAGCAGATGCTAAGATATCTCCCCTGAGGAGCAGACGCCATGTTCACCACACCTGGACCTTGGTGATGGATCATAATTCTACTCAGATCAGGGGAACGAGCAAGCCTGCAGAACCGGGTCTTTCCTGCCTATATGCCATGGTCCACCTGCTCTGCCTCTTTCATTGCACTTTACAAATGTAGGGACGTTATATGCATTTGAGTTGAAAATAATATAGAAATTTGTCTATAACATCTACAATGAAGTATTGTTCACTTAATCATTGGTAAAGAATGTGTCAATTTAACCCCACTACATCATTCATACATAATCATAAACAAAATTAAAATAAATCAAAACTTCTTTATTATTGTTCATTTACTAAATAATGGTGCATGTTCAAAATCATCTACTTTCACTCATTTTCAGTCGCCATTCAGCATTGTTTGTTCTTTTGCATTAGCTCATTTCGTGATGTGCTCATTTGAAATGGCTTTGTACAGTATAGTGCTAATGAGCATATTCATGAATGTATTTTAATGTGAAGCAATCAGAGATTAATTGTTGTAGATGAGAGTTCATTAAGCTCTCGCTCAACAGTAATTTGATACCTTATTGACATCAGGTCATTGGCCTACACATGTAGCAAAATAAGGATAGATTCATTAGAGTTTGACATGCTGAAATCTCGAGCCTATATAAGAAATAATGCAATGAAAAAAGCATGGATGTTTTTGAAAAACAAGACGAACCGTTACACGGATATAAGAAAATATAGAGATTATAGTATTATAGTATGAGTTTTCGTATTGAAAAAGTTCTCTAATTTCTGTTTTTTTTTTATTTTTATTTTTTTTATTGGAAAGTCAATTGACGCAACCACCGAATAAAAGAGAATATGTTGTAAAAGTTGAAAAATGGTTAATTGCAGAAACATACTAAAATGGAAAAAGCCCAGTATTGGAATGCTGGGGGGCAAAACAAGGCAAAATTCAACATGTGTCAGAAAGAATGTTCAATTTTATTTTATTGTATTAATGAAAACTTTCTACATTTGCAAATTGGTCAGATTCTGGAACGCTCTCGATTAGACACAGATTTCCAACTTTACGTGTCACGCGTGTAAATGACAAAATTATTATATGTTTAGGGAATGATAATTTTTTTAACCGTTTGATTTGCTCAAAGAAATCAAAGAAAAGTTGTTAAAATGCAATTTCATCACAGATCCATGACAGTTTCCATTCTGTGAAGCATCAAATCATCAGGCATTCTGCTTCTTTAGCCTATATAATTACACATATCTTTCAAATAGGCTAAATGTTTTTTTTTCTTTTGTCGTAGAATTAACTTTTCCAGTTATAAATTCAGCCTAAATTGTTTTATTTCAAACACGATTTTATTTGTATGCAATGAGACACACATCCTTGCCAAGTGCATGAGATTAAGTTAGTCGCCTTTGTCAATTCGATAACGTGCAAAATGCTGAACATCTAAAGACTGTCATGTGGCTAAATCTTTCCCTTCAGATTAATAACATTTTTAAACCATTTCGTTCTTTTGGCAACCCTTTATGGACCGTTAATGTTATAATCTGAGTTGCGCATCAAAATAATTAAATGAGTAAAATGAATAGCCTAAATGTGTAGAAATAAAAATTTGAGTGTCTTTTTTTAGTATAACTGTAGGTCTGCCTACAATGATACATGTAACATAATAGATAATGCTGCATCAAAAAAAAAAACACAAAAAAAATCATATTGGTTGATAACCTGTGGAGAAGCATTGGACCTGCTGTCCTTCAAAAATACCAGCTCAAAATATTTTCTGATAGTACAACGGTGCACGGTGCATCATCTCACCTTATAAATTAAAAATTACTGTTGGTTTGTTGAGAACAAATCGGTTGAGTGGTTTTCAATTTCCAAAGAACATGGTGATCTAATCGCGCGAATCAGCTGACATATTGAAGCTGTGACGCGATCAGCTGAAGACCAAACGCTTTATTACTTTCATTTTCCCTCCAGTTATGTCCTTTTTTTCATCGACATTTCTCAATGAACGAAAATACATCGAAAATCTAGTAAATTATGCAAGAGCTCGGAGTAATTGTCTTTAAAACAATTAAATGTGTTCACACAGAGCAATAACAGAACATGTTTATTCAATTACTGAAATGAAACAGATCACCGTGTTGATATTGTCGAATAACGAATAATAATACAAAATATTTATAGGACTATATATAAAATGCATTTTAATAAGAGTTGCCACGTCAATAACAAGTGAGACAACTTCTTGCAGAAGCGAAGATTCAATAATTAATCAAGAATCGGCCAGCATATTTATTAATGCTTGAAAACTTCGTTGTAGTTTATTCACAAAATATTTATATTCGATTTGATAATAACAGAAAGAAAAAATATCCCATATGTTTAACATTTTATTAAATAAAAGTGCAATACACAACCTGCAAGGCGCATTTTGCAGGATTCAAACACTGTTACAAACTTAAAATATCATAAATTAATCATGAAAAAAATTAAAGAAACATTCTAACATTGGGAGACGAACACTAGCATTATATTACAAATATATGGTTAGGTGTTTGTTTATATTTACACTTGTTATGGCCTTTTTTGGCTGAGCCTCATTTCAGGCTGTCGCTTATGTCTTCAGTGGTCAACTCTGAAAATTATTCTATATTTCCATGGTTGATTATTTTTTAAGGACCAAAAGGGCTGAGGCAACTTATACCCATAGACAAAAAAAAAAAATCAAAAAAAAAAATCAAATAACTCAGGGTGATAAGCACCTATACAAATTAATGATATGAAAATGCAAATCACAAAGCCTAAACCAAAAATTAAACTGAGGCGAAGTGAACGAATTCTGCCATGTTTACTATTCAAAATATTTTACACATAAATATTCACAGTAATATAATTCCTATGCGATACAACTCACGCTGTTAATTTACAAAAATGTACCGTTGTCTTTACGTTGAAACGTGTCTATTGCAGACACTGATGCACGTTCAGCTCCACCAATAGTGCATATTCCTCTGATTTGCATCCTTCCTCTCAAACCAGAGCTCAAACTTGGTGAAAAACAGTAGCCTACAGTATTATTTTTGACACTTCTTGATGAATTTGACAACCCATCTCCCGCTTCCGCTTTACGAGCTCTCGTTTTCCGATGTGTGAATAATAAGAGCTGAGTTTGGTTTGTGTTTTTTCAGTAACTGCGTTATTTTTTCATCGTCCGAGTTTGGGTCTAAAGGTTTGTTGTAGTCGTCGTCGTCGTCTTCATTTTCCGAGGCCCCTTTCAGCCTTTCGGTCTCCGAATCTTGTTTTTTCTTCGCCGTGGCCATTTCAGCCGCGTGCCGTTTTCTCCATTTTGTTCTTCGGTTTTGAAACCACACCTTTACAATTAAAAAAAGAGATTTTAATCCACACAGAAATGATGATTTATCTTCAGCAAAAAAAAAAAGAAAAAAAAAAAGCATAGGCTACCAAATGGAAATTATAATAGCGTGTCGTCCAAAAACATTTTTCAGTGTCAAACAAATTAAAGTATGAAAAGGCTGATAGGCTATATAAAAAAAATATTATACCTTGAACAGAGCTATTTAAATAGCCTATCTGTATCCTAACCTCCTAATTTCACTTCAAGTGAATATTCCAATCGGAATTAGGCTGAGATATTCAATCAAATAGCCTATCAACGGGTATAAAATTCGACCAGTTTTCTGAGCCTATTAAATTAAATTGTTTTAATGCGATAATTGCAACAACAAAAAATTGCAGTTGTGCACATTGCAATCTTATACAAAATTATTTGTTTTAAGATAACTCCATGACTGAATAACTTTAATATAGCCTATAGGCCTATATGAAAATAATTTTTCATTTTTGCAACGTTGCTTTAAAATGTAAGTAGCCTACATTAGAGAAATAAATTGATGTAGACCTATGTATAAAAGTTATAAATTAACAGATGTAGGAAGGTATGAATAAACACATTTATTAGGCCGATCCCACATTGAATTCTCTTTTTTAATAGCTATTGAATTAATGAATAATCAAGCCAGTCAAGGTGTTCCCCTCTCATGCATAAACTAAACTATTAGGACTGTCTTACCTTGACTTGGCTTTCTGTCATTCCTAAAGAGTAGGCCAACCGCGCTCTCTCGGGTCCTGCTAAATATTTCGTTTGCTCGAATGTTTTTTCCAGAGCAAAAATTTGCTGGCCGGAAAACGTCGGTCGAGTGTGTTTCCTTTTTCCATCTTTGTCCAGCAGCACTGAGTTTTGATCTGTAGGAGGGCAAAATAAAATAAAAAATCAGCTATTGTTATACCCTATGATTAGCTATGTTTGTGCTTATTGTTATCAAGTATATATTGTTATTCAAGAAAGTTAATCGCGAATGAATAGCGCACTTACGTGGTGAACATGCAAATCTGGCGTCTCTCCAGTGCGGGCTCTGCATGACTCCAGGCCAGAATATCGGGGTTCTGCCTGGCAGGTCTGTCAGTGGTTTCGGATAGCGAGCCACCGCCACGGCACTGGGGCTGAAATACAGCCCTGGAGGCGGCGGGGGACTCAGGCTGCTGAAACGGGGCAGTCCGGACAAGATCCCAGCGGGAGAAGATGCCGCCGCTGCCGCTGCCATTCCGGTGACCATCGACGGGCGACTGAGGATGTCGTTTATTCCGTGAGGGGTGGCGACCGCGGACTGATGGTGTGATCCGAGAGCTGAAAGTCCACTGGATGTTTTGATCCCCGGGGACGACACGGGGATACCACCTGGATTCGGAGAGGTAGCTGTCGGTGAAGTGGAGGATGCTGGTCCAGTGGAAGATAACGGGTAGGCTGGGTAAAGGGGTGTCTTCATTTCGGTCATACTGTGTAAAGCAGCCAAAGGTGGGGTATTGAGTAGGAAAGCGCTCTGGCGAGACCCGTCCATTTGCCCCACCGCTAACATAACCAAGAAACTACAACTTTAACTAAATATTGCGCAAGAAGCAAGACGGTGGAGACCGAAGAAAAACGTGAACACAAACGCAGAACAGCCTACCGAAAAGAGAAACAAAAATCGGCTAGGCTACCTCACAATCTCAAGCCTTCAGACAAAAAGTAATTTCTCTAAAAAAATCCCAATCAGATGTACTGAAGCTTCAAACCCATCTCCTCTGGCAAAATCCATTCCCTTCTTTCAGAGCTTGCAAATATGGCATGATAGCCTACAAGAGAGCCGTCCTTTAAAAGATAGAGTGTTTTGAAATCTATAAATAAAAAGAGAGTCTTTCTGGGTAGTTCACATGAAGATCTGGAAGATAATAAAACATTTTCATCAACCTGCTGTCTTTTGCTGCAAAAAGTCAAAACTTTGAGAGCGTGCCTGGGAAAGTAGAGGGGCTCGGTGGGACGTGATTGGCTGAGCCCGGCGGTGACGCGCTCCGTGTCAGCTGAGTTCCTCTGTCTGAACTGAATTTAGGAGTATGTCCTCATTGGTTCTCATTTGCACATTAAAAGAGCTGCCATCCGACCCACTATTAAATACAAAAAGGGGACAAAATCAATGTAGTCAATTTGAGATCTATTTCTTAAATAAAGGGACATCTGCATGCGTGCCGGTCATGTGAGGCGGTGGGATATCTTATGAGCTTAAAAGTCTCTGTGGACATCCAGCGCTTAAACACTCCGATAAATCACAACACAATCACAGAAGGATGAAGCTTCAATAAACACTATCATTTTACTAAGATACACCGGTGTTTTGCCAGATGAGAAGTTTATATAGGCCTATGTATCATATTTTTACTCTTTTAATTCATTTTATAACTGTATCATTTATCTCTTTTATTTTTTTATAACTGTTTTCATTTTCCTTGCATTTATTTTGTGATGATTTTAATTCCTTTCTGTGTAAAGCACTTTGAATTGCCATAGTGTATAAAATGTGCTATATAAATAAACTTGCCTATACAACTTTGAGCTCCACCCGGTAGGCTTAGGCTACATGTATTTCCCACCTTCTTATCAAAACCTTCCGCCACTTTTTTTTTCTTCAAATTGATATTGGATTTGTTATTGGCAAATATTACTGTATTATTTGGTTTCTTCTGAATAAACTAAGCGCCAACTGAATACATGTGTAATATTAGAAACTCACAGCCGCAGTCTTAAAGGTTCTGTACATCTCTCTGTGCATATAAGCCACATGCTGTATTAATCTAATTTAAAAAATATCAGTAGTCCATTAAAGATAAAGAGGCTGACTTGTTACAGAATATTATGTAAATAGCCTAAGTTATGCAAAACAACCAAAGGGAAACAATTGTTTTGTGTCATGATGTATCCTTTTCTCTGCTATCTTACTCCATCTAAGGTTTATATCCTAATGTAAACTGCAGTGTTGCAGCATCTAGTGGTCAAAGAGTGGAATAGCATACTGGGATGTGGCGAATAATGCAACCCTCCTGTTGCATTAAAAATGACCTGATTCACGATTACTGTCATATATTTTCATGTTACATAAAATCTATCTACACAAATGAGATTCATAGATTTACTGTTACAAATAAAACTGAGTTACAAATATTTATATACTAACGCATATTAGTAGGCTACTATATAATTCTATTAAATTGTGCTTTTTGAGGAATAAACTCAAATAGCAAAAATCCCAAGATGAGTAATTCACACGTTTTAGAATTAAGTCCAGAAAAAAAAATCAATTCCTTTGTATTACCTCCATATATAGCCAACATGACCTAAACGGAGTCCCTCCTCAAGAGAAAGCTCTTGCCACCTTTATTTTGTTCACATGGACAGATTTGCGGTGCTACAGCGCCCTCTAATGTTGAACCTAGCGTTATGTCCTCTGGTATTAAAGCGCACGGAGGTCGTGCCAAAAACACAAAACGGTTTATAAACGAGGCAAGACTCATTTTAATTAACTTTAAATACTTAGTCAATATGTTTTGTTACATAAAATATATCTATATGCATATTCTGGTTGTATATTTCACTGACTGCATAATGTGTCAACATCTGATTAGACAAGTATTTAAATGACTGACAACCAAACATATTAAATGTAACTATTTAATGATGTTAACTATCTAGTTAAACCCCATCAAGGTTCATATCAAACTCTGGTTCTTAACCAACAACCAAGCCAATCACTACAAGACATCTTTTTGGCAAAGGACACTCAAAGATCTTGATTCCCAAGATAAAAGTACACACATCAATACACACTGAAGAATGATTTAAATTGTAAAGTCTTTGTTTAATGCACTGTTTATTACACAATATTTGACTAAATTCTAGTGTTCTGCCTGTCAAATAACCCAAGTTTTGCTTAGTAATGACATATTTCTGTTTGGCACTAGTGGACCATTTGAACAGTTTGACACTGCTTAGACAATTTTTTCCCCTTTTAAAATTACTTGAGCATCATGCCTTAAAGTAAAATAAAAAACTGAATATACAAGAAAAGGAGCAGAGTCAATGTGTAGTACGAACGTTGGACTTTATTTACATTTACTCCCGAGCCATAAGCTTCTGCTTCTTCAGTTTCTTCTGAGAAATCTGCAAAGAGAAAACAAATATTAGTTAATGTGCATTCAACAAGAAACTCCACACAACTCCATTTAATGCACAATGGCTGCTCAGAAAAGTACATTTCTTTTCATCATTAATCCAAAGGTGTCCTAAGTGGTCATCATTACAGCCAAGTGAACTACTTTACTTCAGAAGAACATTAACAATCATACCTTTTTCTTCTGAGACACCTCCTCCTCTGGTTTGGGAACGATCTGCTCCTTCTCAGTGAGGATCATTTCGATGTGGCATGGGGAGCTCATGTAGGGGTTGATGCGTCCATGGGCACGGTAAGTACGCCTACGCATCTTTGGGGCCTTGTTCACCTGGATGTGCTCGATCACCAGAGAGTCCACATCCAAACCCTACAAGATCACAATGTGGGATGAAATAAAGCCAACACCCTAATAGCGGTAAAGCTGCATTCATGCAAGCCAAATTACAGTCACAAACTGAAGCCAAAATGCTGCCCAACCCTAAGTTGAATTGAAAATGTATTAGAGTAATTGTTCATAAGGTCGTACCTTGAGCTCAGCGTTGCTTTCTGCATTCTTCAGCATGTGGAGCAGGAACTCTGCGCTTTTCTTGGGCCAACGTCCCTGAGTCCAGTTATGCTGCTTGGCCTAAAAAATAGAAAATAACGACAACACCTGTAAGCTTAAACGTTATCTTAAACTGAAACACATTGAGCTACAATACTGTTCTAAAGTTTGGGGTCAGTAAGATATTCAAATAAATTAATACTTATTCAGCAAGGATGCATTCAATTTGTGAAAGTGAACAGTGACAGTAAAGACTTTATAATAAAAAAAGATTAATATTTCTGAAAAGCATTTTTTTTACTTTCTATTTAAAAAAAAAAAAATCATCGTTTCCACAAATTTAGCATCACATGCATTTTTTTAACATTAAATGTATGAGCATCAACATCATATATATATATATATATATATATATATATATATATAGTTTAAGTTGTAATATTTCACAATATTACCAATTTGACTTAAATGCAACCTGCATCAAATAAATGCAACCTGAAGCATAAGACTTTAAACACTTTTACAGAACCCAAACTTTTGAACGTTATTTTACATGTTGCTCAGAATAAGTTGAATTTTCATAGTGAACTCCAAAGGTGTCCTAAGATGGTCATCATTGCAACACGGATGGATTAGTTTTGAAAGGCAGCTTTAAATGAATGGGACAAAACCTCACCTGAGCACAACGGCCAACACCACCATTGTAACGCCGGAAAGGAACGCACTGGTGCTTCACCATCACATCCTTCAGGTACTTGTTAGCCTTGCGTATGTGCATGCCTTTGATGGCCTGGGCGGTCTCACGGGTGTTCTGAGGGGGGAACAGCAAGACATCGATTAATAAAAGTCCACTTCAAGTAAATCAGCACTTTAACAAACTACAAATGTGGCTACTCAGAATATACTTGATTCTTTTCATGATTAATAAAAAGGTGTCCTAAGTAGTCATCATCGCAGCCACAGTGCATTTGCTATTCTATTCAGGCATGGAGTGCAACTGATAAGTACTGACAGGTAAGAATCCCATTCATTTTTGTGTATGAGTGCCAAGATTTAATGATAGGTCATTCCACCTTACGTTTAAATTAAGAAATACACCATTAATGATCATGAAGTAGCTTTTTGCATTAATTGAATGCACCGATATCACCAAGGAACCTAAAGTCACAGCAAAAGAAATAAAGCACTGGCTGCATCTGAAATCGCTTATTTCACACCTAAATATGGTAGGCGAAAAAACAGCATGTGACAATAGTACATCCAAATTCACAGTACTCAAAGAGTAAGCCTGTATCCGAAATCACATACTCGAGTAGGTATTATTTTGAATAAGTAATTGCTTCACTACTAAAAAAGTACATTCTATATAGTATTAATGTAATCCGGACATACTGCATTCACCATGCTGTCATTATCATGCAAGCTACCAGCGTCAGTTGTCACTTCACTGCCATTCATAAATCCTCTCCTGTGGCCTCATGGGATAGTAAACTGTCCATCATATGCACACTTCAGGATCTTGGCAAAAGTAGGTCATCCAGGTACTTTCCACCTTCTTTTTTAGAAGTACTATGAATTTGGACATACTTTTTTCACCTAATATATAATAGGGAAGTATGCGATTTCGGATGCAGGCTACAAGTAGGCAAAAATAACCCAGATGCAGCTTATTGCCTCTATTAAACATTTTTGATTTTGCAATTAACTTAAAATATTTTTTTTTATAAATGCCAACTAACCAACATTTGTACCCACATAGTTATTTGAACTCAAAGCAACTAAAAAAAATTCACACAACAATACAAAGTTTTTAACGTAATTCATTTAGTTACAAGCAAAAATTTGGGATGGGAAAAATGCTCCTATTAATGTCATCACGGTTTCAATTATCAATATAACCTGTGAGCAGTACTTTAAGTGTCCTCCTCACAGACATTATCAGCTCCAGAAGCATCAATGAATGACAGTGTCTTGAATCACTCATATTGTGGCATGAAGTCTTACCTTGAAGTGAACACGAAGGTTTGAGCCCCTCGACTTGCATGCTGTAGAACACAAAAGCAATTAACTTACTCCATGTTCAATATTGCACAGGCATTAGGCTATAAAGTAGCTACCAACTCACATTTAGTCGGGTTCTCTGGGTCGAGAGAGTAGCGGACCATTTTCAGAGATCTACGGAGAGAACGAATCACACCAGATGGTTAGAACAGGCGGAAACCAGATACCAAACTCGACAGACAAAAAGACAACTGTTAATGACAGTCCATAAAAATAAAACACACGGATACTAGCACTAATAGTGTGGCCACCGCATGATATATACATCGATTCATACACAGAAATTGCTATGTCTGGCTACAATTAATATGTAATGAGTTTACAATCCAATCATATTTTCCATTCGTAAGCTCTAAAGCACATGTAGCTCATTCATGTAAAGACGGAGTCCCTGTCCGAGACTAGAAAATGGCAGAACACGGGCGATCATCTTTCACATAACAAAACATTATGATTTTATCTTCGGCGACAAGTCATATTCTCTGAGAATGCTAAATACAACATAAGTAAAAACGTCGATGTGATATTTGAACGCAAAAGTCTTTGATGGTGTTGATATAAAGGGATTATTTTGACCATCGCTGCAGTGGGATTCGTATGGGCACTTACGTTCTCAGGCCGCAGAAGGGAAGAGGAAGTGAAAGGCATTCTGGGAGAACAAATCCGTTTTTTGCTTCTTCGTGGAACGTCATCTGTAGCAACGAGCGCTTTGATAAAGCGGTAGCGCCGCCCAGTGGCTCACATTAAAAAACAATAATAAATAATACATTTTCAACAAAAAAAGTATACCAAAATAATAATATTTTTACATTTTTGCTAATTAATAAATAATTCCAATTTATAAATATTTTTTATTGATCAAAAATCAAAACAAACAATACAATTAGGCTACAATACAAAATTTCAACTGCTAGGGGGAGGTATGAGCAATTCGGCCTATAAGAGTGCACATGTTTTTTGAGGGCAATATTGACTCACTTCACTTTTAAATACTATAAAACATACCCTTCTGCTAGAACATCCTGCTTGCAAAAAGCTACAGCTTTCATCTCTTTTTAAAACTTGAATAAAGTTTAGCAGGGTATATTCTGTGGAGGAGTTTAAAAGATACTTCTTTGACCTTGTTTGTTAAGAGATAGCAATTGGACAAAAGTCAAATTTTTTTCCAGTCAACATCAATCCAAAATGCAATTAAATATGGTTGTGAAACAGTGTCTTTTTGGAAAAGTGCTCTTATTGATCTGTTATAATTATTACAATGAAAGGAGAAACCTATTTGTCCTACAAGGGAGTGTTTTTGTGAGAGGGGAGGGAGTTGCAGGTAATCTAATCTGTTTTGTTCAAACTAAATATTCCAGAAGAAATGGTGCCAAACACAGTTGCAAATTCACTTGCTGGTATGGGAATATTATATTTTGTCAAAAAATTTGCCAAAAATTTACAAAATTTCTCTTAAAAGCCGTTGATTAAACTTGAACCTTTTAAAAAGTTTAGGATTAAAATTGAATGAACTTCCACGATCAGTTCATTGAAGGCAAATGGGAAGATTGTGTGACGAAACACAAACAGCAGGACATAATAAAACGGACAACAATAGAGTTAATTAAATAATAAAAGTTGTAGGCCTGGTTCACTAAGCCAGGATTAGGCCTTAGTTCAATTAGGACAATTAACTTTTATAAACATGCCTTGAAAAAAAACAACAAAAAAAACAATACTGGTGTGCATCTTAAGACAAAACAATGACACTGACATATTTTAAGATATGCCAGTGTAAGTTGCTATCAGTTAAAACAGCTCCAACATGCATTTTAGTCTGGGACTGGGTTTAAGCTTTCTTTGAAAACTCTAATACAACAATTTAGAGTACATTTAGAGTTTAAGGTTTAGAGAAAATTGTGTAAAACAAAAGTAAGGGTTAATGCACGACGAGGTGTCCATTGTCAGGTGTCCATTGTTAATACTTGACAATGGACACCTCGAAGGGCATTAACCCGCTTATACCATGGTCACTTTCCAAATAACACATTTTTAAAACATTAGTTTATATTTTAATTAGTTTTACAATCGAAATCGAATTTTTTTACAAACAATTGCTTGGTTTCCCTGGTTACGCCTGACGCTTTATTTAGCAACCGGAGATATTTATAGTTCGCTCGATTTATACATACAACCGGCACATCCGGGAACTTAACTGTCAATTTCGTAACCGCCCCTTTTTAGGGGAAAACAAGCCAGACTTCCCATAGACTTCAATACAAAATAGCGGCACAAAACAACGTCCGTACACAGCCGGCAGACGTGTATAACTTCAGAAATCACTTAGATGAAATATGTAGAGTAATTATATGTCCACCCTGCTTTCCATAGAGCGTGAACGATACATTTATAAACTTAATTTGGGCAACTTAAAAACATGTCCCTTTCATTCTACCAGCGTCAAATTGGTCTAACAACCCCACCCATTGGCCAGAAGTGTATTACCCGGACATTTACTCGTACCTCATCGAGTCACCAGGTAGCCAGTGAATGATTTTACTTCGGTTTTAAGAAGTAAACATCTTTAAATGTATAATATTATGTCTTTATATTTAGAGTAGCTACTGAGTGCACTTTTCTGTCCAGCTATACAACTAGCCTGATTTAACTTTCGATAGCATCATCCGTAATTCATGATATTTCCATAACAGCAAGATATTGATCATGATGGCAGGCAGAGATGGGCATAAATACATGGAAATTGTATTTAAATTAAAATAAAAATACAAAATACTGTGTGGAAAAATTTAATTAAATGCAAATACATAATAGGGGTAGCCTACTGTGTGAAAAAAAAATGTTTAAATACAAATTACACGTTTGTAAGGGTTAGTACACGTCCTCAATCTGATACTGTGTATGGCGCTCGCCGGATTGTTTTCCCCTAAAAGTGGGCGTGAACATTTTCAGAGACGTTCTATGACGCTACGCCGGTTGTATGTTGCTATGGTTACTCACAGCTGATGTAGCCAGCGCATTTATTTATTAATTTCGAACGGTAAACAGTCAGTTTTACCAGAACTCCTTTACTAGGTGTCCTCTATCACTTTTTAATGGACACCCTGCAGCCAATCAGAATCGAGTATTCACCCAGACCATGGTATAATAAATAAATAATACAAATAAGATTAAACTAACAAAAAATAAAAATAAAATGAAATAATTTGATTTAAATAAAAAAATACATCTAACAATACAGTACTATAAAAGCCAACATAAGAGGAACTAAATATTTTTCCACATATATGATATTAATTTTTCACAGCATAAATTGAATCTTTATAGCCTACATGAAAATGTAGGCTATTGCCTTTGAAATAAAAAAAAAATGTTTTTAGAGCTACCAGAGCACTGTCTTTGGACTAGGATTCTTGAAAAATAAAAATCTTCAAATAACAAAGAAATATATAATATGTCATTTTCAAATGTATTAATAGTCTATATAAAATGGTTGAACTACTTATTGAATAACAATAAACATAAATGTATAGGGGATACATTTAAGATTTAGTAATTAAAAAAAGCATCATAAAAGAACTAATGAAATGTTTACCCTTCTTTCCCTGCTAGATGGCAGCACAGGACTAAATGCCGAATGATAAGAAACTTGTGGGCCGGTGTTTGTGCTGAAGCTCAGAACTTAAAACACTCATTTTTTTTCAGTCAGACCTGTCCAAAACATAGGTAAGATGTTTGTTTTTTTGATGTAGTAGTGTGAAATGCGTTGAAAAAGTGTAGGTACCGTAGCACATAAAATAATATCTCGTCAAAATGTGCTGCATTGTTCATGTGGTGTGATAGGATAAGGCTTAACAAAGCTTCAAACCCTGCAATCTAGTGTACATCCTAATATAGCATATTGTCAGAACACCTGTTTATGTTTTATATATTGAAGACTTCAACATGACACTTTATTTCCAATTGTATTTTCCAGTAGTATACTACTCCTTTATATAAAAATAAATACAATACAAATATAACATGACAGTAATTTGTTAACATTTTAGAGCATTTTATCAGAGCATTCCAGCATTAGATCATCATTAACATGTATTCTATTGATAATAGGCCTTTATTTGAGAAATAAATAATAACCAAGACAGCTTTACTGGTACAAATAAGTACAATAATGTGCTAAGAGGTAGGCTACAATTGTTCATTTATCTCATGATAAAACTGCCCATTGTCATAAGTTGGCTACTCTTTTGGAAAATGAGACTATATGCGGCAGCCACTGCATCAGTCAAAGCGTTTATTTGGCACAAAGCACTGGGCAAGAATTCAGCAAACCTTTATGAAACGTGTAGCCACAGTCAAAAACTCAATATTACAGCCATATTTCCTGTCAAGAGGAATAATGCCATCACTTTTCCCTCTGTGTGTGAAATGAATACTGCACTCAAGTGTACTGCTTCATCAGTCAGACAACTGTCTCCACTCCTTAATGCAGTGCGTTTGTTCTCAGGGTGAGAGATGGTGGGTTTCAGTGGCGCATGGCCTTCACATTGGAGAATTTCATGTTGTTCCCATTATGTTTTTGCTGACCCTTACCTGCACAGAGGTAACGTATAGGCCTACCCAAACTCCCACTCCGCAGTATCGAACCGATTCTCTTGTATCCTGCTCGGAAATCTGCTGAAGCTCACATGCAGGTTAAATTACGACGCCCCTTGAGAACAACTCCAGAGCACTTCAGGATGATGTTAATGCTGCGACTGGTCAACTTGTACCCAGCATTACATTACAGCAGATTTGTTAGCCTTGCACAGTCTTGTTCAGTGCGACAACAATATATTGATCCATTAAACCTGGCCTGTTATTAAGCCTTTCACATGCTGAGCTCATGAAATCTCTTATTTTTCTCTACTATAAATATAGTATTTCACTATATATTGGACATCTGAATGATGGTGACGTTGCATTCCTTTCTGCTTGCTCATATCCTCGTTGTACCTTGTTCTTCTTAATTGCCCAAGCATTTTTCTTGCATGCTCCTGTTCTTAAATAGGAAACCTCAATATGCTTCCAGAGAAATCTTCTATAATCGAATACGTGTGTCTTTGTCAGGTAGGAGTTTCTAAGAATTGCACAATCCATTCTAATCACATCTGAAATATCTTGAGCATTTTTCCATTCCATTGATAGCTCTTTATTTTGCTGATTCAATTTAGGCCCAATCTGAAACAGGTTCTAAGTTACTTTCCATAGAGGTAGTGCATCCGAGGATTGGATTTGTCATTGGGCTTTTTCCATGGGCGGTGAACTTATGCCACCTGTCAAAAGTATAACATGGAAAAAAATGACAAAAATCACAAAATAAACACAATGACATGTGTCATTTTTGTGACAATTTAAGTGCAATTGCCCAGGATTCTAACTTATAATATAGCCTATAATCATAAAAAAAAAAAAAGACATATTTGTCACAAAACTGACATATTTGTGTGCAGACAAGAGAGTTTTATTTAGTGATTTAGATGGACAGTTCTATACGGTGTTGTTGTTGTCAGTGTTGGGGAAAGTTACTTTTAAAAGTAATACGTAAAAAAGTAACTTATTGCGCTACTTAGTTACTTTTTATGGAAAGTAATGCGGTATGTTACTTTTGCGTTACTTTTTCTCAATTGGGTTGGGCTAACTTGTTTGATTTGTAATAAAACAGTTATATTTTTGGCACATGTAAAGGCCCTTTCACCCCAAAAAACGAAATTAATAAACCTCAGGCTGAAGAAAATGCAAATTCACGACTGTACAGTAGAGGGCGCAGCTCAAACTCTTCAGCTGTGCTGCCATTCTGGATTGCAGAGGAAGAAAATTCACCACTTTTACTTCAGCAATAAAAAAATGAAACACTGTTACAAGCTAAAGTAATTTTTGCTTATTAGTATGGTTGAACTGGATTATCGAATGTCAGCAACAAAGTCATTGGTTAATAAAGTGAGATTAAATGTATGAAGTATGTCTTATATCATTTAATTATTGCAGGTTTGCGTAATATTCTGAGTTTGCATCTCACTGCTTTTAATCATTTTGAGAAATACTTAATCTGTTTCTGTGAGATTAGTAAATACATGCTCACATTTAGTCTAGAACTAAAATAACCATGATGTTTACACAATCATCAGCGCAGACACCTCTACACCTCACACCAGATTTCTCTCAAAATGGCGACAGGAGATGTGACAGTCAGTAAATGGGCAAACAAAGTTACCTGCATGACTTATTTGAAAAAGTAACTCAGATATTTAGTTGTACATTTAAAAGTACCAGAAGCCTACGATAGGTCAAAGAGCGACGTCTCGTGGTTCCATCACAGAAAGCCACAAAATCACTTTCCAGAACATTCTCATTCACAGTTCCATGCTGGTGGAACGCTCTCCCCACCCTCATCCGGAATGCAGAATCCCTGACAACATTCAAAAGACAGCTGAAAACCCATCTCTTCCGTGAGCACTTAACATCATAAAAAAAAAAAAATTAAAAAAAACCTTCCCTTTCCCTTTAAAACCTCACTTATCGAGCTTATGCTACTCTGAATAATGCCTGAACTTCGTATTTTGAGCACCTCTTGCATTGTTTTTGCCTCTTCACGATGACTCGTTTAATTTAGTCCTAATTTGTAAGTCGCTTTGGATAAAAGCGTCTGCTAAATGACTAAATGTAAATGTAAGTAATGCATTACTTTAGTTACTTGAAAAAAAAATCAGTTTACGTAATTCGCGTTACTTATAGGCTATTACCCCGAAACACTGTGGTTTTCAAAAAATATATATTTGTTGAACATTTTCCAACTTTAGCAGAAAGCACAACAACATTTTCAACCACAATTGCAAAAAAATAAAAATAAAATAAATGTCGGCATTTATTAAAATTAGCACATTTATCCTAGGCCACCTTAAGAGTACAAAAAAGGTACTCAAAGTAAACAAATAAATGTAAATATAAGATAATCAAGTAAAAATAATGAAATGAAAACACTAAATATGTAAATGCAGCACATTACAATTTCAAAACCATATGTACTCAGTTGAGGCACGTGAATGAGAAAACCCTTCCGCAGAATAGTTGACAATTCAGTCCTTAGATTATTGATATAGTGTATATGCTTCAAGCAAAGTACACAACTGCCTTACTTGAGTGAAAGTACAGATACTACTGGTCAAACATTACTCCATTACAAGTAAAAGTTGTAAAGACCGATTTTTACTCAAGTAAAAGTTCAGAAGTAGCCTACTCGTTTTTAAAAGTCTGATGAATCTATGCCTGCCTACCTACCCTCATATCAACATCAAATTTATAGGATAGTGGGATTGAATGTGAGACTGAATAAGTGCACTCAATAATGTCCACAATGGTTTCAGACACCCAAATGGCTGTTCCCTCTAATAGTGCCCTATTTAAAGTATTTTGGCTTTTAGTATGAATATGTTAGCCTTACTAGCTAGTGTGCTCCAAAACAATGACAAAATTCACATTTAGAAGACCAAACTCAACGCTCAAACCAACATCAGTCGTGTTCTGACGTCAACCCGACTTTCATTTCCAACCAAAATCCAACGTCTCTCCGACGTTGGATGTTAACTTCAATCTGACGTCATGTTGACATGTTGTTGCAACCAAAATCATCCCCTGACTGACGTTACTACTTTTTACTCAAGGACCTTGACACAATTGTAGTGGAGTAAAAAGTAAGATTTTGTCTTTCAAATGTAGTGAAGTTAAAGTAAAAATTTTCCAGAAAAAATAATACTCAAGTAAAGTGTACTTAAGTACAGTACTCAAGTAAATGTACTTTGTTACTGTCCACCTCTGGCTTATAAAACTGGTCTGGCTGACCATTAACAACAATGTTGTTGTTAACTAAAACTGTTAAAATCATTTTGTTAATTGAAATAAAGTGAAAAAACGAAAATTAAAAATGCTGCCTTGGCAACAAACTGAAGTAAAAGTTGAAGTTCTAAAAATGCTAAAACTAAAAGTGAAATAAAAATAAATTAAAGATAAATAACTGCATCTTTTATTTAAAGATGCAGTAACTAAATAACTACATCTAAAAAAACCGAATAAACACACAACAAAAGTACTCAAACTTAAATTAAAATTAAAACTGAAAATATAATAATAAAAGCTTAAAATTACTTTTAATTATTAATAAATACTATATAAACAATACTAAAATGACACTGGTTCTATGTGGACAAATTTAAATGTTTTTGTAATAGAATAAGATATGTTAATAGTATATGAAGATTATAATATTTATTTTATATTATAAATAAATCATATTTATATTATAAAATAAAAAAACATTTGCAGCAAGATGCAATTCAGCCTCGTTTAATATTTTATGCAAGTTTATGCTTCAATAAATCAATGATTTCAAGCCCTTCTTCTTGAACCACCAAAGGGTAGAATTATTGAAAAGATATATTTTTTGCAGAAAATGGCAATTTAGCCTTGTTTAATGTTTCATGCAAGTTAGTAGCATT
This sequence comes from Squalius cephalus, assembly GCF_949319135.1. Taxonomy (NCBI): domain Eukaryota; kingdom Metazoa; phylum Chordata; class Actinopteri; order Cypriniformes; family Leuciscidae; genus Squalius; species Squalius cephalus. Next base: position 14,132,838 of record NC_137138.1, on the reverse strand, counting down.
GGGCAACACTGTTGTGATGTGATAGGCCAGCTTAGGTCCCGAACATTTTTTTCCCAGCATGAAGGACCGAGAACCATGCCTCTTCTCCTGTGAGAGGGCAGTGGGATATAGAGCTCGGATTAATGAGAGGCCTGAGGGAGGACAGTCATGCAAGCGGCGCTAGAAAGAGCGTGCAGTGGGTTATGAATTACGCTCCCGTGTAAATGTACAAGCCTCTAAGTGCCTGAGTGACAGTCGGTGCAATGAATTGTGATGAACTGATCCTTGCAGCAGCGTGAGTCGCGAGGTGTGCTCTTCCTCACGGCATCTCTCCTCCTCTCCCTCCTCCTCACTGCAGATAACTAGAGAGTGATCAAGAGGAGGGGTGAGACTTTTGGAAAAGGAGAGACTGCAGTACTGCAGAAGCTGGGCGTTGGCTGTGAATCTGAGGAGAGTAATGCAAGATTGTGAACAAATGAGGTCCTGTGGAACAATTGAATGTAAAAGAGGAGATGAAACAAGAAGGATTTAATGTGAGAGGGAAAGAGAGATAGAAAGAGCTAAGGAGGGGTTGTATTAACATTCAGGACTGCTGTGAAAAGACTGAAACTGACAGTTAATGAACATTTAATTGCTTATTGATGATTTTCAGTGACTTCTTTCACCTTTATGCTATCAGTTAACCATTAACGTACTATGACAAGATGCATGTAATAGCCTAAATAAAATGAAATAAAGCTATAGCAAACTGATCACATTTATACAAATATTTACTTCAGCATGTGGTTGGAAAGATAAAAAAAAAAAAAAAAAAAAAAAAAACACCTTGTATAAAACTCTAAGCTGTAATGAAATGAACTTTACAATGGGAAACAATGCGTCAGATGCACACTATGATATCATAAATAGTTGTTTATTATTGGAAATTGCATAATTAAAAAAAGATTTAGCATGGTATTTAAGAATAATTAATTACAAAAAATATAGAATATATACATAAATGAATATGAATAAATAAATTATAAATACTACCTTTATAATAGCTTATATTTAATAATAGCTTGTATAAAACTCAAAACTGTCTCAGAGGAACACTGTCAGAATTTTTTTTATTATTATTGCAAATTGCATAAACAACAATTAGCATGGTACTAAAGAATAAATTACAAGCATTAAAAAAAAAAAAATAAATATATATATATATATATATATATATATATATATATATATATAAATACTCAATCAGAAATAATCTTGTATACAACTTCAACTATGCAATGTCAGAAAAATTGATTTATTATTGAAAATTGCGTAAATAAACAACAGTTAGCACGGCATTAGAGGAAAATATTGTATAATTTAGTAATATTTGTAATATTTCATATATATATATATATATATATATATATATATATATATATATATATATATATATATATATATATATATATATTATTACGTGTTCAACTATGCAATAGTGTTTCTAAACTGTATGCAGAATGAAGTTTTCTGCAACACTTTTTTTTTTTTTTGGTGGATTTTACCAGCGCAGGTGTTTGGTGAGGGAAAAAGGAATCTTTGCGTATCTCGATTACTAATAGCTGCATTCAGAGTTTTAAATATTTAATGAGAGGAATCTGCAGAGACCAGAGTAGAGTCCTGCATTCATACTGCAGGAGATGCTTGGGGACATTCGGAAAGAGCTTTTCATCAAGGACTTGGGCCGATCTCGTGAGGTTTAGCCAAATGCGCCATGACCAACAGAACACGCACGGTCCTTCACTACAACACCCAGAGTGAAACACATTCAGAGGAGGAGCACAAAGCTCAGATCTGTCCTGAGAGAGAGAAGTGCTCCATGGCCTGTGATCCTCCCGTGTCTTTGATCTCGAAATAAACTACGTGGGATGAAAGAGAGAAACTCCTCCCTAGAATGAAGCTCCTATTTATATCGTTATGTTTCAGAACTCTAGCGCATTTCTTTAGTGATGCAATATGAGGCTAGTCAAAGTCAGACTGTCGAGTCCAAAATCGAATGAAATCTAATGTAAACCTGGGAAGGAATGGAAAGTTCTAAGATTATTAAGTTAATAAGTTGTCAGGTTGTTCTTAGTTTGGTTACAGGAAGGATCCTGACAGTAATGTGTTTGTGTTGTGTTTAAATGCTTTGGGGTTGTTCTCTGTGCTGTCTGTGTTTTGTGTGTTCGAGGCGTGGTGTCTGGATCCTGACACTTCGGCCTAGTCTTGGTTCAGTTTCGGTGTCGGGGTCCTGACATCTGTGCGCTTCTGTCCTTTAGTTTATAGCATTGGTCCCATCCTCTGGTTACCTGTTTATTGGTTCATTTGCCCCACCCACTCTCTCTCTTGTTACCCCTCTGATTTCCTTCCCTATTTATTCTCCTTTTGTTCTCGGTCCTGTGAGAAATGATCATATGTTTCTTGTGTGGAAGCCTTGCCCATTTGTCGTGCCTTGCTTGAGGTTTAAGTTGTGTTCTGTTTATTTTTTTGATAAAATAAAGCCCTTTTAAAGTCCTCATAATTCTTAACCCACACCTGACATAAGTAAATTAGTGACACTGACATTGTAACTTCTTACAGACAGTCAGATGTTCGTCTATTGAAACTCATGATGGTCTTTGCATCATTCTCAAATCATGCTGGATGACATCATCACGTTTTACACAAACCTGCTTGAGTGCCGCTGTCATTAAAAACAAATTTTGAAATTTGAAATTTGAAATTTCCAAATTCTGAAATTCATATTTTTACTTAAATTTTTGCCTTTCATAACACGTTTTTGTCATGATTTTAGAATAAGTTGGAATCGAAAACTTAAATTATTCAAATTATAAAATAAACATAGTCTAAATGTCTCAGACATGGTTTTGTGGTATTTAAAATGTTTTTTTTTTAATATTTAAAAAGTTCTAGGGACATTCTAGTGTTGCTAAATATTTAAAACATTTTCTTTTGTCAAAAATTAGCTCAAAGCACTAAATAATAATAATAATAATAAAAATGGTATAATATTGTATTGTTATTTATTGATGATATTATTATTTATAATAATAACATCATCATTATTATTACTGATTTATAAATAAACACACACACACACACACTCTCTAAAAAAAGGCTCTACAAAAGCAAGGAGATCGAATGACACAAGGATTGCTTAATAATTAGTTAGTCAGTACCTTTTTCTTATCCTCTCTTTTATTTTTTCTGCCTCTCCCTCCCATTTCCTCTTAGTTTCTCATGTTTTCCCTGAACAATTATTCCTCCCCCCGTCCATTCTTACACAGCATGCATTTTCCCAAGGTCACCTCCAATCAACTCATTGCCCACGGATAACACAATATAGCTCTTATGAGTAAAATGCATCTATGTATTCAGAAACAATTTTGTAGATGAAGCCAGTATACCTTCCTCCTATGCAGCTGTCTCAGCAGAATTTTTCAAGTCAACGAGTCAGCACTTTATAGTGCCCTGTGTTCTCTCTGTCCAACAGAGGGCAGTATATTATCTGTAGCTGAATGTAATATAGCACCACCAAAACAAACTCTCTCACACACACACAAACACACGCTCAGATGAACACACAGGAAGTACAGCAGCTCTGCAGTGCAGAAAAGAGGCTGCACCATTATCAATTACACCTCCATCTCACATCGGATATCAGCTAGCGGGCCTGCGGACGCAGCACATTTCCCTCAGCCCAGAGCTAACAGCAGCAGAAACCTTAACTGTGTTCCCGTTCTCAGGGTCCCTATGCAGGGACTTTCTGCAGTAATTCACTTTACTACATTTTCATGTTCACTTGGAATGCCTTCCAACACAATCAAACACTATATAACAGTATAATTATATATATATTTTTAAATTACATATACAGTACCAGTCAAAAGTTTTGAAATATTACTATTTTTAAATGTTTTTAAAGAAGACTCTTATGCTCATCAAGCCTGCATTTATTTGATCAAAAATACAAAAATATGTGAAATATTATTATAATATATTATTGCTATTTAAAATAACGTTTTTCTATTTTCATATACTTTAAAATAGAATGTATTTCAGTGATGCAAAGCTGAATTTTCATCAGCCATAACTCCAGTCTTCAGTGTCACATGATTCTTAGTCATTTCTAATAGCTTTAAATATATTTAATATGTATTTATTAGGAATTACTATATTATTTTACTCATATAAAATTATTTAATATTACTTTTTTTATATAAATGTGTAAATTAATATTAATTGTTTATTAAACATTATATGTCTGTGAAAAGTGTTTGTTGATCAGATAGACAGACAGACAGATAGATAGATAGATAGATAGATAGATAGATAGATAGATAGATAGATAGATAGATAGATAGATAGATAGATAGATAGATAGATAGATAGATAGATAGATAGATGCATTTTCAGGCATGAGGTGGCTATAGTTATTGTCATGTTTATCTGTGGTTCATTGTTGCAACATGACTCACATGCCATTAAATCATATTAAGTTTCTCTGATTCTATTAGTTCTTCAAGCTGCATGTTGCTGTGGGCTGGATGGGGTTTCTGGGTGTGACTCAGGGCTGCAGTGAGACAGGCTGGCTGCCCTTGTCTGCCATAAAACTAATCACATCCATATATCTCCCTCACCCTGCGAGGTGAGACAGCATTGCATTAGCTTTTGATTAAATATCAGAGCCTGCTCCTGCAGGAAGGAGACAGAGAATGTAAATATCTTAAAGTCTGTGCAGTAACATCCAGTGGCATCAACCTATCAAAAAATCAGTGTTTTCAATCTCCACCCTCAGCTGTTTCTGCAGAGATCTAATTTTCTCCTGCTCCAGAGGAAATACTGCAAAATGATATTTCTTTCACGGATATGAGTATGTTTTGAATTCTGACGTGGTTTTTATGTAATAGAGGCAGCCAAGAAAAGTTGATGATCCTGCAGAGGAAGTTGAAGAAAACCCAAGTGCATTTCAGAAACTCCTGGCACATTGAGCTTGTCTGTGTAAACATTTATTGTCTAATTGGCTCTAGCAGAGACAAAAGCAAATTACTGAGGGGAATGTGTGGGAAGCCGTCTGTTCTGTTGTCTACTGTTAGAAGCTGCAAGCAAGCAGAGAGCCCTTACAAGAGCCTGAAAACAGCACAGCAGAGCCAAGCACAGGATGGTATAGCACAGCACAATATAATACAGAGAGAGAGCAACACATCAGCTCAATACAATCCTGCACACCATAAAACTGCACAGTACTATAGCAATGCAGTGTAATAAAACACAGTGGCCCCAAAAATGAATGTCATTGCATGAGATAAAATATTAGGCCTATCTTGTTTACCGCATTTCTCCAGTATTACAATTTCCCAAGTTTTTTTTAGATAAAAGAAATGTTTAAATGGAAAACGAATTATTTCATCTAAATGATGCAGGTCAATGCAGAATGAAGAAAAAATCAATTCTACCATTGGACGTCTCAACTGTTTGGTCGTGGCTCATAAAGCACTGAGATTCGATTCCAAAATGATTCAATTCTTTGCTTTAGAGGCACTGCGAGAGTATCGACTGCAAATGACTAAGTCGAGTTCACAGAACAACTCCATTACCAAATTATCTCAGAAGATCTGTAAAAGCTAAGGGAATTCTGCTTCGTCCCAGTGACTCGCACTTGATTCTGTTGACCAAAACATATTTGTTTACAGTGTCACACTTTTTGAATCTGATCTGAACTAAATTGAATCAACGTTGAGCGGAATAATTATACTATTGGTGCATCTCAATTGGTGCATCGTGAACCATAATATTGTGTACATGAATTTGGGCACTGTAAGGACAGTGAGGATGATGGCTTACTACACATTGGGACACTTGGAGTCTAGTTCTGGCAACATGACAATGTCCTCATTGTACAACATCACTACTGGTAGGCTAGCAGAACTGATATGTTTATTGTATATTTTTTTCAATGTGTGATATGTGATATTTATTGTACTTCAGTATGAAAAGTAGTGTGAACTCATTTCCAGGTTTTTGGCTTACAAAATACGTAGGCAATGTTCGCATACTCTCTTGAGTGGGTACATGTTTTGAATAAGTAATTACTTATAAGAAAGAAAAAAAAAGTATGTTCTTTTATAGAGTGTGTGTAGTATGAATGTAATCTGGACATACTACGTTGGCCATGTTGTCATCATCATGTGACCTACCAGCGTCAATTGGGCTCATGGGATATTAAAGGGTCCATCTTATGCACTTTTCAAAATGGCGCCGGAAGTCGTAGTTCATCCGGGGACTTTTTGCCTACTTTTTTATAAGTACTGTGAATTCAGACATACTTCTTTTGTCACATACTGGTTTTTGACTACTATATAGTAGGCAAATATACAGTTTTGGATGCAGCCGTAATCACTATAGCACTCTATGTTTAATTAACATATCATATTCCCTTTTTCTCAAGAATCGAGAAAATACATTTTTCTGGAATCGATTTGAACCATAATATCTATTGTTTTATAATGTAAATCCTAACAAACTTGTTTTTTGAAAGTCTGTAAAAGTGTATATTTTGATAAATTGCAAAGACCAAGTTTGTGTGCTAAGTTAGTTAGCTCCTCAGACTCATTTGCTACCATTTGCTATATATATACCATTTGCATTTGCATGCTATAGCTTCAGAATGTAAAATATTGGACATGTCTCAGGCTTATGCTGTGGATTGAATATTTTATTACTGAATTAGTGAACAATTCAGAATATTGTTTTAGGCTAAAATCTAAGATTGCACAGGAGAAGTATATGGAGTCTTTTATGAATGTGGTTCACACACCCGCTAACTGACATAAATGATTGTGGTGTAAAGAATAATTTATATGCATTTGGTTTAAGGCTAAAGGATTGATTATCTTATGTTTTATTGTTTGGATGATTACCTGCTTTAGCCTCACATATATTTAAGTCTGCTTGCAGTCTATGCCCCCCATTTAAAACAAAAGAGTGAGATATTTATGGTCCCCACCATTTTATTATGCCTTCCTTTGTGGTTTAATAATGAGTCGAACAAATATAATCAATAGTTTACATTTTCTCAGTATATGAATTATGAATCTTATTAGCTGTAGAAGCAATTTGGTTTCTGAGAGGTGAGTGAGGCTCTGGCCCAACAATGACAAGACGTGATGTGGTAGCTTGCCGTTGACTGTCTGCTAGGACAAGTGTATTGAACTTGATCCTGGTATAGCAGCTCTGACAAGTAAGTGAAATACTTGCTATCTGTGGACCTTCTCCAATTACACTATTTCATGGGTTATTTGATTCAAAATAAATAAAAACATGGCCTCATATCACAGTTACATTGAATAGTAGCCTGACACTGAAAATCAGAAACGAACATGTTCAGCTCTTCTTCAGCATTTTATTATGGCATAGTTGCAGTTGAATAGATGAGTTGTTGAATAAATTACATGGTCATTTAAAGTTGCAGGGTAACATTTCTGTGCCCAGAAATTAGGAAGTGTGTACCAGAACATTTTATATATTATAATAAAAATATGCAATATGTTACATAAAAAAAAAAAAAAAAAAAAAAAAAATATATATATATATATATATATATACATATATATATTTTTTTTTTTATTTCAGATATATATACTGTATATAGTACAGAGAACTAACTAGTTCTGCTGCATAATAAAACACCTAAAAGGATTGGCTCATAGTCCCAGTAGGAATAACTACACACACAAACACATAAACACAGCAGCATGTGTGACAGAATGTAATTTTGAGGCTAGACATCTCTCAGTGCACAGAGGGCATTTATGTTGTAGACTTTCTTTCTCATTTATCAATGTTTATTGCTATCAGGGGCCCCGTTGTAACATCCTACAAGGTAAAAGAAAAGAAAAAAAGGATGACATCTAGTCGAGAAGACTAGTAATAATATTCACGTTAATCAGATATTGGTTGTGTCCGAAATCGCCCCTATACCCTCATATCAATATCAAATGTATTTCTAGAACACAGTTCCAGTAGTGGAATTAAATGTGAGATTGAATAACAATGGTTTCGGACACCCAAATGGCTGTTCCCTCAAATAGTGCCCTATTTAAAGTCTCTATGAAAAGTTTTTTGGCTTTTAGTATGAATATGTTAGCCTTACTGTTATCTATAATAGTGTGCTTCAAAACAATGACAAAATTTGCATTTAGAAGACCAAACCCGACGCTGAAAATGAAAATCAGGTTGATGTCAAAATCCGACGACAGATTGACTTTCAACCCAACTTTCATTTCCAACCAAAATCCAACATCTGTCCGACGTTGGATGTTCTGACGTCAACCCGACAAGTACTGCCCACCTCTGGCTATCATTTGTTTCAGTCTGCTGGGTAAAATCCTTTTGTCAAAAAGTAAAGCAAGCATTCCACAGTCTTCTGACACGATGACTGATCACCTAACGTCAACTAGAGCCATATTAGAGAGGTGTAAATGTTTGGTGCAATCATAAACAACACAGTTACAGTATCATTTAGATGGTTGCGTATACACATCACAAGGATAAGATAGACTTGTTAGCGAGAGCTTGCGAGTCCATGCAAGTGTGTGTGCATGCATGTATCCCGGCCCTTTTCTGCTGAAAGTCATCTTTTGTTGGCTAATCTAATCTATGAAGGGTAAGCAGTCTCCTTTCCTGTCCCCAGAGAGGGACAATTTGTCGACACAGACATCAGTGATGCGATGACACTCATCGAACCTCATCACCTGATGAAGGACTCAAGTTTGGATTGGTTAGTTGTTAGATCACATGATGGAGAGACCCACCCACAAAGCAGGCTAACTTTGGAACACAAATAAGATGCCAAAAAATTGCAGATATGACACAAAATAATGCTGAATTTCTAGGGTGTTAATTGTAATATTGCTATTTGTTGCATTATCAATAGTTCAGGTATGATAATCAGAAAGAAGGGAAGAAGGAAAATGCAAGAGGAAGCTGCTGATGCATTGCAGATAAACTGCGTATCCTGGGCAACCCCTCCCTTTCCTATCCATACACGAAGCTTTCTTTATGACATCATCACATCACATCCTCCAACCTGATGATGTCCCGAGAGAGAGAGATGTGACTCAGCCAACAGACTAATGCCTTTGCCCCCCCCTGTAAGATTTGTCAACCCTAAAACTCAACCACAATCCAATCTCTCAAATCTATCATTTGCTGTAAAAGTAAAGATGTTGTGAATATGAGAAAGCAAATGACAGATCACGTGACCCTGAAGACTGGAGTAATGATGCTGAAAATTCAGCTTTCTCATCACAAGAATAAATGACATTTTAAAACATATTAAAATAGCAGTAAAATTGTTCACAATATTACTGTTTTTACTGTATTTTTTATTAAATAAAGGCAGCCTCATTGAGCACAAGAAACTTCTTAAAACATATAAAATCTCGTCTACCCCAAAGTTTTGAACAGTAATGTCAATAAAAACAAAATCTAAAATTGATTTGAAATTTGAAAAGTTCATTTTAACCCCTCCCTTTCCTATTCAAACACATATGCTGAGATGACAGTCGACTCAAAAAGATGACAAAGATGACAGTTGAGGCTTTAAAAAGCAAGACTAAAGCAATCTATAGTTTTTCGATCATTCACTGATGTCCAGGGTTCTGCATTTGAAATGCAGAGATAGTGGATTTGAGCTACTCATCCATTGGATGCATGGAGTGAGGGAGTGCGTTCAATAACTGTGAGGAAAACTGCAACTAGTCATCCTGGGGGTGAGCTAAATGAACACAGTTTCTCCTGTCATCATTTTTGCCCAATAAAAAGCCCCCTCCTGGGAATTTTGAGCAAGCATTCAGATCTAACAAATCTGTTTGGCTTTGTGACACCCAAGTGCAAGATAGAGTGAGAGAGAGCGAGAGAGAAAGAGAGAATTGAGCTGGTGTTCTAGGATAGGGAGATAATAATGGATGTCAAGAGTCTTACCACCTCTGCTTAGTTTAAAGGAACATCTCACCAATACATGAAAACCAGGGGCGCTTCCTCCGAGGAGGCAAGGGAGGCAATGCTTTATCCATATTATAAAATTATCCATATTACAAAAATAAAACAACGCAAATATTACAAAATGTGGCCTTAAAAGTGTATAAATCACTCGTTTTTCTAAAGTAAAGTTCAACAGCGACACAGCAGGTAAAGTTACAGCAGGACTGTCTTGCCTCCCCTGATCCCATTGAGTTTTCATTGAGAACAGACTATAGCATGCGGGTTTGATGGGGGGTAATTGAGAATGAATGGGATGATTGGATGAATGGTTGGATATGATGACCAGTCTGTGACCATCTGAGTCATATTGTTTAAATTGTTACTGCCTTTAGTTATTATTTTGGAATAAATGTAAAATGCATAAAAACACTAACTTGATGAGATTTATATTTGGTTTTAATAAATAGAACAGTAAGTTATTGTAAAAAAAAAAAAAATTAATTGCATTTGGTTTCTCTTTTTATGTAATGTTTATTTAACCAGGAAAACGTGACAGCATTAAGTGTAACTGGAATGAATTTACATTTGATTTATAAAAAAATTTTCTAAACACACAAAAAAACCTGTGATGGTTTGCCTCCTTATTATTTCCTCCTTAACGAAATTACGGTAATTATGACGGCATGAACACAGCATGAACACTCTCAGAAAAAAAGGTACAAAAGCTGTCACTGTGGCGGTACCTTTTCAAAAGGTACACCTTTGTACCTAAAGAGTGCATATCAGTCCCTCAAAGGTACATATTGGTACCAAAAGTGTACATATTAGCTCCAAAAGTGTACATATTAGTACCTAAATGGTACATATTAGAACCCTTTTGAAGGGTACTGTCCCAGTGACAGCTTTTGTACCTTTTTTTCTGAGAGTGAATCTGCAGCATTCGGGTGGTACACATTCAGTCACATGGTACAAGTTGAAGCTCTCAGAAAATTCTCAGTTTATGGCCCTATGCCCTCATTCACTATTAGTCCGCTAATATAGTTCACATGAAGGAGTGAATGAAAACGAGTGAGCGAATTTGGACACTGTCTGCCGGAAAGACTGCCACTTCTGTTCTTGCTGTTCTTGAAACTTGCAAACTAGCAGCTCAAATAGTAGGCTAATGAAAAGATTTATCTTGAACTCTGTCCAATCCTTAATCAAACACTGTAATAATCAATTAAAAAGGCTATTGCTGTGCTTTATGGGATTAAATGAGTGCACCCGATAACGTCCACTATGGTTTCAGACACAACTACAAATGGCTATTCCCTCAAATAGTTTCCTATTCTTAGTTCCTTTACTTTTAAACGGTAATTCATATGATAATATGCTATTATCAGGCTCATATATTTACAGCATATTACTCATGATCCTTCTACTGCAGTTTTGTCTTGCAGAGTATATGGAGATATGATAGTGAAGCATGTTTTTTTTACTTCTCCAACTCTTAAGTGCATTGATTGCATGAGTGTATACACATGTTGTAGGAGTGTCTAATGAGGTTGGATTATGTCCATGACATGGACCATTAAGGCTCTCTGCTCATATGATGCTGCTCTCTGCTTCCACGTCGATATGCTGACTCCCAACATCTTCGTTCTGCTAACCACCTTGGGGGGGATGATGAATCACAGCTAAAAAAGAGACCAGCAGGGGTCTCTCTATCTCTTACACTCACATACACTGCAAACACACATGCATTAACCCATTCTCTAACTCTCCCCTCGGTCATGAATAAAACATTGCTGGCAGAAAAACACACTGAGACGGCAAGGAATGGAAAATGTTTAGTTGAAGTTAGGTGGAACCTTAAATGAGTCACGAATTACGCAGATCAATGAATTTCCAAATGCTTTCAGATATAAAACACTTCTCACATTGTCTACAGATTACTGCTGAGTCATCCGGTCTCATCAGGGGAGGGAACCGAGCAAAAGAATCCCTTCAGGGCTGATTTAACAACAGTATCCTCCAGAGATTTAAATCAGCATCAAGCCTTCATGCACTGATACACTGCATTTGTACCAGAGCTTATCTTGCAACCCACATTTTTTGCAACCCATTTGTATGCACTTTTTTTTTTTTTTTTTTTTTTTGCACCAAATGACAAGTTTTAAAAGATCCCATTCGATTTGTTACGTTTCTGTTCTTGGCAGACGTTTTCTTCTGAAAGTCACTTACATGAGCGTCTGCCTCCATTAATGCGCCGCATACCTCCCCCAATCGTTCTTTATTAATAAATCACAGACTGCGTACGTGCCTCATCACCTGATTCTGAGTTCACTGCCCGTAATATCGTCACGTTATAGCTGGATCTCCAATAATACATCACAGTGGGCTGCTACTGTAAGGGCGTGCTCTGCAGCATTACTGGTGGCCTGCATTGAATTTTAAACCGCACTGCTCTGCATGGCCACAAAAGCACCTTGAGCGACAGGCGTCCTGCTCCTCAGGGATGATTTGCACATTTAAAATGGATGGTCTTCTCTCAGGGCTGGACATGCAGAGTGGACAGTAGAGACATAAGGTCATTGAGTTCAGGAGCTCTTCTTCTGCTGCTCTGCATGATTGCACGCTGGCTAAATCTGGCTTCAATGCTCAGACACAGCGAATCCAATGACAAAGCAAATAGGCCTATAATTAATTGGAAATATCTCATTTTAGTCCTCTCAAAGGGACAAATTCATCGTCCTCTCATGGTTCAATAGGAATGGCTTGGAACAATTTCTGGTGATATGATTAAACTCTGCTGAGCAATAGAAAATATGTTATAGGAAATTAGCAGTTGCTAATGCTAGATGTCTGTATAAGGTCAGAGTGACTTTCAGCACTGTGTAGCTTCGAATGAAGCACTTTGGTTGAATTATCTATAGCGACTGCAGTTCTGGATCAATCAATTACGATCTCAACACTCTCGGGTTGCGTTTTCTTAACTGAAGTATCTTTAAAACGTATGCTCAAACAGATAATAACAATAATGAAACTCGAAAATGTTGCTAAAAAAAACGATGCACATCTTTGGCATGTTATGAGCCTCTTGACAGCCCTTCTGCTCATTTTTCTCAGGTTTCATTAGAAAGAGGGAGGTTAGATAATCCAATACATCATATGTCCTTCAGGTTACTCTATAAATTCAAATCCTTGCCATGTGAAGCAAATAACAGCAGGTTTTCTGTAAGAAGAAGTCAGCACTATCTGACACATCCTCCCAGTCTAATGCATGACTTGCATACTTTGTCTATTCGGAAACGGCAGGATTCTGGTTAATAAAAAATAAGTCATTTGTCAACCAGCACAAAAATGTGCCTAACTTCAAGGATGACAAAATAAAAGTATAAGCTAACATATAATCCTTTACTATTGTTTAAAATGAAAACAACATACATTGTTCTCACTGTTGAGTAAATGTTACTGTACAATTTTAAACTTTTACCCACATCCTGCAAAAAATTTGATTTTTTAGGTAGTGTTATAGGTCATAAATAGATCATTTATTTTAAATAAGCAAATAAATGAATTGAGATCAAAAAGCCATGCAAACTGTTGCCTTCATTTTTCAATTTCTAAATATATTTTTTCACAGCGCAAGGCACATGTCTGCTCAATGTTTCTCTTATAAGAAATCAATAAACTCATCAATGCCACATTTTCAAAAGAAAATAGGGTTACACTTTATTTTAAAGTGACATTGTTACAGTGTATTTAGATTACACAAATAAGTCATAAATAATATGCGCTTACTATATGGTTAGGGTTAGTTACTTATGCATAATTTACTGTTATGCGGGTGTAACATCACTTTAAAAATAAAGTGCTACCGAAAATAGTCATTTCATAGCACACTACAGCTAAATGCCCTTGAATGTGTCTGAGATCCGGGCCGCTGTCCTTGGTGCTGACTGTGGACGCGCAGTCAGTGATTGGCTGCGTGATCAGACTCTGTCCAAGTACCAATGATGTCACGTCGAGTGGAACTGTAGACCTATAACATCATAATAAATAGCCTAATAAAGAAGTGATATCATATTGTAATTCTATCGAAACCAACGTATATTATGTTCTGTAAGAAATTGTTCTTTTAAAACTTTTTACAACCACTCAGGGTTTAAATTGTGACGTTTTGGAGGGTGCTTTAACAGAAAATGTTGGTTATAGGGAGCGTCTTAAAAGTAAGCTTAAAATGTATTTATGTTTAACACACAAAAAAAGTGTATAGACCTATATAAATGTCAAATGAGTTCTTAAACATTTGTATAACCGCAAAAGTTTAGTGGGCTAAATGTGCACGATAGCGAACACTGATAAAACAAAATTATGCCTACTCATAGTTTATCAATTTTATTATAGGCCTATATGATTAACACCACAAAACTTTTAGTATCTTGTTTAAAAAGTCTTTAAAAGTAATTTTTAGAAAACTTTCAACAGAAAATATTTTTTGAAAGTTATTTTTATAGGTTATTAGCCACCCAAGCACTCGTTATGTGTGACTATAGGAATCTGAAATACTGATAAAGATAAGAGTAGCAAGCAGGACCCTCCCACATCGTCGGATCAATGGTCCAGTCAAAACAAGCCTGAGTTTTTTCGTAACAGCGCCTCGACTATATAAAGGCAGGCAGAGCTGCTATCCAGCGCTGAGCGAGCCACACACACTATATAGTCACTACTTTACCTCACACTTCTGTTCATCTGCACGTTACACCCCGTCCGTCCGGATGAGTTATTCGATAGACACTATAGGGAGTCCCTACCGGAGGGTAATGGACACCAGGACGAGCTATTCGAGCCCCTCCAGCGGGTTCCGCTCCCAGACCTGGTCGAGGGCAAGCCCGAGCTCTTCTTCCTACAAGAGAACCTTCAACGTCCCGGTGGCGCGAGCTTACGGCTCAACGGTTCTGAGCTCCACTGACAGCCTTGATTTCACTCAGACCTCCATCCTCAATGGAGACTACAAGCGCTCCAATGAGAAGGAACAACTCCAGGGACTCAACGACCGCTTCGCGGGCTACATCGACAAGGTGCACTTTCTGGAGCAGCAGAACCAGCAGATCGAGGCGGAGATCCAGGCACTGCGGCAGAAGCAGGTGTCGCAGTCTCAGCTGGGCGAACTTTACGACCAAGAGCTGCAGGAGCTGCGCTCCATGCTGGAGCAGGTCCACAACGAGAAGGCGCAGATCCAACTGGACACCGACCACATTGAAGTAGACATCCAGCGCCTTAGGGACCGCTTCGATGAGGAAGCCCGCATCAGGGAAGAGACGGAAGCGATCGTCCGTGCCCTGAAGAAGGACATGGGTGACTCAGCACTCGTCAAAGCAGAGTTGGAGAAGAAAGTGCAGTCCCTGCAGGACGAGATCGCGTTTATTCGCAACAACCACCAAGAGGAGCTCAGCGATCTGTTAGCGCAGGTTCAGGCGTCGCAGATCACCGTGGAGAAGAGGGACTACCAGAAGACAGATATCACCGATGCTCTGCGAGAGATTCGCTCGCAGCTGGAGGGCCACTCGACACAAAACCTCCAGCAGGTGGAAGACTGGTTCGTGTGCCGCTACTCGAAACTCACGGAGGCCGCTGAGCAAAATAAAGGCGCCATCAAATCCGCACGGGACGAGATCGCAGATTATCGCCGCCAGTTACAGTCCAAAACCATCGAGTTGGAGTCTGTCCGAGGAACCAAAGAGTCTCTGGAGAGGCAGCTGAACGACATAGAGGACCGACACAACAATGACCTTTCCAGCCTTCAGGTAGGCTACATAATCAACATATAATTTTGGCATTTCAACAAAAAGGGAGTCTGATCATCCAAATGTGCGTGTTGTTTTATAAGTGCTTTAAAGTGCACTGAATGATGAAAAACATTACCGTATATCTAATAGTGTGTTTTTAATCTAAAATAATGTTCTTCAATTTAAGAATATGCCATTTAAAAACTAATATTGTTAGACCACTACTCTGAACATTGGTTGCAGCCTTTGCTGCAGTCCCTCATAAATCACTTTGACTTTTAAAATGTGTTGCAGCTCTCCGCACTAATAAAATCAAGTAGCAGTTAAGTCTGCATGACTGTTTAATGCTATTTCCTCTGAGCTCACTATTGTAGAGAAAGAAAAGCCGAGAAATAGACTGGACATTCACCAGAGGATTTGCGTATGATGGTTCATTACATCATAGGTGCAGTGGAATGGTGTTAGAAAGGGTTAAGGAGAGGCAGACACCCACAATGCAGTCTCTCCTCACTCTTTGCTGAGTCAGAGCAGAGGCAGGGTTCGCTCATTGGCTGTGTCCTGAAATCACCTCATGCACATAAACTCAATGCACCTACTGATTGTCCTTGAAGTCATACAGTGATGCTGTGAATTATAATGTAATTGGTGCAGTGAGAGCAGTAGCATCATACCCACAAAGAGTTCCTTGTAACATGTGAAGAATATCCATAAACAAATGATTATCTTGAGAATATGACAGTTTTTTTTTCTTTCAGTCTTCAGCAATAGATTTATTTGACTAAGCTGTCACAATATTTTGTCTGACTCACTAGGAAACCATCCACCAGCTGGAAAATGAACTCAAGAGCACGAAATGGGAGATGGCACGGCATCTTCGTGAATACCAGGACCTCTTGAATGTCAAAATGGCACTAGATATTGAAATTGCAGCGTACAGGTAAGATTGGGATCAATTTTGCAAATGAGTATGCTGTAAATGCTATTTATTTGTACTTATTAATATATTAATAATATTATAAATATAATTATTGATATTAAGTCATATGTATTGATATTATATAATATTTTATTATTTCAATATTTTGAGTAATATTTATTATTTATTAACAATTTTGATAAATATGTATTGTTATTATGATATATATATTTTTGTTTAACATTTAATATTTTATTTACCATGCAAATGAGAATATGTTATATTATTTTATGAAAAGAATTAGCATTTCTTTAAAATGCAATTATTTGTATTTTGTCTAATTTTGTAGCCATAAAAAATCTATATTTCAGAGAAATTTTTACATTTCATTTTGAAAATAGCCTAAACCACAATTGTATCTCCTTCTTTTATGCCTTTCGTTTTTTATGTAGAAAACTTCTTGAAGGAGAGGAGAGCCACTTTAGCACTTTCCCATATCGCCAGACCGTCACCAAAGGCACCAAGGTCAAAAGTGAGCCGCCTAAACTTAAAGTGCAACACAAGTTTGTGGAGGAGATCATCGAGGAGACGAGGGTGGAGGATGAGAAGTCTGAGATGGATGTGGCTTTGGCTGAGATGGCAGAGGAGTTGTCAGCTGCCAAAGAGGAAGATGAAGGAGAGGAGAAGGGAGAGGATGAGGGTGAAGAAGGTGGTGATGAGGAAGGAGAGAAAGGAGAGGAAGGTGAAGGTGAGGCGGAAGAAGAAGAGGAAGTGGTTGCCTCAACCCAAGCCAAAGTAGCCTCTGGAGCCCCTGCTGAGGATGTAGAGGAGGGAGAGAAAGAAGGAGGTGATGAAGAACAAGAAGAAGAAGCTGGAAAGGGTGATGAGGAGGAAGAGAAAGGAGAGGAGGAAAAGGAAGGTGAGGAGGACAAGAAAGATGACGATGCAGAGGACGAAGCAGAAGAAACTAAGTCACCCAAAGCAAAGGCCTCTCCTGAGAGTGAGAAAGCAGAAGAGAAGCAGGCCAGCGGAGGAGAAGAAGAAGGAGAAGAAGAGGGTGATGAGAAAGATGAGGCAGATGCAGGTAGCGACAAAGGATCAACGGATGAAAAAGAAGCCGAAGCAAAGGAGCAGCCTAAGAAAGCAGAAACAGAAACGGCAAAGGAAGACAAGAAGGGAAAAGAGGAGAAAGAAGAGGCCAAATCTGAAAAAGACAATGCAACTGTGACAGAAACCAAGACGGAGACGCCTAAACCAGAATCTCCAAAGAGTGAGAGTCCAAAGAGTGAGAGCCCAAAGATCGAAAGCCCTAAGGAGACACCTAAGACAGAGACTCCTAAAAAGGAAGCCCCCAAAAGTGAGTCTCCCAAGACTGAGAGTCCTAAGAAAGAGGAACCTAAGGAAGAACCACCCAAGAAAGAGGCGCCAAAGTCAGAACCACCGAAAGCTGAAACTAAAGAAGATTCCCCAAAGCCAGCAGATGAGAAAAAGAGTGAACCAGAGAAAAAGCCTGAAGATAAAAAGAAAGAGGCAACCGTGAATGGAGACACGACCAAGAAAGACGAGAAGAAAGAGTCCGATAAGGTGGTCTCCAACGGAGTGGATGAGAGCCCAACCAAAGATGAATCGAGCCAGAGGGTGGTCATCACCAAGACGGTGGAGACCATCACGACTGGGGAAGGCGGAGTCAAACAAGTCACAAAAACTGTTACCGTCACCGAGAAAGAAGAGGTGGAGGAGAGCGTCCAGGAAAAAGTGGTCTCCAAAACCCCAGAGAAGGCCGTGAAGTCCACTGAAGCAGATTAGACCCGAGCGTACAGCTATAGCCGACTGAAGAGGAACTGGGGAGGAAGCATTCAAGCAATCAACACAAAATGAACATAACGAAGAAATCATAAAGCTCAACAGATGTACCTAATTACATTAACCACACTAAAACAAAAACAAGCATAGAGAGAAGCCACAAGTTGCGGCAAGCTAAAAAAATGCATGTTGAGTGACAGCTTTAAATGGGTTCCGCTGCGAATGTGGTCCGGGACACCGGGGACTCACTTTCACTTTTGTTCTGTAACTGCAATACCTGGGGGAGGGGGGCGGTCACTTGAATGTGGCATCTGCATGCCAGCTCAGGGGGAGCGCGCTCCTCGTTCTTTGAGATAGAATCATAACCACCCTAATATAAAATACTCGCGGCGTGGTGGGGAATGACATTTGCTTCAAGTTAGGGTAACAAGGGTCGTAGAGATATGTTCTTCTGACAAAGTAGCCTTATAAATATTATTATTGCGAGGACACCAACTGAGCCAAAAATGTAAAAAAATCAATAAAAAAAAAGGACGCAGGCGATGCTGAAAATAACCCATGGTCATATACACTCAGTACATAAAGCAACTAAGAAACTCTTAGCCTTAAACATGCTTTTTACTGTTGTCAGTTATGTTTACCTGATGAGTGCATTTGAAAATAAACCTGTCAATGCGCATATACATTCTTGTATGCATAGGATTGACTTGAATTCAACTACTTACCGTTAATGAGGTGCTACCGTTTGCTGTCCCATGTCTTTGTTCATCTGAATGAATTTCTCAGCAGCATTTGCTCAATAAACATCACATTAAAAAACACTATATATATTTGTTGTCTTTTTTCCTCATGTGGAATGCATTTGGTATGCATGTCTTTTTAATGCACATTTGAGAGTGTGGTTTACAAAAAAAATGTCTTTAAGTTTGTTTTAAAAATGGCTGCAAGTAAATTCAAAAGTGAAAACATCAAGAAATTAAAAATGAAAAAAAAAAAAAAATAGCCATAAAATCATATAAAAATTACACACACACACACACACACACACACACACACACACACACACACATATATATATATATATATACAGTTGTGGTCAGAATTATTGGCATCCATGTTAAATATGAAAAAATAAATGTTTATCCTTTTGATCTTTCATTCCAAAAAATCGCAAAAATATAATGTTTCATTGAAGTAAAATAATTGAAATGTGGAGAAAATCACATTATGAAATAAACGTTTTTCTCCAAAACATGTTGGCCACAATTATTGGCACCCCTAGAATTTTTTATGAGTAAAATATCTCTCTTAAGTATATTCCCATTAATATTTACCTTTTTTAGCACACCAGGGGGACTAGGAACATGAAATTGTCTAGCTATGACTTCTTGTTTCACGGGAGTTTAAATATGAGGAAACACACAGGCCAAATTTCCTTAATCATTCATCACAGTGAGTAAAACCAAAGAATATAGTTCTGATGAGCAGCAAAAGATTGTTGAGCTTCACAAAATGGAAAGTGGCTGTAAGAAAATAGCTAAAGAATTGAAAATTCCCATTTCCACCATCAGGGCAATAATTAAGAAGTTATAATCAACTAAAGATGTTACGAATCTGCCAGGAAGAGGACATGTGTCTATTTTGGCCAAAGACTCTCCAAGGGTCACAGATAGAGAATTGCAGAGATTAGTTAAGACTTCTGTCAGAAAGCCCAATTATTATAATTTTTTTTAAATCAAACAACCCCTATATCACCACATGTTGTTTGGGAGGGTTTCAAGAAAAATTCTCCTCGCTCATCCACAAACAAACTCCAACATATTCAGTTGTCAGACTAAAAAACTTTAAAAAAAAATTGCTTTTTGGCAGCAAACCCATCTGAAGCCATCATAAAAATACCCCATGCCCACAGTTAAATAGAATATATTATATATATTAACTGTGGGCCTATTTTTTGCTGGAGGTCCTGGAATACCAACAGATAAAATACCAACAGATAAAAAATCAAAACCTGACATCCTCTGCTAGAAATCTTATAATGGGCCGTGGTTAGATCTTCCATCAGGACAACGGTCCAAAACCCCCGTACCCCCGTACCCCCCCCCATCAAAATCAACACAAAAATGTGTCACTGAGGACAAAATGAAGCTCCTGCCATGGCCATCCCAGTCCCCTGACCTGGATCCTATAGAAAATGAGTGTGGTGAACTGAAGAGAAGAAGCGCCAACATGGACCTCTGAATCTGAAGGATCTGGAGAGATTCTGTATGGAGGAATGGTCTCTGATCTCTTGTCAGGTGTTCTCCAAACTCATCAGGCATTATAGGAGTAGATTCAGAGCTGTTATCTTTGGCAAAAAGAGGTTGCAAAAAGTATTTTAAAAGGTTGCCGTGCCAGTAATTATGGCCAACGTGTGTTGGAGAAAAACATTTATTTCATAATGTGATTGTGAATTCATAATGAATTTCAATTCATTTACATCAATGAAAGGTTAGAATTTTGCACTGTTTTTGAATAAAATATTAAAAGGATAAACAATGCAGATTTATTTTTACAGCCATCTTTGATCATATTTACCAGGGGTGCCAATAATTCTGATACCCCTCTTTTGCTTAATTTGTAAATAAAAACTTTCTTTCATGATATATTATGTGGTTATTTGGGTAGTTGTGAAACAATTCTGGGTCTGGAGACGGGGTGGCTTCATGCTGTTGCACATTCATTTCACCACCATCCATTTTTGCTGTTGCTTTCCTCCCCTAGGCCAATCAGGAAATCGTAACTATGTCTAATTATTGATCAGTTCACACATAAGACATCAGCTACACCACAAGCTACTTCCTTTAACTGTTGGACTGGTCAGGTGTTAAAATGTGACAGTAATGCTGATTTTTCACGAAACAGGTCATGTTTATTGTTTGTCGCTGTTGTTAAAATCTTGATAGCAAAAAAAAAAAAAAAAAAAATTCTATGATTATTGTGATTCATCAGATTTTTAGTTTTAAGTCAAGATCAACAACTTAAATATCTCCCTAAAATTATTTATATCACCATGTACATTTTATTGTCATTTTTATTGAATGCTTTAACATCAGCGTAAGTATCTGCGGTGGTATGCTTTTAAATGAAAGTAATAGGCACTACTAGCAGCTGTGTGTGAGACTTTATAGAGACAACATTGCTGCATTGCAGGCAGAGTGCCTTATCAGAGATACATTTACACATTTGGCAGATGCTTTCATCCAAAGCAACTTGCATTTCATTTCAAAGTACACATTTACATTCTTATCAGTTCTCGCTTTCCCTGGGAATCAAACCCATGACCTTGGGGTTGCAAGCACCAACACTTAACTGTTTGAGCTGTAAAAAGTGAATAGTTGGATCAACTTAAAAAAATTACTTCAATTGGTAACACCTAAAGAAATTAAGTTTTCTCAACTTAAATTATCACGTTTTTCACGATAAAAAAAAGTTGAGAAAACTTAATTTCTTTAGGTGTTACCAATTGAAGTAATTTTTTTAAGTTGATCCAACTATTCACTTTTTACAGTGTATATGATACATATTGCTCATAAACAATGTTGCTCATAAACTCATTACAAATAACTTGAGTTACATAATCAGATTACTTTTTCCAAGTAACTAGTAAAGTAACGCATTATTTTAAAACTTTACTTTGTTTTCCCATTTATTGACTGACAGCTCTCTTGTCCCCATGTTGAGACAAATCAAAGTGCAGAGCCGTTGTGTGTAAACATGATGGTTATTGTAGTTCTAGACTAAATGTGAGAGTGCATTTATCTCACTTGCACAAAAAAGATTCAATATTCCTCAAAATGAATAAAATCAGTGAAATGCAGAATCAGAATACTATGCAAACCTCCAATGACTAAATATGTTCAATAAAACATAAATTTGTATGCATTTAATCTCACTTTATTGATATGTACTTGCTTCTGACCTTCAATGATTCAGTTAAACCATGAGCAAAAATTACTAGATTTTTTTTTGTTTTTATGGGTAAATTAAGTGTTAAACTTTTTTCTCCTGCATTCTTCTGTTATCCAGAATGGCAGCACAGCTGAAAGGTTTGTTTGAGCTGCACCCTCTACTGTACACACGTGAATTTGCATTTCCTTCAGCCTGAGGATTATTATTTCACTTTTGGTATGAAAGGGTCTTTACATTTACCCAAAAAATAACTTTTTTGTTATAAAAAAACAAGCCCAGACCAGGTGAAAAAAAGTAACGTAAAAGTAACATAACGCATTACTTTTCTAAAAAGTAACTAAGTAACGCAATTAGTATATTTTTTAACGCAATATTGTAATGCATTACTTTTCAAAGTAACTTTCTCCAACATTGCTCACAAATACATGCGATTTCAATACAACATTCATATTGGACTGCTCAAGGCATTACTAATGTAAAATGGGACAACATTTTATGAAATATGGTGTATATCATTCAAAAAAAGTGACAATACTTCTGTCTATTCAATAACTTTTACAGAATTATGTATAAAAACAGCTCAGGGTTTAGTTCCCTGATACTGCTAAGGGCTCATTAAAATGTGTGCCTCAAGTTTTGTGCAGTACAAGTTATGAACTAAGGGCAATAATTTATAACGGTTCACTTTGGTCAAATTTTCAGTACTGCAGTAGTTTGTGTACTGTATCTAATTTACTGTTAAATTTAAAGGAAAAATACTAAATTTAACTGACTATGACTTGCTACATTGAACTTGATCTATGTGCTGATCTATGTGCATGTTTATGTACATATATGTTTTCTGTAAAACACTGTTTTAAAGGATTTACTTTTTTTAGAGATACTTTTGAAACCTTCTATTGTGTACAAGAAGGTGTGTAAAGGTGCAATGAACGGTTTAATGATCACATGATGATTAGGGCTATTAATAAATGTCTCATTGGCGTTTTCAATTTATGAAATTTCCTGCATCTAATTTTAATTAAAGGCATCCATTAAACTAAACAGACATTAGAGATCTTCATAAATGCTATTTTCTCTTTATGAAGTTTCCCCAAATTAGGCATTCTGCATCTACTTTTTTTTCAATTAAATATAGGCTACCACCTTTTTTTTATATCATTTACAAAAAAAAGTCTAAAGGTATTCAGCAAACTAAACAGACATTAGGGTACTTCTGCATAAGGAATCTATTAAAAATGATTACACCCACAAAAAATGTCAATGAAATAAATCAGCAAAGCATTTTGATCATCAAGAAGCAAGTTTTTATTGCACTGGCAGCAAAGATTCACTTATTGCATTCTATTTCAAGACTGATGATGCTACATTCAAAAATATAATCTACTTCACAAGCATACATTCACTCAGGTATGTAGATCATCTCAGTAACATCAGACAAATATTAATCTGTTTTAAAAGCTGATAAGTTAACTTTAGTTTCAAACATTGTATTGCATTTTGCTCTGAGCACCATTGGCTATTGGTATTTGTGCAGTTATAGATACAACATTTTTACTTCTTTCCCTTGGGTTTCTCAGTCTCCTCTTTTCCCTTTTCCTGCTTCACAGTTTCCTTTTTCTCACTCTTGCCTTTCTCACCATCGTCTTTTACCTTAGGCTTTTCTGACTCTTCCTTTTCCTTTGCTTTTGGTTTCTCAGGCTCTTCCTTGGCTTTATCCTTTGACTCAGGTTCAGGTGCAGGTTCAGTTTTCTCTTTGGCTTTCTCTTTGGCTGGTTCAGGTTCTACTTCCTCTTTGGCTTTTTCAGGTTCTACTTCCTCTTTGGCTTTTTCAGCCTTAGGCTCAACTTTTTCCTTCTCTACCTTGTCTTTTTCTGTCTTAGTGTCTTCCTTGTCTGTCTCAGTCTCCTCTGTGGCCTTATCAGCACTTGTGTCAGCTTTCTCCTCACTTTTCTCTGTCTCAGTATCCTCCTCTGCAGCCACTTCCTCCTCCTCAGCTTTCTCTTCCTCTTTCTGCTCACCCTCTTCCCCGTCTCCCTCTTTTTCGTCACCTTCTTCCCCTTTAGCATCTTCCTTTTCTTCTTCTACCTCATCTCCCTTTTCTTCTTCCTCTGCTGCAGCCTCGCCTTCCTCTTCCTGTTCAACACCTGTTTAAAACAGTAATTTAGTTATGCACTTCTTGTCAACATATAGAATAATAAAATATTTGTATTTATAATCTTGCATCTGAATCTTACCTTCCGCTTCCTCCTTTGTTTCTTCTTCCTCTTCCGCTTCCTCCTCCGCTTCCTCTTCCTTTACTTCCTCCTTTTCTTCTTCCTCTTTCTCCTCTTCTTCTTCTTCCTGGGTTGGACTGGCTGCAGCTTCTTGAGCTTGACTGGATGTGATGGCCTCATCAGCTGAGAGGGATGCACTGACCAGGCGAGAACTAAGCATGTAGGGGACTCCAGAGCTCATGCTGGACATTGAGAACATGGGCCGGGAGTAGACAGGACCAACCGAGTAAGCACCGACCATACCTCCCATACCCACATTGAAGCGAGACTCCTCCCCCTCAAGCAACTTCCTGCAAAAGATTACGTGACAAATCAGAAGCATTAAAGGGATACTTCACCAATTAGCAATAAGCTTTGTATCAGTAGAAACCCAGTAGTATTTTCGAATGACTGTGCTTCCCTCCCTCATGTCCCCCTGAGACGAGAGATTTCTGCATTGTGTGTCTGGAATAAAAACTCAGATGATGCAAAAATCGTCATTTTGCTTCATGGAGGCTTTTTTGGCCAGAGGCTAGAGACTACAGCCAGTAGTAGGATCTAGTTCCGCATGTTTTCAACCCGCCCATAGGGGGTGGGATCTCACGATAAAACGGCGTCTTTTCAGTTTCGAGTCAACTAGTAGCCTAGTTGTATCATTTCTTCCGATACTGCCCTCTGTAACCGGTAGGCGTGGCTTGGGAGTGACCTCGTAGGGCCGCGAAACAAGTGCATTCTGGGAGTTGTTGTCTTTCATCCAATTGAGCCAAAAATACATTTTCTGGCTTTTCTCAGTCTAGAAGGTACCAACTATTACTATAAATAATTTCACATTTCTACTACATAAATGACCCAATTTAAATACACATTAATCTTTCCAGCTGTGAAATATCCCTTTAACGTGAATCGAAATGTCTAATGTTATATTAGCAATCGTACCTGTAAGCAGCTATCTCAATATCAAGGGCCATCTTGACATTGAGAAGATCCTGGTACTCTTTAAGGTATCTCGCCATTTCACCCTTAGTGGCTCGAAGTTCATCCTCAAGATCACTGATTGTATCCTGCAGGAAAGGATGGATGTTAAAATTATGGTTTGAAAGCATAAGATAACTAAAATAGAGGTTTCTAGTACTAACCTGCATGGCAGCAACCTCTGAACTCTGCTTGTCCTCCACTTCCCTGAGCTGCCTCTCCAGAGACTCATTCAGGCCCTTGCAGGCATCGATCTCAAGGACACATGCCTGAAGCTGGCGGCGATACTCTCCTGCTTCATCCTTGGAGTTCCTCATTGCGTCACTGTGGTGCGCCACGCTCTCCGTCAGGTGGCCCATCTTCCCGCGGAACCATTCTTCAGCTGAATGGATGTTCTTGGCTGCCAGCTTCTCATACTGGGCTCTGATGTCCCGCAGGGCGCTGGACAAATCGGGCTTGACGGTCTCCGCCTCGACGGCGATCTGAGCTCCATACTGAATCTGGGCCTGAAGCTCTGAGATCTCACCCTCATGGACCTTCTTCAGGAACCCCAGCTCATTTAGCAATATATCAACCTTTTTCTCCAGCTCCACCTGGGCCAGAGTGCTGTCGTCGGCCTCCTTGCGGGCCTCCAGAAGCCTGCCTTCGCTGTCCTCACGGGCAACCACCTCTTCCTCGTAGCTGGCCTGCAGGCTCCTCAAGGCATCTTCCATGCTCTCGCGGTGGCTCAGCGCGGCCTGCCTCTCCATGCGGGCCTCCTCGACGGCGGTTCTCAGAGAGCGGACCTCCTGCTCGTACAGGCCCCTCAGGCGGGATGGCTCCACGTGCCTCTGCCTCAGCATTAGCAGCTCAGTCTCCAGGGCACGGTTCTGCTGCTCTAGTTCATGGACACGCTCAATGTAACCGGCAAAGCGGTCATTGAGCTCTTGCATCTGGGCCTTCTCCTGAGTTCGCACTGTCCGGAATTCGGAGCTTACCTGGGCGGCGTGGCTGATGTCCATTTCCACGGAGCGGCCAGCGCTGCTCAGTAGGAGACCGGCGGAGCTCCGTCCGGGGGAGGCATAGTGGAGGCGAGAGGAGAGAGAAGGGGTATGGGTGGAGAACGTGGTGCGAGAACGACCACGCTGAGAGACCCGGGGGCTGCTCTCCACATACCAGCGCTTGTAAGAGGACGAGAAGTAGGGGTCAAACCCGACGGCACTCATGGCTCCAAGGACAAGCTGCTCTGTGCCTCGGTACCACAGTCAGCTCGAACTGCCTTCAAACACTGATCTGCTGCTCCTACTGCAGTCAGTGCAGCTTATATAGCCAGAAAGAAGCTCTGACGCAAGTGATTTTCTAAACTCTGACAATGCAGTATCAATAGCAGTGTGAGAGAGAGAGAGAGAGAGAGACAGAGAGAGAGAGAGAGCTATGCGCAGATGTATGTGCAAGTACAAGTATAAAACGATTTTGTTAATAAATTGAGGTTTTTGCTCTGAAATTATCATACATTTTTATAATTATATGTTTAAGTTCACACTCTGTGACTGCCACCAAGGTCAAGAGGCTAAAATTAAGCAAATTATTATTTGCATTGTGCATCGTCACATTATTTTAACATAATTTAATTATGAAACATAGGGGTTAAAAATATATACATAAAAATATATACATAAGGCACATGGTTTCCACTGCAGATATAGAGATGAAAGCCGGAGGAAGAGAGGAAAGGGGAGGGAGGGGGGTTTGGAAAAGAGGTGAGGAATGGTTACAGCTCTATTTTCAGTGCTTTACCTGTGGAAACACACCATTGCCTCAGCTGGATTTGAGAGGTATTACACACAATACAAAGAAGTCTATGTTTTTACTTATGCAGACTCAATTGTTTTTTAAATGGCAGTTAAGATCATGGAATGTTTTAATATAAACATACACACGTATGTAAACATTGCATGAACATACATTAATTTCTTTAATTCAAATGTAATTCCAATGCTGAATTACAACAATTTAAAAAGATGCAGAGTTTATATAATATTGATAATATCACAAATAAACAATTGTGTGTGTGTGTATATATATATATATATATATATATATATATATATATATATATATATATATATCCTTTTTTTTGATAAGTTCATTATAACTAACATTACTTAAATCCTCAGGAGGTATTTCAAGTAAAACATATTTTAAGCCATAGAAAAAGCTCAGAAACTCCTGCTGTACTGTACATTATGGAGCCTCGACATGCTCTCTCTCTACATTTGAGCTACAGTGTTTACTGATGGCCTTTTACTAGCCTCTGAGATATAGGCTGACTCTGATCTTTGCACTTTTACTCCACACCTCTCAGATTAAAAGTCATGTTGCTATTTCGAATCCTTTCATGACCTCTGCCCTTCGAGCAGTATAGATATCCGGTCCGCCCCCTTACACATAAGAGTCAATAGGAATGTTCAACTGTCATTCTGAAAGTGAAACATTGTGATTGGTTCAGAGCAGGAGAGATATGACATTCATGACGAGCCACATACCAGACTGCTATAAAAAGAGAATAGCACAGGCACGCAGGGCTCACTGTCTGTCACAGAGTGTGTGCACAACAGCAAGGAGGGCTGTGTTTGGTGGGCTTAGTCTGGAAAATATCGTAGTAAAACACAAATTCTTTCAAAATGGCTGCTGCTCATCGTCTAGTGATCGTACGCCACGGCGAGAGCTCCTGGAACCAGGAGAACCGTTTCTGTGGCTGGTTTGATGCAGACCTCAGTGAAAAGGGTCTGGAGGAAGCAAAGCGTGGTGCTCAGGCCATCAAAGATGCAGGCATGAAGTTTGATGTGTGCTACACCTCCGTTCTGAAGCGTGCTATCAAGACTCTTTGGACCATCATGGAGATCACAGACCAGATGTGGCTGCCCGTAGTGCGCACCTGGCGTCTGAATGAACGTCACTATGGTGGTCTGACTGGTCTGAACAAGGCAGAGACAGCAGCCAAGCACGGAGAGGAGCAGGTCAAGATCTGGCGCAGATCATTCGATATTCCTCCTCCTCCTATGGATAAGGACCATTCATATCACAAGATCATCAGTGAGGTAAGACAAAGGAATTACATTATATATATATATATATGAAACTTTGCTTTTACGTCACTCATGTAAACACCTATGTGGGGATGACTGCAGGATTGATGATGTTCCATGCCTCTTTTTTACCAGTCAAGGCGCTACAAGGGTCTGAAAGAGGGTGAGCTTCCCATCTGCGAGAGCTTGAAGGACACCATTGCTCGTGCCCTGCCTTTCTGGAATGAGGTTATTGTACCTGAGATTAAGGCCGGCAAAAACGTCATAATCGCAGCCCACGGGAACAGCCTGCGTGGTATCGTCAAGCACTTAGAAGGTGAGTATCATCCCACCAAGCATTTAGTTAAACGACTATTCAGGGACTCAAGTGGGCGAGTGATGTGTTATATAATAGAACTGCATGTTAGCTAAGCATGTCAAGGAACAAGACAGGAACAAGGACATCTAGCATTCAAGACATAGAACGTGTCTGACCACCAGGCTTCAATGATCCCCAATGACACAGAGACTATTTATAGCCCTCATTCACACACAGAAGAGATGAGAAGGGGGTTAGGTTCCTGTTACGGGCACAACCTTTCAGTAGAAAGGTTCTGCATTCTCCCTAGAGAGCTAGAGAGAGATGGACTTTAGAAAGTAAAGGTCACAGAGGTCAGGAAAAGTCAAGGCTTAGAAAACTTCAAGAACTATATTTGACAAGATCTTCACCTGTGTCTACAGGCATGTCAGATGCAGCCATCATGGAGCTCAACCTTCCCACTGGCATTCCCATCGTCTACGAGCTGGATAAGGACCTGAAGCCCATCAAACCCATGCAGTTCCTGGGAGACGAGGAAACAGTGCGCAAAGCCATGGAGGCAGTGGCCGCGCAGGGCAAGGTCAAAAAGTGAAGAGCTGACACAAAACCAGAGACTGAAACACTCCAAAACACAAAGGAAAGGAGCGCACTACTGGATCCAAGCCTGTTTGACGACCACCGACTGAATAAAAGTGAACACATGACATGGACATGACTGTCACCCCTCCCCCCCCCAAACATTCTCACATTACATCACGATTTGTAACCCCCCTTGTGTTGGACTGCCCCACTCTGACACAGCAAATAAAAGTGAGCACCATTTTGTGTACCTCCTTTTTCGCTTGAGTCATTCCTCCCCCTCTTCTTCCCTCTCTGCATTAATTCAGGGATTTCAGCAGAACGGTATACGCTGCTGTGTAAGCTGACCCAAAGGGCACACCAAAGAGGTTGCTGAGTTCATTTTGGCAGCCGTCCCGCACTGTGGTGCAGTGGCGGCTCAACTAGCCATAGTTCTCAATGAGAGCCCGCTGCACAGGCGGCCCATTATGGCTACGGCATCCTGCCAGCACCACAATTAGCAGCAGCTCAGGTTCTCTGGTGACAAAAGGACAGGGGTGTGTGTGTGGATGTGTATGTGTGACGGTCTGTGATTGGAAAAGGACGAAGTCAGAACTACACGGTCAACAGGACCCCAAAATTGCTCAGGGAGGGACTTATTCATAATAGGAAGACTAATTTTAGGTTGAACCTTCAGCACTGACAGCATGGAGTAAGCTATAGCATAACTATCTCTCAAAAAATTAAAACTTATATTACTAAATATATCACTTAAAAAATACACAAAGTAGGCTAATATTCAAATTTACCAAAGGATTAGAATCCTGTGAGTGTGTGTATACCGTATTTGCATTTATTTAACCTGATTTCGATATTTATGTTGGTTATTATTGCTGGTTTGATCGATCATGTTGCCATGTTGTTCAGCAGTCTTTCTAAATAAGCTGGGTGCCCAACTAATAAGTCTTGAAGGGTCACTAGCATATAAGTATTTCTTAACACAAATGAGGATATGAGATAAGACACAAATGAGCTATCAGTGAGCCATCAAACTTTTAAATGCATATTTAGCACTTAGTGCCATAAAGGGCAAAGTATAAAGAGTAAATACTACTCTGTTAAACAGTGACACGGTGCAATGACACATTTTTTTTGTTGAGTAGCCTATGGGTAAGAGTCCGCTTTACTACAGCAACCCAATACTGCCATCTAATGTTTAACATATAGTATTGCACAATATTCTGGACTGCCATAGAAACTACAGACAAAGTACGGGGAGCAAGTTCATTCTAATTTTTATTTTAAACGTTTTATTCCAAAGTCTTGGTTTATAGCGAGGGCAGTTACACTACTGAGCCCAAACAAACACTGGCAAACGGTGGTTAATTGGCAAGCAACAAGAAGTGGCGTCTACCCAAATACAAATGTCTACTTCTGTTTGAGTCTTACGAAACTATATTTGTTAGGCCAAATAATGTTTGTGATTTGTTAAGAACGTAATCCAACACAGTGAGGATGTTTTCGTGGGTTATTGTTTGCATAGAAAACCACAACAGTTCTTACTTCCTCTTGATAAGTTCTTACTTCCAGTCAGTTCTGGCCAAAATATCTTACCGTTCTTGATAGGTGGAGTCATTCATGTTCAGGACATGCATTTTCTCCTCAGGGCTCAGGCACAGAGAGAATTCCATCTCTGTGGGTCAGGCTGACTGATTTCAGGAGTGGTGACTGGTGAGGTGTTTCTACATGCTCCTCTGCTGAGCTGATTCTTGGAACTCATTCGCTCAGTCCTGTGTGAAAGACAGATATCCTATATATCAAAAACAAAACAATACTGAGAAAAAGAACTATTAAAAGGTGCAGTAAGCACAATATTTTTTAGAATACCACACATAACATGTGCATTCCTGCACTACCACTTACATATAGACATGAAGACAGTATTCTGTCATGTTTATTCAATTCAAAGTATGGAAACAAATATCCTGTTCTAATATTGTACTGTTAGAGAGATTTTAATTCACTATAAATTCCAATTATTAAAGTAGCAAAAATATTAATAGAGTGAATTCTTGCAATCATTTAGCACCATTCTATAGACAAATCTTTTGAATAAACTAATAACTAGTAGCCTATTGCTTACCCGATGACAGAGAAGGAGGAGCAATCGAAATGGAAATACAGTAGGCTATAAAAACAGATCATCACGCATGATAGCTTGTATAAAATATCACTGATGTAGTTTACTTTCATTTTTATTTTCTGTTTTAGAGCTCATGCTCAGTTAAAGTGAAATGCCCCTTATAGCACAAGTACATCTCGGAGACATCTATTTGATGTCTGCATTAACATCTGCAAGAAGTATTTTTTAGAGTGTTTGCTCATCTGCAATACGTCTCTTGGACGTTTCTTGTTAATATAGGTATTTAGAAGATGTCTTTAAGATGTTTAAGATTTAGAATGTATGTAAAACTGCCTTTTCTAAGACGTTTATCAGATGTTTTTACACAGCAGATGCTTTCCAGATTAACAGATCTTTAGAAAACATCTGAAAGACAAGTGCTGTGCTCTTTGTAGCTGTAAAAACAGAGAGC